>NC_136262.1:263195955-263425955 GCF_964187855.1 Myxine glutinosa | reverse complement strand
TCACACCTTTGGCTCCTTTCTTCATGATGGTGTGTGTCGTGCTTTGACCATTTGGCTGCAATCCCTGGTAGCGCATATGGGCAACTCTCATGGGCAACCCATCCACTACTCTTTATTACTATAATTACTATAATTTATTTTATTTTAATTTTAAATTTATTTTAGATTATATTTATATTAAATTTTATTTATTTTATTTATATATTTATATATTAAATTATATATCTATATATTTATATAATTTTATTTATATATTAAATTTTATTTATTTTATTTAAATTTATAATTTATTTTATTTATTTTATATAATTTATTTTAATTCCAGCTCTTTCACCTGCATCTCTTGAACCCTCCTTTCCCCTCTCGCACCTTTGTCTTTCTGCGTCTTCCAAAGAAAATCCTGCTTCAAGCAATCCAAGGCCTCATTCGTGGTCTCCAGTTTCACGCAATTTTTCTTGCAGCCATTGGATCTTTTCCTTGTTGTTGGTGGATTGGTTGTTGCACCATCCGGTGAGTTCCTACACCTGAGGGAGTTGGCACATCGAGCGATGCCAAAGAGAAACCTGCTCGGTGTTGCCTTTCGACATCGAGCACATTGGGATGGAGCCTGGTCAAGTGATGGCGTCCCTTTTGGCTCCTCTGGCACCGCTGCTTCCTGCCATCGTGCAATAACACTGACTGCACAGGATAAACAAACGTGCCCCATATTCCCAGGGGATTTTAATGCGGGCGATGTTTACCTGAGGATTCCGTGCCGTCGCAGGCCGTTTCATGCCTTGGTCCGAGGCGTGTACCCGTGCTGCCCGTTGTGCGTACGAGTGTTGGAGTGTGTCGGGCATTTGTGTGACGCGGTCGTTCTCCGAGATGCCCAGACTGGGTGCTGCCATCAACGCACACTACCACATCCACTGAGTTACCACAGTGAATTTGCATGTAAACGATGGCGGAATTTCCAGTGTAAAAGATTGAGTACGCCACCTCGCGATTTGTATGGTGTTGTTGCATTCCTCCACATGTTTAACCTGCGTTTGCAAACGCTGCTTCCAATGGTTTCCCACAATTTTTTCCCCATCGTCTTGAGCGCTTTAAAGGAGAATTCCGAGTTTTTCACTCTGTCGTTCCGCAAACTCTTTGGTTTTCCCTTCCACCTCGAATGGGCCACGAATTCCTGGGGGTCGAGTGTGCGCAGGGCCCGGGTGTGCATTGCACGCCACACAAGGGGACTCGGCTTGTCGGCTTCGATGAAACTCACGGTGCAGGCCGCATGTGTTTTTGATTAGGGCCTCTCTCCCCTTACCCCATCTCCCTCCACCTCCCCCTACACCACCCCGCCGGCTCCTACCGACCGGGCTCCGTCGGAATACCAGAACACATCGCACGCAATGTCGGAAACCCAATCGCTGCGTGCCTCCGCTGGCAGGACGCCATTGTGCCCAAGTTACCGTGCATGCATCCCATCACTTCCTGTGCTGAGTTACTGTGCATGCATCCCATCACTACCTGTGCTGAGTTACTGTGCATGCATCCCATCACTACCTGTGCTGAGTTACCGTGCATGCATCCCATCACTATCTGTGATGATTTACCGTGCATGCATCCCATCACTACCTGTTCTGAGTTACCGTGCATGCATCCCATCACTATACCTGTGCTGAGTTACCGTGCATGCATCCCATCACTACCTGTTCTGAGTTACTGTGCACGCATCCCATCACTATACCTGTGCTGAGTTACCGTGCATGCATCCCATCACTACCTGTGCTGAGTTACCTTGCATGCATCCCATCACTATCTGTGCTGAGTTACCGTGCATGCATCCCATCACTACCTGTTCTGAGTTACCGTGCATGCATCCCATCACTACCTGTGCTGAGTTACCGTGCATGCATCCCATCACAACCTGTTCTGAGTTACTGTGCACGCATCCCATCACTACCTGTTCTGAGTTACCGTGCATGCATCCCATCACCACCTGTGCTGAGTTACCGTGCATCCATCCCATCACTACCTGTTATAAGTTACTGTGCATGCATCCCATCACTTTGTTCTGAGTTACCATGCATGCATCCCATCACTACCTCTTCTGAGTTACCGTGCATCCATCCCATCAGTACCTGTTCTGAGTTACCATGCATGCATCCCATCACTACCTGTTCTGAGTTACCATGCACGCATCCCATCACTACCTGTGCTGAGTTACCGTGCACGCATCCCATCACTACTTGTTCTGAGTTACCGTGCACGCATCCCATCACTACCTGTTCTGAGTTACCGTGCATGCATCCCATCACTACCTGTGCTGAGTTACCGTGCATGCATCCCATCACTACCTGTGCTGAGGTACCGTGCATGCATCCCATCACTACCTGTGCTGAGTTACCGTGCATGCATCCCATCACTACCTGTGCTGAGTTACCGTGCATGCATCCCATCACTACCTGTGCTGAGTTACCGTGCATGCATCCCATCACTACCTGTTCTGAGTTACCGTGCATGCATCCCATCACCACCTGTGCTGAGTTACCGTGCATGCATCCCATCACTACCTGTTCTGAGTTACCGTGCATGCACCCCATCACCACCTGTGCTGAGTTACCGTGCATGCATCCCATCACTTTGTTCTGAGTTACCATGCATGCATCCCATCACTACCTCTTCTGAGTTACCGTGCATGCATCCCATCACTATTTGTTCTGAGTTACCGTGCATGCATCCCATCACTACCTGTTCTGAGTTACCGTGCATGCATCCCATCACCACCTGTGCTGAGTTACCGTGCATGCATCCCATCACCACCTGTGCTGAGTTACCGTGTATCCATCCCATCACTACCTGTTATAAGTTACTGTGCATGCATCCCATCACTTTGTTCTGAGTTACCATGCATGCATCCCATCACTACCTCTTCTGAGTTACCGTGCATGCATCCCATCACTATTTGTTCCGAGTTACCGTGCATGCATCCCATCACTACCTGTTCTGAGTTACCGTGCATGCATCCCATCACCACCTGTGCTGAGTTACCGTGCATGCATCCCATCACTACCTGTTCTGAGTTACCGTGCATGCATCCCATCACCACCTGTGCTGAGTTACCGTGCATGCATCCCATCACCACCTGTGCTGAGTTACCGTGCATGCATCCAATCACCACCTGTGCTGAGTTACCGTGCATGCATCCCATCACCACCTGTGCTGAGTTACCGTGCATGCATCCCATCACCACCTGTGCTGAGTTACCGTGCATGCATCCCATCACTACCTGTTAAACGACCATTTTTTGGATTCTTTAAAAACAAATCTTTCTCGTAATGGGCGCAACTTCATCACTCCGCCAATTATTTTGTGCCTTTTCATGTTTAGCAGCAGAAGGAGTTGGAGATGTATAAATCTAGTAACCTGAGGCTTGTCAAAGTTCGGAGCTCGGAGCTGCAAGTAGTGTGTGTGTGTGTGTGTGTGTGTGTGTGTGTGTGTGTGTGTGTGTGTGTGTACGCGTGTTGTGTGTGTGCACGCGTGTTGTGTTTGTGTGTGTGTGCATGCGTGTTGTGTGTGTGTGTGTGTGTGTGTGTGCACGCGTGTTGTGTTTGTGTGCACGCGTGTTGTGTGTTTGTGTGCGCACGCGTGTTGTGTGTGTGTGTGTGTGTGTGTGTGTGTGTGTGCGCGCGCGCTTGCGTGTGTGTGTGTGTGTGTGTGTGTGTGTGTGTGTGTGTGTGTGTGTGTGTGTGTGTGCACGCGTGTTGTGTGTGTGTGTGTGTGCGCGCTTGCGCTTGTTTTTGAATGTTAAAAGTTTTACCCACAGTCCATGTGTTTAACTTCGTTCTCGTTAATGAGGGCCGAGTGTGTGGGCGCCTGAGCACACGAGCCATGACCACATCGTAAGGTGCGTTTGTCGAGTGGGCGTTAAGTGCCAGCAAAACCTATTTGGCCCTCAAGATTGACAAGGACGTTTGTGGTTTCCAACTTTTGCTTTGTTTGTTGTTGGGCCCATAGCACGATTGCCGAGGCTCATGAATTAGCGGAATCCCTCTGCCGTTCACTCTCTGAAGGAACGCTCGTATCGGTGTTTCCCAGCAAGATGCCTTTGGTCTCCGTGATGTTGCCTGAAGACACAACGTGGTGATTCAGCCGATGATGCGACCGTCGTCTGCATGGTCATGTTCCAACATGTCCGGGAATGGCCTCACTCTGCCCGGATGTCGCATGGTGCTGCAGATACAAATGGCGCATCAACCAAGGCCCTGACTTTGACTATGTCGATACGGCTCGTTTCATCCGAAAATAAATGGGTCTTGCTCCCCCTGAACATGATCCGAAACGAAATGGGTCTTGCTCCCCCCGAACATGATCCGAATCGGAATGGGTCTTGCTCCCCCTGAACATGATCCGAAACGAAATGGGTCTTGCTCCCCCCGAACATGATCCGAAAAGAAATGGGTCTTGCTCCCCCTGAACATGATCCGAATCGGAATGGGTCTTGCTCCCCCCGAACATGATCCGAAACGGAATGGGTCTTGCTCCCCCCGAACATGATCCAAAAAGAAATGGGTCTTGCTCCCCCTGAACATGATCCGAAACGAAATGGGTCTTGCTCCCCCCGAACATGATCCGAAACGAAATGGGTCTTGCTCCCCCCGAACATGATCCAAAAAGAAATGGGTCTTGCTCCCCCTGAACATGATCCGAAACGAAATGGGTCTTGCTCCCCCCGAACATGATCCGAAACCAAATGGGTCTTGCTCCCCCCGAACATAATCCGAAACGAAATGGGTCTTGCTCCTCCCGAACATGATCCGAAACAAAATGGGTCTTGCTCCCCCCAAACATGATCCGAAACGAAATGGGTCTTGCTCCCCCCGAACATGATCCGAAAATAAATGGGTCTTGCTCTTCCGGAACATGATGTGAAACGAAATGGGTCTTGCTCCCCCCGAACATGATCCGAAACGAAATGGGTCTTGCTCCCCCCGAACATGATCCGAAATGAAATGGGTCTTGCTCCCCCCGAACATGATCCGAAACGAAATGGGTCTTGCCCCCCCCCCCCCGAACATGATCCGAAAAGAAATGGGTCTTGCTCCCCCTGAACATGATCCTAAAAGAAATGGGTCTTGCTCTTCCGGAACATGATGTGAAACGAAATGGGTCTTGCTCCCCCCGAACATGATCCGAAACGAAATGGGTCTTGCTCCCCCCGAACATGATCCGAAATGAAATGGGTCTTGCTCCCCCCGAACATGATCCGAAACGAAATGGGTCTTGCCCCCCCCCCCCCCGAACATGATCCGAAAAGAAATGGGTCTTGCTCCCCCTGAACATGATCCTAAAAGAAATGGGTCTTGCTCCCCCCGAACATGATCCTAAACGAAATGGGTCTTACTCCCCCCGAACATGATCCGAAAAGAAATGGGTCTTGCTCCCCCCGAACATGATCCGAAAAGAAATGGGTCTTGCTCCCCCCGAACATGATCCGAAAAGAAATGAGTCTTGCTCCCCCCGAACATGATCCGAAACGAAATGGGTCTTGCTCCCCCGAACATGATCCGAAAATAAATGGGTCTTGCCCCCCCCCCCCCCGAACATGATCCGAAACGAAATGGATCTTGATCCCCCCGAACATGATCCGAAATGAAATGGGTCTTGCTCCCCCCGAACATGATCCGAAAATAAATCGGTCTTGCTCCCCCCGAACATGATCCGAAAGGAAATGGGTCTTGCTCCCCCCGAACATGATCCGAAACGAAATGGGTCTTGCTCCCCCCGAACATGATCCGAAACGAAATGGGTCTTGCTCCCCCCGAACATGATGCGAAAAGAAATGGGTCTTGCTCCCCCCGAACATGATCCGAAACGAAATAGGTCTTGCTCCCCCCGAGCATGATCCGAAAAGAAATGGGTCTTGCTCCCCCTGAACATGATCCGAAAAGAAATGGGTGTTGCTCCCCCCGAACATGATCCTAAACGAAATGGGTCTTACTCCCCCCGAACATGATCCGAAAAGAAATGGGTCTTGCTCCCCCCGAACATGATCCGAAAAGAAATGGGTCTTGCTCCCCCCGAACATGATCCAAAAAGAAATGTCTTGCCCCCCCCCCCCGAACATGATCCGAAACGAAATGGGTCTTGCTCCCCCCGAACATGATCTGAAAATAAATGGGTCTTGCTCCCCCCGAACATGATCCGAAACGAAATGGGTATTGATCCCCCCCGAACATGATCCGAAATGAAATGGGTCTTGCTCCCACCGAACATGATCCGAAAAGAAATGGGTCTTGCTCCCCCCGAACATGATCCGAAACGAAATGGGTCTTGCTCCCCCCGAACATGATCCGAAACGAAATGGGTCTTGCTCCCCCCGAACATGATCTGAAAAGAAATGGGTCTTGCTCCCCCCGAACATGATCTGAAAAGAAATGGGTCTTGCTCCCCCCGAACATGATCCGAAACGAAATGGGTCTTGCTCCCCCCGAACATGATCCGAAACCAAATGGGTCTTGCTCCCCCCGAACATGATCCGAAACGAAAGGGGTCTTGCTCCCCCCGAACATGATCCAAAACAAAATGGGTCTTGCTCCCCCCAAACATGATCCGAAACGAAATGGGTCTTGCTCCCCCCGAACATGATCCGAAACGAAATGGGTCTTGCTCTCCCCGAACATGATGTGAAACGAAATGGGTCTTGCTCCCCCCGAACATGATCCGAAACGAAATGGGTCTTGCTCCCCCCGAACATGATCTGAAACGAAATGGGTCTTGCTCCCCCCGAACATGATCCGAAACGAAATGGGTCTGGCTACCTCCCCCCCCCCCCCCCCGAACATGATCCGAAAAGAAATGGGCCTTGCTCCCCCCGAACATGATCCGAAACGAAATGGTTCTTGCTCCCACCGAACATGATCCGATAAGAAATGGGTCTTGCTCCCCCCGAACATGATCCGAAACGAAATGGGTCTTGCTCCCCCTGAACATGATCCGAAAAGAAATGGGTCTTGCTCCCCCCGAACATGATCCTAAACGAAATGGGTCTGGCTACCCCCCCCCCCTCCCGAACATGATCCGAAACGAAATGGGTCTTGCTCCCCCCGAACATGATCCGAAACGAAATGGGTCTTGCTCCCCCCGAACATGATCCGAAACGAAATGGGTCTGGCTACCCCCCCCCCCCCCCCGAACATGATCCGAAAATAAATGGGTCTTGCTCCCCCTGAACATGATCCGAAAAGAAATGGGTCTTGCTCCCCCCGAACATGATCCTAAACGAAATGGGTCTTGCTCCCCCCGAACAAGATCCGAAAAGAAATGGGTCTTGCTCCCCCCAAACATGATCCGAAAAGAAATGGGTCTTGCTCCCCCCGAACATGATCCGAAACGAAATGGGTCTTGCTCCCCCCGAACATGGCGTCGCTGCTTTGGCCCCGGAGCCTCCGCTTCGGGCAAAGCTGCTCAGCAGTGATATGCCATATCTGTGTACTCGTCGTCATTGTTTCGAGTTCGTGGTAGTTTGATGTTCGCTCATTTTGCGGACGCTTGGAGTACATTGGTCCAAATTTGTGTCGGTAATGGAGGATGGACAGGTGTGCGCCAACCCTCCATCCATTCTTGAGCGAATGTATCCAAGTATGTGTTGAGCCTTAGCGAATGTATCCAAGTATGTGTTGAGCCTTTATGCCCCTTTTGCCAAGTGAACATATTCACTGCAAAATTGAGGATAACATTCCTTTTGTCAGTTCCTAACTGTCAAACTGCTCTTCAAGTATCCTTCAAGCTTCATTTTTGGCCAAATTTATTGTTTTCCCCCAATTTTTCCCCGACCGGGGCCGCCGTTCACCAATTTGTTGTTTCCCCCCCAATTTTTCCCCGACCGGGGCCGCCGTTCATCAATTTATTGTTTTCCCCCAATTTTTCCCCGACCGGGGCCGCCGTTCCCCGACTTCAGCACGAGCACGTGAGCCGTTGCCATGGTACCTTCATAAGTGTTGTCATGGCAACTCGCCTGCTGGCCGAGTGCCGCGAATATTCCATGAGTTATTAATATCCAGGTTCTCGCTTGGTCGGAGTGCTGCTTGCTCGATGAGCGGGGATGGAGGAAAAGTGTGAAACCGCACACCTTTCGCGCTCTGTGATCGTTGGTTGTTGTGCTCGGAAAGGGGTTATTGCCGGTTGCTATGAAGCTACTGCTGTTTGGGCACACTGGACTTTAAACCGGCAATAGCCACAAATTTAAAAGTTTAAACCGGCGATATCCACACATTTAAAACTTTAAACTGGCAATAGCCACAAATTTAAAACTTTAAACCGGCAATATCCACAAATTTAAAACTTTAAACCGGCAATAGCCACAAATTAAAAACTTTAAACCGGCAATATCCACAAATTAAAAACTTTAAACCGGCAATAGCCACAAATTTAAAAGTTTAAACCGGCGATATCCACAAATTTAAAAGTTTAAACCGGCAATATCCACAAATTTAAAACTTTAAACCGGCAATAGCCACAAATTAAAATTTTTAAACCGGCGATATCCACAAATTAAAATTTTTAAACCGGCGATATCCACAAATTAAAAACTTTAAACCGGCAATAGCCACAAATTTAAAACTTTAAACCGGCAATAGCCACAAATTTAAAACTGAACCGGCGATATCCACAAATTTAAAACTTTAAACCGGCAATATCCACAAATTTAAAACTTTAAACCGGCAATAGCCACAAATTAAAAACTTTAAACCGGCGATATCCACAAATTTAAAACTTTAAACCGGCAATATCCACAAATTTAAAAGTTTAAACCGGCGATATCCACAAATTTAAAACTTTAAACCGGCGATATCCACAAATTAAAAACTTCAAAGCGGCGATATCCACAAATTTAAAAGTTTAAACCGGCGATATCCACAAATTTAAAACTTTAAACCGGCAATAGCCACAAATTTAAAACTTTAAACCGGCGATATCCACAAATTTAAAACTTTCAACCGGCAATAGCCACACATTTAATACTTTAAACCGGCAATAGCCACAAATTAAAAACTTTAAACCGGCAATAGCCACAAATTTAAAACTTTAAACCGGCAATAGCCACAAATTTAAAACTTTAAACCGGCGATATCCACAAATTAAAAACTTTAAACCGGCAATAGCCACAAATTTAAAACTTTAAACCGGCGATATCCACAAATTTAAAACTTTAAACCGGCAATATCCACAAATTCAAAACTTTAAACCGGCAATAGCCACAAATTAAAAAGTTTAAACCGGCGATATCCACAAATTTAAAACTTTAAACCGGCAATATCCACAAATTCAAAACTTTAAACCGGCAATAGCCACAAATTAAAAAGTTTAAACCGGCGATATCCACACATTTAAAACTTTAAACCGGCAATAGTCACAAATTTAAAAGTTTAAACCGGCAATAGCCACAAATTTAAAAGTTTAAATCGGCGATATCCACAAATTTCAACGTTTAAACCAGCAATAGCCACAAATTTCAAACTTTTAACTGGCGATATCCACAAATTTAAAACTTTAAACCGGCGATATCCACAAATTTAAAAGTTTAAACTGGCGATATCCACAAATTTAAAAGTTTAAACCGGCAATAGCCACAAATTTAAAAGTTTAAACCGGCGATATCCACAAATTTAAAAGTTTAAACCGGCAATAGCCACAAATTTAAAAGTTTAAACCGGCGATATCCACAAATTTGAAAGTTTAAACCGGCAATAGCCGCAAATTTCAACGTTTAAACCAGCAATAGCCACAAATTTCAAACTTTAAACCGGCGATATCCACAAATTTAAAACTTTAAACCGGCGATATCCACAAATTAAAAAGTTTAAACCGGCGATATCCACAAATGTAAAAGTTTAAACCGGCGATATCCACAAATTTAAAAGTTTAAACCGGCGATATCCACAAATTTAAAAGTTTAAACCGGCAATAGCCACAAATTTAAAAGTTTAAACCGGCAATAGCCACAAATTTAAAAGTTTAAACCGGCGATATCCACAAATTTAAAAATTTAAACCGGCAATAGCCACAAATTTAAAAGTTTAAACCGGCGATATCCACAAATTTAAAAGTTTAAACCGGCAATAGCCACAAATTTAAAAGTTTAAACCGGCGATATCCACAAATTTGAAAGTTTAAACCGGCAATAGCCACAAATTAAAACGTTTAAACCGGCAATATCCACAAATTTAAAAGTTTAAACCGGCAATAGCCACAAATTAAAACGTTTAAACCGGCAATATCCACAAATTTAAAAGTTTAAACCGGCAATATCCACAAATTTAAAAGTTTAAACCGGCAATATCCACAATTTCCTATTCGGAGGCAAATTTCTGGGCAAAAGCGAAAGACCAAATTTCAACACGGATTGTCCAAGTTTACCCTGGAATGTTTCGGTTGTTTTACCAGGATGCTCCTGCAGTTTACCATGAAAACTTGAAGGCCGAGCTGGTGTAAATTGTTGATGAACATCATGGTGTGCGTTGTGAGTTTGTCGTTTGTCGTTTTGTTTCTCAAGGTGGACACGTGAAGTATCCACCTCCGTTTCGGTGAACGATCAGGATCCATGGACCAATCTGAGGTTTTCTTCCGGGAGCCCTTTTCAGGATCGTTACCGGGTTCCTGAAAGCTTCCCACTGCACTTCGTTTGTAGTAATATTACCAGGGATGGTTTTCAGGATCTCCATGAGGTTCTTCATTGCTATTCCCGTTGCTCCGATTATCCCTGGTACAATGTCGGCACTCTTCACCTTCCAGGATCTTTTCACTTCATTTTTGACATCTTGGTCTTTGTTACCTCCGCCACCGAAGGTCGATGTTTTCACCCCTGTCTGTTTGTATGTCTGTCTGTCTTTGACTGACTGTCTGTCTGTCTGACTGTCTGTTTGACTGTCTGTTTGACTGTGTTTGACTGTGTTTGACTGTGTTTGACTGTTTGTTTGACTGTTTGTTTGACTGTTTGTTTGACTGTTTGTTTGACTGTTTGTTTGACTGTTTGTTTGACTGTTTGTTTGACTGTTTGTTTGACTGTTTGTTTGACTGTTTGTTTGACTGTCTGTTTGACTGTCTGTTTGACTGTCTGTTTGACTGTCTGTTTGACTGTCTGTCTGTCTGTCTGTATGTCTGACTGTCTGTCTGAATGTCTGACTGTCTGTTTGTCTGTTTGACTGTCTGTTTGACTCTGTCTGTCTGTCTGTCGAACTGTCTGTCTGTCGAACTGTCTGACTGTGTCTGTCTGACTGTGTCTGTTTGACTGTCGGTCTGACTGTCTGTCTGACTCTGTCTGACTGTCTGTCTGACTGTCTGTTTGACTGTCTGTTTGACTGTCTGTTTGACTGTCTCTTTGACTGTCTGTCTGTTTGACCGTCTGTCTGTTTGTCTGTTTGTTTGTCTGTGAACAGGATTCAGACGAAATTTGGTTGATAAGTTGTGTATGTGACATGGATAAATGATTCAATTTTGGTGAAGAATCGAATCCGGATCAGATCAGATCAGAGAATTTGTGATTCTTCACCATTGAGTGATAGGGCTAAACCGATATATAGCGGGATATCTCAGAGTTATGGACGAATTTGGACGAAACTTGGTGGATGAGTTGGTTGGACGACAAGAACAAGCCGATTCGATTTTGCTTCAGGTCCGAGTCCAGATCCGACCTATCAGTGGGATACAAAATAGAAACTGTTCAGCCTGGCGGAGGTTTGTGCTCTCTATCGAGTGCCTTTCTGGTCTTGAGTTGAGTTTAAGCCAAAATCGCTGAGTACTGACACCTCAAATTTCTGAGTACTGGTGTGTGTGTGTGTGTGTGTGCGTGTGTGTGCGTGTGTGTGCGTGTGTGTGCGTGTGTGTGTGCGTGTGTGTGTGCGTGTGTGTGTGTGTGTGTATTTGTGTGTGCGTGTGTGTATTTGTGTGTGTATTTGTGCTTGTGTGTGTGTGTGTTGTGTGTGTGTGTGTGTGTGTGTGTGTGTGTGTGTGTGTGTGTGTGTGTGTGTGTGTGTGTGTGTGTGTGTGTGTGTGTGTGTGTGTGTGTGTGTGTGTGTGTGCACGCGCGTGCACGTGTGTATTTGTTTGTGTTTGTGTGTGTGTGGATTTGTGTTTGTGCGTGTGTATTTGTGTTTGTGTGTGCGTGTGTGTATTTGTGTTTGTGTGTGTGTATTTGTGTTTGTGTGTGTGCGTGTCTGTGTTTGTGTGTGTGTTTGTGCGCCTGTGTGTCTGTCTGTGTGTGTGTCTGTTTGTGTGTGTGTATGTGTTTGTGTGCATGTGGGTGTGTACGCACGTGCTGGCATGCGTTTACGTGTGTTTTTTTGTTCGTGCACGTTATTTTGTTTGTTATTTTTACGTTTTAGGAAGATTAGGTGCGCACAGGCCCCTGAGCTATCTCTGCCTGAGTTCGATTCCAGACTCCACTCCAACCCATCGGACTGGACATCGCAGCAGGACGTTCCATCACAAAGCGTTCTGTCCCTCGGATGGACGTGAAGCCACGACTTCCCTCTGCTAGCATTAGTCCGGGATGTTAAAGATCCCACATCGTCTTCCGTGAAGAGGTGGTGAATACCTGGCCGAGACTCCGAACAAAGTTAAACTTCCTCACCAAGTCATCTTCAGTCTGTCAGGTCTCACCAGGTGGTTCATGAAAGACTTGGGCCAAAAACGTTCCCCTGCTGATCCCACAAGAAGATGGGAGTAATTGAAGCCGAATAACATGACTTTCGTCTCAAATTGTCACCAACTTGATGGCTCATTTATTTATTTATGGTAAGCAGGTGTTTGATGTCACGTGCCCTTTTCCTTCGTGTGTTTCACATCGTATCAGTCGGGCTGTACCTGTTGATTGAACAAGTGAAGGTAGTGCTCTGTTTAAAGGCCTGAATGCTGCACGACACGAGCTGTGCAATGACAGACCAGGTGCTTACCTGTAAGCTTGATTACCTTAGTTGTTGATTGCTTGATAAAGACTCACTAACCTTGCGTTATAAAAGGCATGGCATTCCATTTTGGGAATATCACAACAATTGAGGATTTTTGTTTCATTGTGGTCAAAGGTCAAATTTCAACCTTCCTGGAATGGCCGTCAACGGTACTTTTGACCTTCTTTCAATAAGACCCTTTGTGCTGTCCAACTACTGCCGAAGCCCTGGTATTTGTGGGCCTGTATTTCAAGATGGGATCATATCAGATATCGAGTCACCTTTGTTATTAAAGATTGGCAGCACCTGATTTCGGATCACTGACTTATTACTTGTTTAAAGCAGAAATGTGGGTCTGCGGATGGGGGCAAAGGGAGTCTTAGAAAGGGGGGGGGGGGGGGGGCAGGGGGAGGTGTGGATGGGAGGCCGGGAGGGGGTCGGTAATGATTTCACCATTTTGTGTGAATAATATTTCGATGCTCTGTTCCCTCATTCTTTTCCTGCACCCGTGTTTGACGTTTTCCGTTATAATTATCTCCGTAATTCAAAATCCGCTGAACCTGAAATTTCTATTACTACTACGACTACTAAGACTACCACTACTGCTATTACTACTGCTATTACTATTACTACTATTACTACTACTATTACTGCTACTACTACTGCTATTACTGCTACTATTACTATTACTACTACTGTTACTATTACTACTACTGTTACTATTACTACTACTGCTACTATTACTATTACTACTACTATTACTACTACTATTACTACTACTGTTACTACTACTGTTACTATTACTACTACTACTATTACTATTACTACTACTATTACTACTACTTTTACTATTACTACTATTACTACTACTACTACTATTACTACTACTGCTACTACTACTATTACTACTACTATTACGACTACGACTACTAAGACTACCACTACTGCTATTGCTACTACTATTACTACTACTATTACTATTACTACTATTACGACTACGACTACTAAGACTACCACTACTGCTATTACTACTACTATTACTACTACTATTACTACTACTGCTACTACTACTGCTATTACTACTACTACTATTACTACTACTGCTACTACTACTACTACTACTACTACTACTATTACTATTACTATTATTACGACTACGAATACTAAGACTACCACTACTGCTATTGCTACTACTATTACTACTACTACTACTACTATTACTACTACTATTACTACTACTGCTACTACTATTACAACTACTATTACTACTATTACTACTACTACTACTGCTATGACTACTACTGTTATTACTACTACTATTACTACTACTGCTACTACTGCTACTACTACTATTACTACTACTGCTACTACTACTATTACTACTACTATTACTACTACTATTACTATTACTACTATTGCTACTACTATTACTATTACTACTATTACGACTACTAAGACTACCACTACTGCTATTACTACTATTACTACTACTGCTACTACTACTACGACTACTACTATTACGACTACTAAGACTACCACTACTACTATTACTACTGCTATTACTACTATTATGACTATGACTACTAAGACTACCACTACTGCTATTGCTACTACTATTACTATTACTACTATTACTACTACTACTGCTACTACTACTGCTATTACTACAACTACTATTACTACTACTACTATTACTACTACTACTATTACTACTACTACTACTATTACTACTACTATTACTACTACTATTACTACTACTATTACTACTACTATTACTACTACTATTACTACTACTATTATTACTACTATTATTACTACTATTATTACTACTACTATTACTACTACGATTACTACTACTATTACTACTACTATTACTAATACTATTACTACTGCTACTATTACTACTACTGCTACTACTACTGCTATTACTATTACTACTACTATTACTACTACTATTACTACTACTATTACTACTGCTACTACTACTATTACTACTGCTATTATTACTACTATTACTACTACTGCTACTACTACTATTACTACTACTGTTACTATCACTACTATTACTACTACTATTACTATTATTACTATTACGACTACGCCTACTAAGACTACCACTACTGCTATTACTACTACTATTACTATTACTACTATTACTACTACTATTACTACTACTGCTATTACTACTACTGCTATTACTACTACTACTATTACTACTACTATTACTATTACTACTATTGCTACTACTATTACTATTACTACTATTACGACTACTAAGACTACCACTACTGCTATTACTACTATTACTACTACTGCTACTACTACTACGACTACTACTATTACGACTACTAAGACTACCACTACTGCTATTACTACTGCTATTACTACTATTATGACTATGACTACTAAGACTACCACTACTGCTATTGCTACTACTATTACTATTACTACTATTACTACTACTACTGCTACTACTACTGCTATTACTACAACTACTATTACTACTACTACTATTACTACTACTACTATTACTACTACTACTACTATTACTACTACTATTACTACTACTATTACTACTACTATTACTACTACTATTACTACTACTATTACTACTACTATTACTACTACTATTACTACTACTATTATTACTACTATTATTACTACTATTATTACTACTACTATTACTACTACGATTACTACTACTATTACTACTACTATTACTAATACTATTACTACTGCTACTATTACTACTACTGCTACTACTACTGCTATTACTATTACTACTACTATTACTACTACTATTACTACTACTATTACTACTGCTACTACTACTATTACTACTGCTATTATTACTACTATTACTACTACTGCTACTACTACTGTTACTATCACTACTATTACTACTACTATTACTATTATTACTATTACGACTACGCCTACTAAGACTACCACTACTGCTATTACTACTACTATTACTATTACTACTATTACTACTACTATTACTACTACTGCTATTACTACTACTGCTATTACTACTACTACTATTACTACTACTGCTACTACTACTATTACGACTACGACTACTAAGACTGCCACTACTGCTATTACTACTACTATTACTATTACTACTACTATTACTACTTCTATTACTACTACTGCTATTACTACTACTACTATTACTACTATTACTACTACTATTACTACTATTACTACTACTATTACTACTATTACTACTTCTCCAACTCTAACAGCTTCAATTATCCCCACTCACCCCGCGCACACCTTTTTGTCCGGTGAGCTGGGGAAAGCTTTTGTCCCTGATTTTGTTTTCCCCATGGACCGGAAGCCAGAGCTAATGTTTTACCTAAGGGGCAGGATAGTCAAATCAGGATCACCAGTGTTTCATCCTGGTCGGGGTAATGGTGATAATTTGCTTACATTTCAGGAAAGACACCGTGGGATATTTGAAGTCCATAAACTAATGGGAGCAGACTTGCAGGTTAACGTCCATCTGAGGGACGGTGCACCTTGTGATGAAAATCCTACCTGCGAAGCACCGATCGGACAATGTGCGGTAAAAGTGGATTCGGAAATGAAACCCGACTTGATGGCTCAAAGGTAAGTGCGGTACCCTCCTTCCCGCCAACCAATGCACAGGTTATTCACAGGTGATTGCACAATGACGTCAACAAGGAGGTGCTATCCCAAATTGTTCTGTCTTTCTCTTGGGAACACAAAGTGACAGAAACCACAAATTTTGCAAACACCATCACCTGGTGAAGATTGTGTGAAATAATGGATTGTTTTTTTCCTTACAACACACCTTATTGGTTTTTTCCTTACATCACACATTATTGTTTTTTCCTTACATAACACATTATTGTTTTTCCTTACAACACACATTATTGTTTTTTCCTTACATCACACATTATTGTTTTTTCCTTACATCACACATTATTGTTTTTCCTTACATCACACATTATTGTTTTTCCTTACAACACACATTATTGTTTTTTCCTTACATCACACATTATTATTTTTCCTTACAACACACATTATTGTTTTTTTCCTTACATCACACATTATTGTTTTTCCTTACAACACACATTATTGTTTTTCCTTGCATCACACATTATTGTTTTTCCTTACAACGCACCTTATTGTTTTTTCCTTACATCACACATTATTGTTTTTCCTTACAACACACATTATTGTTTTTTCCTTACATAACACATTATTGTTTTTCCTTACAACACACATTATTGTTTTTTCCTTACATCACACATTATTGTTTTTTCCTTACATCACACATTATTGTTTTTCCTTACATCACACATTATTGTTTTTCCTTACAACACACATTATTGTTTTTTCCTTACAACACACATTATTGTTTTTTCCTTACATCACACATTATTATTTTTCCTTACAACACACATTATTGTTATTTTTCCTTACATCACACATTATTGTTTTTCCTTACAACACACATTATTGTTTTTCCTTGCATCACACATTATTGTTTTTCCTTACAACACACCTTATTGTTTTTTCCTTACATCACACATTATTGTTTTTCCTTACAACACACGTTATTGTTTTTCCTTACATCACACATTATTGTTTTTCCTTACAACACATTGTTTTTCCTTACTACACACCTTATTGGTTTTTTCCTTACAACACACATTGTTTTTCCTTACAACACACATTTGTTTTTCCTTACATCACACATTATTGTTTTTCCTTACAACACACCTTATTGTTTTTCCCTTACATCACACATTATTGTTTTTCCTTACAACACACCTTATTGTTTTTCCCTTACATCACACATTATTGTTTTTCCTTACAACACATTATTGTTTTTCCTTACAACACACCTTATTGTTTTTTTCCCTTACATCACACATTATTGTTTTTCCTTACAACACATTATTGTTTTTTCCTGACAACACACATTTGTTTTTCCTTACAACACACCTTTATTTGGCCCCAACGACAAAGTGATGCGTTGTTCCGGATTACCACGTGGTTTTCCATATCGCACAATGTTAAATGTTCTATAAGAAGTGAAAAACAAGTTGATATTCCCATTTTGTGGAATCTCTCAGTTGTTGCGAAGAGTGAAGGCCCCAGGCCCGAGTCCAAAGCAGACATCGAGAGTATTTCATATCAATGAAGACAGGTGCGAGGTTTTTTTAACATGTTGTTTGTGCAAATGGTGTATAGTAATCAATAAATATGTGTTTACCTGCGAGCATCTATTACTCCTTTGATGATCTACTCGTATATCCGGTACCATCAAGTATCCGAGGACGCACCAGGATGGAGCAAGTACTTGTTTTTTACACGGGGTGTGGAGGCGGTGTGGTCGTGGTTGGGGGTGTGGTACTGGTTGCAAATGTGGTAGTGGTTGGGGGTGTGGTAGTGGTTGGGGGTGTGGTAGTGGTTGGGGGTGTGGTAGTGGTTGGGGGTGTGGTAGTGGTTGGGGGTGTGGTAGTGGTTGGGGGTGTGGGGGTGGTGTAGTGGTTGGGGGTGTGATAGTGGTTGGTGGTGTGGTAGTGATTGGGGGTGTGGTAGTGGTTGGGGGTGTGGTAGTGGTTGTGGATGTGGTAGTGGTTGGGGGTGTGGTAGTGGTTGCGGCTGTGTTAGTGGTTGCGGCTGTGGTAGTGGTTGGGGGTGTGGTAGTGGTTGGGGGTGTGGTAGTGGTTGGGGGTGTGGTAGTGGTAGTGGTTGGGGGTGTGGTAGTGGTGGTGGTGGTGGTTGGGGGTGTGGTAGTGGTTGGGGGTGTGGTAGTGGTAGTGGTTGGGGGTGTGGTAGTGGTTGGGGATGTGGTGGTGGTTGCGGATGTGGTCGTGGTTGGGGATGTGGTCGTGGTTGGGGATGTGGTAGTGGTTGTGATCGTGGTTGGGGGTGTGGTCGTGTTTGTGGGTGTGGTGGTGGTTGGGTGTGTGGTAGTGTTTGGGTGTATGGTTGTGTTTGGGGGTGTGGTAGTGGTTGCGGTTGTGGCGGTGGTTGCGGGTGTGGCGGTGGTTGCGGATGTGGTGGTGGTTGGGGATGTTGTGGTGGTTGGGGATGTTGTGGTGGTTGGGGATGTGGTGGTGGTTGGGGATGTGGTAGTGGTTGCAGGTGTGGTAGTGGTTGGGGTTGTGGTTGGGGATGTGGTGGTGGTTGGGGATGTGGTAGTGGTTGCAGGTGTGGTAGTGGTTGGCGGTATGGTTGTGGTTGGGGATGTGGTTGGGGATGTGGTAGTGGTAGTGGTTGTGGTTGTGGTTGGGGGTGTGGTCGTAGCTGGGGGTGTGGTGGTGGTTGGGTGTGTGGTAGTGTTTGGGGGTGTGGTAGTGGTTGCGGTTGTGGTGGTGGTTGGGGGTGTGGTGGTGGTTGCGGATGTGGTGGTGGTTGGGGATGTGGTGGTGGTTGGGGATGTGGTGGTGGTTGGGGATGTGGTGGTGGTTGGGGATGTGGTAGTGGTTGCGGGTGTGGTAGTGGTTGGGGATGTGGTTGTGGTTGGGGGTGTGGTGGTGGTTGGAGATGTGGTGGTGGTTGGGGATGTGGTGGTGGTTGGGGAAGTGGTAGTGGTTGCAGGTGTGGTAGTGGTTGGGGGTATGGTTGTGGTTGGGGATGTGGTAGTGGTATGATTGGCTGGTAGGATAGCCTTGAGATATACACACTCACCTCAGAGTTGTTTTTCAGGGTTTGAATGGACTCCCAGGTGCAAACTCTTATTGGTTCACGAGTTATCAAACAGAGTGACCAATATATTCGTCATGGGTGTGTGTCTGTCTGTCTTTGTGTCTGTCTGTCTGTCTGTCTGTCTTTCCGCAGCATAACTACCCGAAGAAATCATCCGATCTTGATGAAACTTGGATGGGAGGTTGATATCATGATCTAGTTGTGTCCCGCCGAGAGTGGGCGTATTGCGCCCATTGTGGGCGGAGCCACGCCCGAAAAAGATGTCGTTTTAGGGGTAATCCAGTTCAAGCTACATCTTATCTTCTCTGAGGGTTTGGTGGAATCTGACAGGGGTTTGGTTAGGCCAATGTCATGTGTCTAGCCCTACGGAGCTCGATTTTTCATTTTCGCCCCAAGGTCAAGGTCACAACAAGGTCACGAAATTTATAAAAGTCGATTTTTGATGGTTTTATTACATTGTTCGCTTCCTGATAGGGTGAAATGTCATACATAATAATAAATCTTTATTGTCCCATATTCAGGGAAATTATTCTTTCATGATCTTATATTATCACATACATCGTGAAATACAATTTTTCCAACAAATTTCAGAATCTTTGAACTTTGACCTTTGAAGGTCACAAAGGTCAAATTTTCAAAGTTGTCGGAATCGAACCGAATTTTCGGTATTGTGTAGCTAACTAACCTCATAACATTGCTCATTGAGCATTGTCATTGAATACCGCTCGCTCATGAACCATCGTCGTCTCCTGACTTGTTTTTTGTTTTTTTTGTATACAAGATCGAGGCTCGTGAAAGAGCTAACATTAATCACAAAAAAAAACAAAAATGGACACACAAAACATATAATAAAGGGAGCGGGAGACGATATGGGGAGAGAGGGAGGGAAGCACACAAGTACAACCTTTGAGAGCAGGGACATCGAGAGATCTGTGGGAGGGAGAGGGCTTGGGGGGAGGAGGCACGGGAAGGGGGGGGGGGGTGGGGGAAACCACATGGACACTGCTAGGACTTCCAGGAAAGAAGTCGGAATATCAAAATAGTGGATCTGGGTGGAGGGAGGGAGGCGTGGGATTTCAAAATAGTGGAGGGAGGCATGGGATTGAATAGAGTGAGGGAGTTTGTTCCAGTTTTGGGAGAAAAGAGGAATGAAGAGTGAAGGTGAGCAGAGAGTCTTGATTTTGGCAATTTCACTAGAAGAGGGTTGCAGGCAGATCTTGTGCGACCTGTAGGAATATTTGGGGGTCAGAGCACAGAGAGAGCTGGGGGAGCAAGGCCGGAGAGGAGTCTGTAGAAGACGGAAAGACCACCAACCTGCCTGCGGTGAGTGAGTGAAAGGCCCTCAGAATCAGCTTCATCGCAGGAGACTCCAATGATTCTGAACGCTTTGGTTTCAACAGTGTGAAGCCGAGTTAGGTGCGAGGCAGGAGCACCGGCCCAGAGGGGAGAACATTATCTGGATATATATCTGGATTCAAATGGGGTGCTTGGAAGTGGGCTTTGTGAAGCAACTCAAATGACAACCGTGGGTAGACACAACGTGAGTGACGCGTAGAGGTTGAAAGGCAACCGGGCATTTACGTTGCTGTGAAATTGCGGCACGAAGGTCTTGGAGGAACCTGGGCAACACTTGCGTTATGAAGCTCTAAACGAGAGAAGTGCGGATGGGCTGCGACTTGGTGAGCATCACCTCTGAGTCTAGGAGGTCCACGATTCAAACCCTGTCCGAGTCATACCAAATACTTCAAAAATGGTACGTCCTCGCTGCTTCCTTGCTTTGACGTTCAGCATAAAGGATAAAGCATCGATAAGCAGCCATAGGTTGGCAATCCTAGCGCAGACTCTGATGGGCCGAATTGCCTCCTGCATTGAAGTTCCTTCGAAGGAAACACCCCCAACGAAGGACTATACTGTATAGGTTTGCCCTCTCTTTCTGTTTGTCTGTCCGTCCCACCTGTGATTTTCCAGACTTTTTCCCCATACACTGTAATATATTCAACTAAAACTTGGTACATGACGTCATTATGATAAGTTGCAGAACAATTTTGAGTTCCGGGGCATTTCGCCAATTTTTACGCCTTGGCTGATGAAGTTGCCAGACACATTATGTTTTCGGCCTGTTGTCCGTCTGTTTATCCATGATAGGTTTCCGTTACCGGGCCAACTTGAGAACGGCTGAAGGGATCGAAGTCAAACTTGTTGCAAGTATAAGAAATAATGTAAAGATGAATAGATTGGATTTTGGGGTGATGGGGTCAAAGGTCAGAGGTCAAGTCAGGTAAAAATGTGATACTTGAGAACAGCTGAATGGATCTAAGTCAAACTTGTTGCAAGTATAAGAAATAAGGTAAAGATGGACTGATTTGATTTTGGGGTCAAGGGGTCAAAGGTCAGAGGTCATGTCAGGTAAAAATGTGATACTTGAGAATAGCTGAATGGATCCAAGTCAAACTTATTGCAGGTATGTATAATGAAGTAAAGATGAACTGGTTTGATTTTAGGGTCAGGAGGTCAGAGGTCATGTTAAATAATAAAATGTTACCAAGTCAACTTGTGAACTAGCGATGGGAATTTAACAACAACAACAACAACAGGCATTTTAAGGCCATTTTCCCTGCAAGAGCGGGGGTTAGCCTTGCGGTCCCCATGACAATCTTCTCCATTTTGCCCTATTTTCTGCATCTCCCCTTGTTATAACCCCCTTGCCCGCATTTCTTCTTCGACCATCTTTAGCCAAGTCTTTCTCGGTCTTCCCCGTCCTCTACTTCCTTCCACATTCATTTCCATCACTCTTCTCAACCAGTCACTTTCATCCTTCCTCAACACATGACCAAACCATCTCAACCTGTTCCTCTTCACAGCATCAATCACAGGCTCTATTTCCATCATCTTTCGCAATTCATCATTTGTCTTCCTCTCTCTTAACGATACTCCACACATCCACCGAACCATTCACATTTCCACCCTTTCCAGCCTTCGTTGCTGCTCTACGTTCGTTACCCATGTCTCGCTCCCATAAATCATAACACTTCTCACACATGCAGAATACACCTTTCCCTTCAGCTTCAACGACACTCCCCTCCTCGTCAGCATGCCACTCAGTTCCCGAAACCTCTTCCATGCACATCTCACTCGAGCAACCGTTGCCGAGTCTGATCCACCTTCTCCATTCAGCATGTCTCCGAGGTAACAAAATGTTTTCACACCTTCCAGCTTCACGCCGTCTCCAAGATCGAGCTCAACATTTCCTCCATCTACAGCTCCCTCTGTGCACACCTTACACTTGAATGTAGCTGCCACACTGGTTAATGACCCTCTCAAACCACTACATTTTTGATGAACCCACTCAGCGCACATTGTACATTGAATGGAGTTCACTCCGACACCCTTCCTGCACACAGCACACGGCCACTTCCCAGTTCTTTCCACCTCACCACATGCTTTACCACTTGCCATCACCTTAGTTTTTCCGATATTCACCTTCAGACTGAACTGATTGAAAAATCAGTTCGACAGCACATTCAAGATGGCGACGGCGCATTCTGGGGGTGAAGCTGAAGTGGTGAAGTCAGAAACTTTTCAAAACAACCTTCTTCAGACATCCAAGGATTATTTGAGCAATGTCCATGTGAAGCAGGAACCGTGTGATTCTCCACCCATGGAGCCAAGCAAAGGTGCTCAGCTGCTCGAAGATTTGATTGTGAAAGTGAAGGTTGAATCGGACTTTGAAGATTATTCAACGTCTCAAGAGAAAGGTGCTGCTCAAGTAGTGAAGTCAGAAACTTTTCAAAACAACCTTCTTCAGACATCCAAGGATTATTTGAGCAATGATCATGTGAAGCAGGAACCGTGTAAATCTCCACCCATGGAGCCCAGCAAAGGTGCTCAGCTGCTCGAAGGTCGCACAGGATCTGCCAGTGACCCTCTTCTGGTGAAATTGCCAAAATCAAGTCTCTCTGCTCACGTTCATTCCTCTTTACTCAAGCCTCTGGAACAAACTCCCTCTCTCTTCAATCCCACTCCTCCCTCCAGGCCTTTGAAACAGCTGTTCATCACTCACCATCTCTTATCTTCCCCCATCCAAAATCTTGATCTCTTCCACCCCCGTTAATTCACCCCAAATCCACTTTTTCTTTGAAATACCCACTTTTTTCTTTCCTGGAAGTTCCAGCAGTGTCCATGTGTTTTATACTTTCCCACCTCCCCCCACCTTCCCATGCCTCCTCCCCCCCAAGTCCTCTCCCTCCCACAGATCTTCTGTTGTCCCTGTTATCTGTTGTACTTGTGTGCTTCCCTCTCTCTCTCCTATCTTGTTTCCCGTTCCCTTTTTTGCATGTTTTGTCTGTCCGTTTGTTTATGTTTTTTGTGTGATTGATGTTAGCTCTTCCACGAGCCTCGATGTTGTAGACAAAAAAAAAGAAAAAAAAAAGACCTTTTGTCTCCATACATTCCTTCCACTTGTTCATCTTCTCCTTCAGTCCATCCATACTTTCTGCAATCAACACCAGATCATCTGCATACAACAACTCCCATGGTAAACCCTCCTTTATGTTCTGAGCCAGCACCTCCATCACAGCTACAAATAGTAGTGGACTTAGTACCGACCCCTGATGCACTCCCACCTTCACCTCAAACTCACCACTGTTCCCGTCCTTCGTCCTTACAGCTGTGCGTGCTCTTTTGTACATTGCCATCACTACTCTGATCAACCATTCCTCCACTCCTAACTTCCTCAATGCCCATGTCACTACTTCACGTGGAACCCTATCGAATGCTTTCTCCAGATCAACAAACCCAAGAAACAACTTCTTCCTCTTCTCCATGTACTTCTCCTGCAACTGCCTCACAATAAAAAGCACGTCTGTTGTTCCTCTTCCTGGCATAAATCCAAACTGCATTTCGTCAATCTTCACTTTCTCCTTATCCTCCTCTCCAACACCCTTTCCAATACCTTCATTCCATGCTCCAATAACTTTATCGCTCGATACGAGCCACAGTCCAGAGGGCCACCTTTCCCCTTGTATAGAGGGGCAAGGGTACTCAGTTCCCAATCCACTGGAATGCGGCCTTCTTTCACCACTAGATTGCAGATCTCTGTCATTCTCTTCACACCCCAACTTCCTGCTGCCTTCAACATATCTCCCACAACTCCCGTCGGCCCTCCCGCTTTTCTACTCTTCATTGCTTTTATCGCTTCCTCAACTTCCTTCTCGGTTATCTTCTCTGCCGGTCCTAAAACTGGGTTGCTCTCGATGTTGCCATCCCATTCATTCTCTGCATTCAACAGTATTTCCATATATCTCTTCCATCTTCCTTTAATTCCATCTGGGTCCACAACGATTTGTCCCACTACATCCTTCAAGCAACTCACCCCCATCACATCGCACCTCTCTTTCGCTATCTGCTTTGCAATCCTGTATACCGCTCTCTGACCCTCTTCCGAATCCAAGCGTTCTCCGAACATTTTCCTACATGCCTCCTGCGCCTTTCCTACCTCTTTCTTTGCACCCTTCTTGGCTGCCTTATAACTTTCATGCTCTGCCTTTTCTGCCCCCATACCCTTCAACTTCTGGCACTCCTTGAACTTCTTCCTCTTCTCGTCAATCTTCTTTCCAACTTCATCATCCCACCACCATGTTTCCGAGTGCCTCGGTGGTCCTTTTGTCCATCCACATACCTCACCAACGGCTCCCACCAGACTATCTTTCATTGACATCCAACCACGTTCAAGCTCAACCACATCATCCTCTACCCTACTCAGCCTCTCTTTTAATGTCTCCCCTACTATCACCTCTTTCAACCTCCACACCTTCATTCTCGGTTGGTACTTCACCCGCCGAGCTCTCCTCGCACCTTTCACCCTTATGTCGCAGACAACCAAGTGGTGCTGTGAAACAGCCTCCTCCCCCGGGATCACATTTGTGTCCCGGAGGTGCCCCCTATCTCGCCTACGCACCAGCAGGTAGTCAACTGTTGTCGTCGACCCACCTGACGTGTATGTAACAAGCTTATTATCCTCTTTCTGGAACTGAGTATTACAAATGAACAAATCAGCTGCATCAGCAAACTCCAAAATCCTTTCACCTTCTCCATTTCTCACACCATATCCGTAACCCCCATGAACTCCCTCAAAACCGTCCATACTCCTTCCCACATGTCCATTTAGGTCTCCTCCTACCACAACTACTTCCTCATCTTTCACGTTTTCCATCAGCTTCTCTATCGCACACCAGAACTTGTCCGTCGCTTCATCGCTCCGACCAACCTGCGGAGCATATCCCGAGATGACGTTCACCAAGAGCTTTCCAATCATCATTTTCACCATCATCAACCTTTCACTCACTCTCGTCACACTCACCACACTGTCTAAAAACTCCTCAGAAAACAGGACACCAACACCATTCACGCCCTCCAGGCACCCTTGCCACACAAACTTGTATTTCTGTCCCTGCCTACCCTTCACCATTCTCACACCACTTCCCTTCCATCTCGTCTCCTGCACACAACATATGTCCACCACTTCTCCTGATCTCCCTGTCATTGTCCCTACATTCCATGTCCCAAACCTCAGAAACCGATCTCCACGTCGGGCATCAGACGTTTCGTCATCATAAATGGAGTGTTTTCCACTCTTGCTTCGATCGGGTTCCCCACCTTGAGTTTTGACGAGAGGGAGTGGGGTCCCCCACGGGGTACTTCGGGCTGTACCCTGCCCATACGTAGTTGTAATTGTCATGGTTCTCTTTTTGAGGCAATGTTTTTTATGGCCGGATGCCCTTCCTGCCGCCAACCCTTTAAGTCGCCTCTTACGACACGCAGGGATACAGTGTACCTATTCTAACCAGGGTACACACCGGGTAGCGATGGGAATTTAACAAACTTGGTATAAGTATAAATGATGCAAAGATTAACTGATTGGATTATTGCATCAAGAGGTCAAAGGTCAGAGTTCATGTTAGCTAAAAATGTGATAACTTTAGAACAGCTGAAGGGATTTAAATCAAACTTGGTACAAGTGTGTATAATGATGTAATAATGTGGGTGGAGGCATATATCCCAACGTCGCGGCGTCGGAGAGTGCCATTCAAGTTCAGGGTTCGGCCTATGCCCTTTTTGGACTGAGAAAAATCACATGTTTTACATGGGTCAGTTTTCCCCTTACCCTTTAATATATCGAACTCTCACCAGAAACTCTCTCCAGGTCTTTGCAAACCAGCAAAATCACTCCTCCATGCGTGTGAGATTATCATGCATTTCAAGCTTCTAACTATAACGGCACTCGGTAGAGAGCACACCTCCACCTGGTGAACAGTTTATGTTTTGTATCCCACTGATAGGCCGGATCTGGGTTCGGACCTGAACCAAAATCGAATCGACTTGTTCTTGTGAACTACCCAACTCATCCACCAAGTTTTGTCATAACACGTCCATGACCTTTTGAACATCATGTTGTATATCGTTTTGGCCCAATCACTCAATGGTGATGAATCACTTACATTATTAAACTTACACTTACGAAGAATCACTTACATATTAAACTTACACTTACAAAGAATCACTTACATATTAAACTTACACTTACGAAGAATCACTTACATATTAAACTTATACTTACAAAGAATCACTTACATATTAAACTTACACTTACGAAGAATCACTTACATATTAAACTTACACTTACAAAAAATCACTTACATATTAAACTTATACTTACAAAGAATCACTTACATATTAAACTTATACTTACAAAGAATCACTTGCATATTAAACTTACACTGACAAAGAATCACTTACATATTAAACTTACACTTACAAAGAATCACTTACATATTAAACTTACACTTACAAAGAATCACTTACATATTAAACTTACACTTACAAAGAATCACTTCCATATTAAACTTACACTTATGAAGAATCACTTACATATTAAACTTATACTTACAAAGAATCACTTACATATTAAACTTACACTTACAAAGAATCACTTACATATTAAACTTACACTTATGAAGAATCACTTACATATTAAACTTATACTTACAAAGAATCACTTACATATTAAACTTACACTTACAAAGAATCACTTCCATATTAAACTTACACTTATGAAGAATCACTTACATATTAAACTTATACTTACAAAGAATCACTTACATATTAAACTTACACTTACAAAGAATCACTTACATATTAAACTTACACTTATGAAGAATCACTTACATATTAAACTTATACTTACAAAGAATCACTTACATATTAAACTTACACTTACAAAGAATCACTTACATATTAAACTTATACTAACAAAGAATCACTTACATATTAAACTTACACTACAAAGAATCACTTACATATTAAACTTATACTAACAAAGAATCACTTACATATTAAACTTACACTTACAAAGAATCACTTACATATTAAACTTACACTTACAAAGAATCACTTACATATTAAGCTTATACTTACAAGAATCACTTACATATTAAACTTATACTAACAAAGAATCACTTACATATTAAACTTACACTTACAAAGAATCACTTACATATTAAGCTTATACTTACAAAGAATCACTTACATATTAAACTTATACTTACAAATAATCACTTACATATTAAACTTATACTTACAAAGAATCACTTACATATTAAACTTACATTTAAAAGAATCACTTCCATATTAAACTTACACTTACAAAGAATCACTTACATATTAAACTTACACTTACAAAGAATCACTTACATATTAAACTTATACTAACAAAGAATCACTTGCATATTAAACTTACACTTACAAAGAATCACTTACATATTAAACTTATACGAACAAAGAATCACTTACATATTAAACTTACACTTACAAAGAATCACTTACATATTAAACTTACACTTACAAAGAATCACTTACATATTTAACTTACACTTACAAAGAATCACTTACATATTAAACTTACACTTACAAAGAATCACTTACATATTAAACTTACACTTACAAAGAATCACTTACATATTAAACTTACACTTACAAAGAATCACTTACATATTAAACTTTCACTTACAAAGAATCACTTACATATTAAACTTACACTTACAAAGAATCACTTACATATTAAAAAATTATAGGATCCAGATCTGGATTCGGATCTTCACCAAAATCAAATGGATTCGTCCTTGTCACACACCCAACCTGTCCACCAAGTTTTGTCTGAATCCATCCATAACGTTTTGAGATTTTCTGTTTTCAAAGAAACAGACAGACAGACAGACAGGTGTGAAAACATAACCTCCATCCACCTTTGGTAGCGGAGGTAATAATGGGGAAAAACAACATTTGAAGAGGGGCCTTGTGGGATGGCGGACGGATGTCGATTCCGAAGATTCCGTCCTTGCGACCTATAAGTCACACACTTGTCTGGGGCATCTGTTTGTTGTTGTCCCTTTACCCCCGTTTTGTCTGTTGACCCATTGCCCCCATTGTCTTCGTCTCTTCCATGAACAAATATTGAGTTTGATTGTGCTTGAGCCAATTCTGATGGAGAGAGGGAGATCTTCAGAATTCCTTCATTGGTGATGCCCTCAGACAACACAAAACTCGCCGAGACAAACCTGAAACACTCTTTTCGACAATTCCACTCTCACAGCACACTCCAAGGAATATTTATCCTGTGTAAGAATCCTGTATACCTACCTTGAAAACACAAGAACAAGCATCTCGCCAGCTGCACATCAGCAAGTCGTACCTCATGGCAGAGGCCGATATAAAAGGAGTGAGAGATTTGTTTTTCTATGGACGAGTGAGGTGACCAGGGGTACAAAGGTAATGCGTTGCCAGTGGGGCAGTTTCATCTGCTGTGGCAATGTTTCGGTGTTGCTGGTGATGATGACAAGTGCACGTGTTGCATCATGTCCTATTTGTGTGGTGTTTCTGCATATTTCAAGTTTTCCTTGTAAGTTGATGAACTTATCCAGATACTTTGTCCTTGTCCACCATTCTTTAGTACAAGGATCACAAACCTCTACTTTTGTGTGCAGCACATGGTGGTGGGTGGCATCGTTTGCTGGGGGTTCAGCTGAGCCGCTGATGCAGTGCCCCCTGTTGGTTCGAGCAGAAATTTGTAATTTGGTGATGCCACCAGCGATGGTTCACCTTCTCTTCGTGAAGGTCGCTGTAGGGTCTTTAATGCCCATTGGCGGACGGGACACGTTGCTTCATGTCCGTCTGATGTATGCGCCGCCCTTTGGAAACACTCGGGTGACGGTTTATATCTGGGTCGGGATTCAAACCCAGGTTCGGAAGCTCAGAGCGGAGTGTGTGCATACCTCCAGGTTATCCTGCCAGACCTCCACAAACCTTGATCTCACCTGCATTCCTTTGTCACTCTTTCCCCCACCCATTCCACCCGTGTAATCGCCTCTGTATTTGTCCAATCATGTTCCTCCCTCCACTGCTTCAAGGTTGCAGCTCACCACCATGGTCCCTTCACGTCACCTCCCACTTCCATTGTAAATCTTGCTTCATTCCCACTAACCAGCTGCCATTCCAAGCCTTTTCCTGCAGGTGATGTCTGTATTTTTGCTGAATGTCCATCTGCAACGGTCCTTCTGTCCTTGTGAATTGGTCCACCCTCCATCCTCCAGCGTTTCGTTCCTCCATGAGCCAAAGGTTTTCCTAAAATTAATGGCTCGTTTGTTTTGCGCTTCATTTGATGAATCATTTGCACCCGTTGGATGTGTCGAGTTGAGTGTCCCTTGCGCTCTTCCAGCCATGTTTTAGATGTGATGGAGCGATGTTCAGATTATGTTAAAACGAAACAAATGGCTTCGGTTCGAAGGTAGCTGCAATGACAGGACCGGCTCTGCTTTGCATTTGGATGCTCCCACCGCCGTGCGTCACCTGCGAGGCGCAGGTAAAACGGAGCGCTCCCCCATCGTATGCACTTGATGTAAACACCTGATATCTTGAGAGGTGTAAACCTCACAAATTTTAGTCTGTTCACACGACACTACCACCTGCTCACCCCTGTGCTCCCAGGCCTCGGGTTCCTCGATAACACCCATATTTACCGGCGCATTGTCAAGGCCGAAGAAAAATGCGCTAAGTTTTGCTCGTGGGTAGAAAATTGCTTGTTTAACACCGTCGGCCCCTTTACCTTGTGCCGCGGTCTGCCGGGCCTGGTCTGTGTACGCGCACACGTTCAATACGGACAGCCTGTGTTTGCGTTGGTGAGGCTGTCGTTGTACCGACAGTCTGCACATTATTGCTGTCAACACACCGGAGTTCGTGCCAAGTATCAGGCGCTTCCCAATTTGCGTGTGACACGTGCTCTCGGTGGAACACGACACGTGCTCTCGGTGGAACACGACACGTGCTCTCGGTGGTAAACTCATGGCTTGGGTACCCCTACCACCCGGCGCTTCCATTCGCTGTTGTCACACCCTTTTGCTCATTTTTACCTCCGCCACCAAAGGTGGAGGGGGGTTATGTTTTCACCCCTGTTTGTTTGTTTGTTTGTTTGTTTGTGAATAAGACATCACAAAAAGTTGTGGACGGATTCGGACGAAATTTGGCGGAGATGTAGCGAATGTGATACGGACGAAATGATTCGATTTTGGTGAAGATCCGGATTCGGATTCGGCTACTAAAATGTTTTATGTGAATCTTTGTCATTGGGAGAAAGGGCCAAAACGATGCCGAGCAGGATATCTCAAAAAGTTATGGATGGATTTGGACAAAACCTGTTGGACAGGTTGTGTATGTGACAAGGACAAAATGATTAGATTTTCGTGAAGATCCGGATTCAGATTCGGCTACTAGAATGTTTTATGTGAATCTTTGCCTTTGGGAGAAAGGGCCAAAACGATACACAGCAGAATATCTCAAAAAGTTATTGATGGATTTGGACAAAATGATTCGATTTTGGTGAAGATCTGAATATGGATTCGGCTATTAGAATGTTTTATGTGAATCTTTGTCGTTGGGAGAAAGGGCCAAAACGATGCCGAGCAGAATATCTCAAAAAGTTATGGATGGATTTGGACAAGACTTGTTGGACAGGTTATGTGTGTGACAAGGACAAAATGATTCGATTTTGGTGAAGATCTGAATATGGATTCGGCTATTAGAATGTTTTATGTGAATCTTTGTCGTTGGGAGAAAGGGCCAAAACGATGCCGAGCAGGATATCTCAAAAAGTTATGGATGGATTTGGACAAAACCTGTTGGACAGGTTATGTGTGTGACAAGGACAAAATGATTAGATTTTGGTGAGGATCTGAATATGGATTCGGCTATTAAAATGTTTTATGTGAATCTTTGTCGTTGGGAGAAAGGGCCAAAACGATGCCGAGCAGAATATCTCAAAAAGTTATGGATGGATTTGGACAAAACTTGTTGGACAGGTTGTGTATGTGACAAGGACAAAATGATTAGATTTTCGTGAAGATCCGGATTCAGATTCGGCTACTAGAATGTTTTATGTGAATCTTTGCCTTTGGGAGAAAGGGCCAAAACGATACACAGCAGAATATCTCAAAAAGTTATTGATGGATTTGGACAAAATGATTCGATTTTGGTGAAGATCTGAATATGGATTCGGCTATTAGAATGTTTTATGTGAATCTTTGTCGTTGGGAGAAAGGGCCAAAACGATACATAGCAGGATATCTCAAAAAGTTATGGATGGATTTGGACGAAACTTGTTGGACAGGTTGTGTGTGTGACAAGGACAAAATGATTAGATTTTGGTGAGGATTCGGATTCGGCTACTAGAATGTTTTATGTGAATCTTTGTCATTGGGAGATAGGGCCAAAAACGATGCCTAGCAGGATATCTCAAAAAGTTATGGATGGATTTGGACGAAACTTGTTGGACAGGTTGTGTGTGTGACAAGGACAAAATGATTAGATTTTGGTGAGGATTCGGATTCGGCTACTAGAATGTTTTATGTGAATCTTTGTCATTGGGAGAAAGGGCCAAAACGATACACAGCAGAATATCTCAAAAAGTTATTGATGGATTTGGACAAAATGATTCGATTTTGGTGAAGATCTGAATATGGATTCGGCTATGAGAATGTTTTATGTGAATCTTTGTCATTGGGAGATAGGGCCAAAAACGATGCCTAGCAGAATATCTCAAAAAGTTATGGATGGATTTGGACAAAACTTATTGGACAGGTTATGTGTGTGACAAGGACAAAATGATTAGATTTTGGTGAAGATCCGGATTCGGATTCGGCTACTAGAATGTTTTATGTGAATCTTTGTCATTGGGAGATAGGGCCAAAAACGATGCCTAGCAGGATATCTCAAAAAGTTATGGATGGATTTGGACAAAACTTGTTGGACAGGTTGTGTATGTGACAAGGACAAAATGATTAGATTTTCGTGAAGATCCGGATTCAGATTCGGCTACTAGAATGTTTTATGTGAATCTTCGCCATTGGGAGAAAGGGCCAAAACGATACACAGCAGAATATCTCAAAAAGTTATTGATGGATTTGGACAAAATGATTCGATTTTGGTGAAGATCTGAATATGGATTCGGCTATGAGAATGTTTTATGTGAATCTTTGTCGTTGGGAGAAAGGGCCAAAACGATGCCGAGCAGGATATCTCAAAAAGTTATGAATGGATTTGGACAAAACTTGTTGGACAGGTTATGTGTGTGACAAGGACAAAATGATTCGATTTTGGTGAAGATCTGAATATGGATTCGGCTATTAGAATGTTTTATGTGAATCTTTGTCATTGGGAGAAAGGGCCAAAACGATGCCGAGCAGAATATCTCAAAAAGTTATGGATGGATTTGGACAAGACTTGTTGGACAGGTTATGTGTGTGACAAGGACAAAATGATTCGATTTTGGTGAAGATCTGAATATGGATTCGGCTATTAGAATGTTTTATGTGAATCTTTGTCGTTGGGAGAAAGGGCCAAAATGATGCCGAGCAGGATATCTCAAAAAGTTATGGATGGATTTGGACAAAACTTGTTGGACAGGTTATGTGTGTGACAAGGACAAAATGATTCGATTTTGGTGAAGATCTGAATATGGATTCGGCTATTAGAATGTTTTATGTGAATCTTTGTCGTTGGGAGAAAGGGCCAAAACGATGCCGAGCAGAATATCTCAAAAAGTTATGGATGGATTTGGACAAGACTTGTTGGACAGGTTATGTGTGTGACAAGGACAAAATGATTCGATTTTGGTGAAGATCTGAATATGGATTCGGCTATTAGAATGTTTTATGTGAATCTTTGTCGTTGGGAGAAAGGGCCAAAACGATACATATCAGGATATCTCAAAAAGTTATGGATGGATTTGGACGAAACTTGTTGGACAGGTTGTGTGTGTGACAAGGACAAAATGATTAGATTTTGGTGAAGATCCGGATTCGGATTCGGCTACTAGAATGTTTTATGTGAATCTTTGCCATTGGGAGATAGGGCCAAAAACGATGCCTAGCAGGATATCTCAAAAAGTTATGGATGGATTTGGACAAAACTTATTGGACAGGTTATGTGTGTGACAAGGACAAAATGTTTCGATTTTGGTGAAGATCCGGATTCGGATTCGGCTACTAGAATGTTTTAAGTGAATCTTCGCCGTTTGGAGATAGGGCCAAAAACGATGCCTAGCAGGATATCTCAAAAAGTTATGGATGGATTTGGACGAAACTTGTTGGACAGGTTATGTGTGTGACAAGGACAAAATGATTCGATTTTGGTGAAGATCTGAATATGGATTCGGCTATTAGAATGTTTTATGTGAATCTTTGTCGTTGGGAGAAAGGGCCAAAACGATACATATCAGGATATCTCAAAAAGTTATGGATGGATTTGGACGAAACTTGTTGGACAGGTTGTGTGTGTGATGAGGACAAAATGACTAGATTTTGGTGAAGATCTGGATGTGGATTCGGCTACTAGAATGTTTTATGTGAATCTTTGTCATTGGGAGAAAGGGCCAAAACGATGCCTAGCAGGATATCTCAAAAAGTTATGAACGGATTTGGACAAAACTTGTTGGACATGTTGTGTATGTGACAATGACAAAATGATTAGATTTTGGTGAAGATCCGGATTCGGATTCGGCTACGAGAATGTTTTATGTGAATCTTTGTCATTGGGAGAAAGGGCCAAAACGATACATAGCAGAATATTTCAAAAGGTTATGGATGGATTTGGACGAAACTTGTTGGACAGGTTGTGTGTGTGACAAGGACAAAATGATTAGATTTTGGTGAAGATCCGGATTCGGATTCGGCTACGAGAATGTTTTATGTGAATCTTTGTCATTGGGAGAAAGGGCCAAAACGATACATAGCAGAATATCTCAAAAAGTTATGAACGGATTTGGACAAAACTTGTTGGACATGTTGTGTATGTGACAATGACAAAATGATTAGATTTTGGTGAAGATCCGGATTCGGATTCGGCTACGAGAATGTTTTATGTGAATCTTTGTCATTGGGAGAAAGGGCCAAAACGATACATAGCAGAATATTTCAAAAGGTTATGGATGGATTTGGACGAAACTTGTTGGACAGGTTGTGTGTGTGACAAGGACAAAATGATTCGATTTTGGTGAAGATCTGAATATGGATTCGGCTATTAGAATGTTTTATGTGAATCTTTGTCGTTGGGAGAAAGGGCCAAAACGATACATATCAGGATATCTCAAAAAGTTATGGATGGATTTGGACGAAACTTGTTGGACAGGTTGTGTGTGTGACAAGGACAAAATGATTCGATTTTGGTGAAGATCTGAATATGGATTCGGCTATTAGAATGTTTTATGTGAATCTTTGTCGTTGGGAGATAGGGCCAAAACGATGCCGAGCAGGATATCTCAAAAAGTTATGGATGGATTTGGACAAAACTTGTTGGACAGGTTATGTGTGTGACAAGGACAAAATGATTCGATTTTGGTGAAGATCTGAATATGGATTCGGCTATTAGAATGTTTTATGTGAATCTTTGTCGTTGGGAGAAAGGGCCAAAACGATGCCGAGCAGAATATCTCAAAAAGTTATGGATGGATTTGGACAAGACTTGTTGGACAGGTTATGTGTGTGACAAGGACAAAATGATTCGATTTTGGTGAAGATCTGAATATGGATTCGGCTATTAGAATGTTTTATGTGAATCTTTGTCGTTGGGAGAAAGGGCCAAAACGATAGATATCAGGATATCTCAAAAAGTTATGGATGGATTTGGACGAAACTTGTTGGACAGGTTGTGTGTGTGACAAGGACAAAATGATTAGATTTTGGTGAGGATTCGGATTCGGCTACTAGAATGTTTTATGTGAATCTTTGTCATTGGGAGATAGGGCCAAAAACGATGCCTAGCAGAATATCTCAAAAAGTTATGGATGGATTTGGACAAAACTTATTGGACAGGTTATGTGTGTGACAAGGACAAAATGATTAGATTTTGGTGAAGATCCGGATTCGGATTCGGCTACTAGAATGTTTTATGTGAATCTTTGCCATTGGGAGATAGGGCCAAAAACGATGCCTAGCAGGATATCTCAAAAAGTTATGGATGGATTTGGACAAAACTTATTGGACAGGTTATGTGTGTGACAAGGACAAAATGTTTCGATTTTGGTGAAGATCCGGATTCGGATTCGGCTACTGGAATGTTTTAAGTGAATCTTCGCCGTTTGGAGATAGGGCCAAAAACGATGCCTAGCAGGATATCTCAAAAAGTTATGGATGGATTTGGACGAAACTTGTTGGACAGGTTATGTGTGTGACAAGGACAAAATGATTCGATTTTGGTGAAGATCTGAATATGGATTCGGCTATTAGAATGTTTTATGTGAATCTTTGTCGTTGGGAGAAAGGGCCAAAACGATACATATCAGGATATCTCAAAAAGTTATGGATGGATTTGGATGAAACTTGTTGGACAGGTTGTGTGTGTGACAAGGACAAAATGATTAGATTTTGGTGAGGATTCGGATTCGGCTTCTAGAATGTTTTATGTGAATCTTTGTCATTTGGAGATAGGGCCAAAAACGATGCCTAGCAGAATATCTCAAAAAGTTATGGATGGATTTGGACAAAACTTATTGGACAGGTTATGTGTGTGACAAGGACAAAATGATTAGATTTTGGTGAAGATCCGGATTCGGATTCGGCTACTAGAATGTTTTATGTGAATCTTTGCCATTGGGAGATAGGGCCAAAAACGATGCCTAGCAGGATATCTCAAAAAGTTATGGATGGATTTGGACAAAACTTATTGGACAGGTTATGTGTGTGACAAGGACAAAATGTTTCGATTTTGGTGAAGATCCGGATTCGGATTCGGCGACTAGAATGTTTTAAGTGAATCTTCGCCGTTTGGAGATAGGGCCAAAAACGATGCCTAGCAGGATATCTCAAAAAGTTATGGATGGATTTGGACGAAACTTGTTGGACAGGTTATGTGTGTGATGAGGACAAAATGATTAGATTTTGGTGAAGATCTGAATATGGATTCGGCTACTAGAATGTTTTATGTGAATCTTTGTCATTGGGAGAAAGGGCCAAAACGATACATAGCAGGATATCTCAAAAAGTTATGGATGGATTTGGACAAAACTTGTTGGACAGGTTGTGTGTGTGATGAGGACAAAATGACTAGATTTTGGTGAAGATCTGGATGTGGATTCGGCTACTAGAATGTTTTATGTGAATCTTTGTCATTGGGAGAAAGGGCCAAAACGATGCCGAGCAGGATATCTCAAAAAGTTATGAACGGATTTGGACAAAACTTGTTGGACAGGTTGTGTGTGTGATGAGGACAAAATGATTAGATTTTGGTGAAGATCTGAATATGGATTCGGCTACTAGAATGTTTTATGTGAATCTTTGTCATTGGGAGAAAGGGCCAAAACGATACATAGCAGGATATCTCAAAAAGTTATGGATGGATTTGGACAAAACTTGTTGGACAGGTTGTGTGTGTGACGAGGACAAAATGATTCGATTTTGGTGAAGATGTGGATCCTGATCCAGCTAATCGAATTTTTAAAGGTGATTCTTCACCATTGAGTGATATGACCAACCAGGTGGAGGTACGCTCGCTACTGAGTGCCGTTCTAGTTATTTCTTGCATGACCCTTGACCTCCATTTTAGTAAAGGTTGTGAAATGTTGAAAAGGAAAAATGTTTTTAATGGATTCAAGTCTGATTCGCACGATACGTTCTACTCGATTATAGGGTAGTTGTACATACTCCGTCCGACCGTACCTTCCGGATACGAAGATCATCCACATTTATGATTGCCTTGCATTGTGAGGATGCTCTCCAATGGAAGCTTTGTGGAAGGTGAGAGTCCATTTTGCTTATCTAGACCTTGACATCCAAATGTGGACCTTGTACACAAGGGATGTGTGTTCTGGAGGATGATCCAACTAAGAGTTATAACAAGTTGTACAACAGAGATGTAATCCTCGAACCTCCTATTCGGAGCGAGCTCCGCGTGAACCTTTGAATGAACCGAACTAGTCTTGGTTCAGACATTTTGAGAGATCTTTCAAACGGAATGAGTTATATTCGGTTGTGGAGGAATACAAGTCTCCTGACATCTGGGTGTTGAGACGCAGATGTACCTGGGTAGTTTTTAATTGCTTGTACTTTCCCGCCTCACCTCTCCCTTGCCATTTTAAATGGCGTTTCGGTTTCACTGGCTCTTTATGACCCTTGTCCATCGATTGGTCTTTCTGTTTGTTGTTTTACAGCGATTGGAAGGACGCTGATCCCACGATACTTCCGCACGATCTTTGAGGGTGGAGTGACGGACCTGTCGTACATGCTGCGACATTCCAAGGAGGCGTTTAACAGTCACAGCAATGCCGTGACGCTCGACTGCGAGCATTGCACCATGGTGACTCATCATGGCAAACCTGCCTTCACCACGGTAAGTCACTCTCCTTATTCTAAACACCTGCGCTCCTACCGGCGCTACGGTGTTGTCATTCAGTTCGGTAGAGAGCGGAGGAGGCAAAAATGTTTTGCATACTTTTGTATGCCGAGAACCTACTCCGCCGGGTAGGTGGTGTGCAACTTCTGGAACTGCAGTCCCGGGTCTGGCATGTAGCGGGTTGTATCCATCGGGGTCGAGGCGCGAGAGGGGGCAGGCCGGAGGGGAATGCAGGTGTGCGGAGGAGGCTCGGGAGGATGTGTGTGGGAGAGTTGCCAGATGAGGATGTCGAGGTTGCATGCAGTCCTCTTTGCTCACACAACCACGGCTTGTTCCTCACTGCCTGTCCCAAGTCCCCACCGCAGTCATTTGAAGTCAAAATACCATAATAATTCCGAGCAGCATTAACTCCCCCCCCTCCCCAATCCCACTCTCCCCGCAACCCACCCTCTTTCCTAGTTTTCTATTTTTTCTTCCAGAAAAAATTGCTTGTTTTGGTATCAATGTTGTCCATCCTGTATGTCCCTCATTCTTCACCACATCCTTTATTTGTCCAAGCCTCCCTCTATTTTGTCCCTCAACCCTGTCGTTGGTGTGCCCACCATCGCCATCTCTGTCTGCTGTTCATTTTATTCTGTTACTCCCTGGTCCGGTTTATGTCCTGGTTCCTCCATGAGCCTCGACTTTGGATACAAAAAGGCAAATTCACCGAGCGTGGCTAATCTTTGTGGTAGATTGGAACATGGATTTCTAACCTTCCGAAAGGCTTGCGCCAGGTTTCGATTTGTTAGCACGAGTTGTACAAGAAAATATCAAATTGCAGCTGCTTTAGGTTGTGACCTGAGTGTGTTTTGTGAGTGGTGTAATTATAGAGGAGTGCACACGTCATGTTAAGGGTCCCCTCATTACACAACCTCTAATTCATTTGTTTAATTTAAAGCTTGATTTTAAATGTAAGTTATTTATTTATTTATTATTTTGAGTGGTTGTTTGTGATATTTAATCGAAATGTTACATTTCCATTCCGTGTTGGGTGACTCCATTTGTCTCTCATTGAGGTGTATAAACCTTCTTGATGAGACACGCTCGTGCCATCCACACTGCAATCCTGCTATGACTATTGGCACGGATATTTGGAACATTTTGGTCACATGGTTTGTCGAACCTTGATATTAAAATCAACCCAATGGTGTTGGCCTAATGGTTAGGGTGGTGGGCTTGGGATCCTAAGGTCCTGAGTTCGAATCCCGTTCAGCTGTTGAATTAATACCAGGTGGGGTTGACTCGGCCTCTTTTCTGTCCGAGGTTGGCGAAATGAGTACCAGGGTACTGGGTCCTCTCTCAAGGAGGTTGGTGGCAGGATTTGCACTCCGGCCGCCGTAAAAAAACACCTTATTCCATAGCACACACAGCGGTGTGTGTCGGGATGGTGCTGAGGAGTCGTCCAAGGACGCAGCGAGGTGCTGATCCAGCGTACGCTTCCATATATATATATGTATATATATATATATATTAGTGGTGCAAAGTCCCCATAATGCCATTCACACACATGTTCAGCACTTTACCAGCGAGCCCTCATTTTGTGGTCTCTTCTCCCCCTCCATCCCAAATAATAGTGTTTAATATTGATACCTTTTGATGTAGTGCAATGTAAATCTTCTCTACTCTTTTCCTTCATGCACAAGATGGTGTTTTATCTTATTTTTAAACCTTTTTCAATCCATGTCAGGTGTGCACAGACGGACGGCTCATCCTGGAGTTCTCCGTGGATGAGATGCGGATACGTACATGGCATTTCTCAATCCGACAGCACCGAGAGCTGCTTCCCAGGAGTCTTGTGGCCATCCACGTAGGTGCCGTCGCTTATCCGAGGCCATTCTTTATCCCAGACCTCGCTCGTTCCCTTTACCTGCGACGCATGACCGGACATGCCGGAGCAGCACGCTTTCGCCTTCCTCTCCTGCTCTCGAGAGAAACCCCACTCTCTGCCAATACTATTTCATTGTATTTTTAAAACGTTCCTTTAACGATCATGCCGTTTTGCACTTGCCGAGTTCATTTTTTTCACCAACTTTATCTTTTGGTGACCGTTTTTTATCGCGATTGAATGGCCCCGTGCCATATGTTGTATTATTAAGTAAAGTGGACGCTGCATTTGTGTGATGGCCGTTTCCAGTGTGGGATGTATTTATTTTGCACAACCAAAAGGTGCCCAATAGTACGTCGTGTAACCGCACCGTTATCAGTTGGGACGTCGAAGCAGGCATCGGAAACTCCGTTTGTCCATTGCTAGACGACTTCTCTGACAGTCGTCGGCACTGTGAGACCCACTCTCCATTTTGTAGATATGTTTCTTGGGGCACGCACCCACAACTTCCCCATCTGCTAGCGATTTGGGCAAGAGGTGGGGACAGCTGTCCATTAAGCCGAGAGCCGGGCGCGCTGCCAGCGCGCGTCCCCGGTGGTTCGTGGAACGGCCGTCCTCCAGCCTCCGGGTGTGGCTCTACCTCCCTTCCTGGCAAAGCTTCAAACCCCTGGCCCCGGATCCACGGCCTTACTCGTGCAAGCCTTTCAGCATGCCCCAAAAAATCCATAATAAGGATTGTGAAACCTTATATTGTTGCTTTTTTTTGGGCGCCTGCAAACATTGACTGTTGTAAGTGATTGATGTTTGATCTCTCTCGCACGTCCCTGTAATTCGGTCGCCATGCCCGCAAGTATTCTGGTTCACGATCTGAAACTTTTTAAAGCCATGGAGTCTTGTTGCTTACAAAATGATATTTCATCGACTTGTGGCCGGGGTGTAACCCCGCACACGATCGTGTTGGCCTCAGTTTGCTGTGCGTTCCACGCTTAAGACATTTCGTCCTTGTTTACTTTACAAAATTGCCGGGTTTGGAGGGTGAACCCTGCCAACAGGCCACGTGTCACCGTGCCAAAGCACACAAGTTGTGCTGCGTGACCGTCCCAGAGATATAAACTGCTTGTGGAATGTTTCTGGCATGTTCACCCTCACCCTTTTCCCAAGTCTATCATTTGCTGTGTTCCTCCTGATCTGCACCACCCCATCCCCTGCTCTCCCTGCTAGCCTGAACCAAGTTGCGATTGTTGAGTGCACGTCGGATTCACCTTCTCGGATGAATGTTTTGAGGGTTTTTTTTGCCAGTATTAACGAATCAAGTTCCGTTCCCTTGTTTCTCAGCTAGTGGGAATGTCGTGTTCCTTGTTTTGCAGACTCAAGACCCACAGTCCCTGGAACAGCTTTCGAAAAACGTCACCAGGTCGGGACAGACCAACGTCACTTTGAACTACCTCCGTGTAAGTATCGACTCGAAAACCGTTCCTACCGTGAGTTCTGTGCGGCATCTGGGTTTGTGACTCATCCATTGGGTCTCCATAATAATGCGTTGTAAGGCCTCCTGGTGTGCACTGATCTGTACATGCGCACTGTATATATGCGCACTGATCATGCGCATATACAGTGCCTTCAGAAAGTATTCACACCCCTTCACGTTTTTCACATTTTGTTGTGTTACAGCCTGAATTTAAAATGGTTTAAGTTCAGATTTTGTTTGTCTCTGATCAACACAAAATACCCCATAAAGTCAGTGGACAACCTATTGGAACTTTTTACAAAACAATAAAAAATATAAAATTGAAATGTCTTGAGTCGATAAGTATTCAACATCTTTGCTACGACACTCCAAATTGAGCTCAGGTGCATCCAATTTCCTTTGATCATCCTTGAGATGTCTCCACAACTTGGTTGGAGTCCTCCTGTAGCCATTTAAATTGATTGGACATAATTTAGAAAGAAATATACCTTTCTATACAAGGTCCCACAGTTGACAGTGCATGTCAGAGCAGAAACTCTTCCAGGAAGTCCAAGGAATTGTTTGTAGAACTCGAGATACATCTGGTGAACAGTTTAAAACAATTTCTAGAGTGTTGAAAGTTTCGAAGAGCATAGTGAGCTCCATCAGGAAATTGAAAGAATATGGAACTACCAGACTCTTCCTGGAGCTGGCCGCCCGGCCAAACTGAGCAATCGGGGGAGAAGGGCCTTGGTAATAGAGGTGACCAAGAACCCAATGGTCACTCTGGCTGAGCTCCAGAGATCCTGTGTGGAGATGGGAGAAACTTCCAGAAGGACAACCATCACTGCAACACTCCACCGATCTGGGCTTTATGGCAGAGTGGCCAGACGGAAGCCTCTCCTCAGTGAAAGACACATGAAAGCCCGCTTGGAGTTTGCAAAAAATCACCTAAAGGACTCTCGGACTGTGAGAAACAAGATTCTGTGGTCTGATGAAACCAAGATTGAACTGTTTGATTAAAAATTTGAAGAAAGCGATTCATTGATTAATAAAAAACAAAAACAAGTACAGATACATTCAAAGTATACCGCCCCCATGCCAAATAAATATATATCCTCCAGTGCGGAATTTCCTGGGCGCCTCAGGCGCCCGGCGATACCGCCGTGCAGCTCATAGAGACTGTATTGGGAGGGAGAGGTGTACAATAATTGATTAATTAATTGCATAATTAAAATCAATAAATAGTAATAATAAAATATTTTCTTAATCAATTGGCTAATACTAATAGCATACCTAAACCACCAGTGCTTCATCCGAAGCTGTAACTTTTTGAAAATTGTCATTAATCCAAAAAATTAAATAATTAATTGATGAATCAATAAATAATTAATCGATTAACTGATTAATCAATAAATCAAAAATATCCTTTATAGCCACATCACTTGGTCACTGTCGTGTCGAAATCTAGGCTTCCTAGCTCAAAAGGTGAGATATTGGTGATATTGGTGAGATAAAGGTGAGATACCTGAGATATTGCCCAGATGAGAAAGAAAATACATAAATGATTAACAATGAAAATAAATAAATACTAATAATGAAATAATTAATCAATTGGCTAATAGAATACCTGAACCACCAATGTTTCATCAGAATCTGTAACTTAAAAAAATTGTCATTAAGCGAATAATTAAATAATTAATCGATTAATTGATTAATCAATAAATCAAAAATAGCCTTTACAGCCAAATACACTTGGTCATTGTCATGTCCGAATATCAGCTTCCTAGCTCAAAAGGTGCTTGAAATAATGCCCAGAAGAGAAAGGAAATAAATAAGTACTTCATTAATCGATAATAATTAAGTAACTAATCAATTAATAGATAAAACAAAAAGGCCTTTTTTGCGAAAGCACTTGCTCACTATTGTGCCGAAATTTCAGCTTTCTGGCTCAAAGGATGGCTGAGATATCGCCCAGACAAACAAGAAAACAACAAAACAAATAAAGAAACAGGAGTGAAAATTGAGCACTCCCTTTCAGCGCGCGTCATCGCCAGGCCCCCTTCACTGACCGGCGATGACGTCATTAAGCTCCTGGAGATGAAATAGGAAAGGAGCGGTGTACAAAAAGTCAAGGGGTGTGAATACTTTCTGAATGCACTGTATGTGTGCATACAGCTCTCTCATAGTCACGTGAAAAAGTAAGTACACCCCATGTAAAGTTTTGACTTTTTCAACATATTTCAACATACAGCTATTTGATCTTCATTTCAACAATATTGACAGATAAAGGTGATATAATATAACAAATATCATGAAACATTTACATTTTGTAGTCCATTGTATAATTTAAATAAACATAAATGCAAATTTCGCATGTGGAAAAAGTAAGTACACCCTTGGCTCGAGTAGGTGGTATTGCCCACTTTGGCAGAAACAACCTCAAGTAGGCGTTTCTTATAACTGTCTACCAGTCTCTGACATCGACTGGGAGAAGTTTTTGCCCACTCCTCCATGCAGAATTCTTTCAGCTGTGTGATGTTTGAGGGTTTTTTGCATGCACAGCTCGTTTCAAATCCCCCCCACAACATCTCAATGGGATATAGATCCGGGCTTTGACTTGGCCATTCCAGAATCCTCCCTTTCTTTCTTTTCAGCCATTCCCCATGGTGACCCCCCCCCCCCCTTCCGGACCAAATTCAGATCCTGGGGGGACAGGGCCTTCTCCATCGCTGCTCCCACCCTCTGGAACTCACTACCTCACACCATCAGAGACTCCTCCTCACTCACCACATTCAAAACATCACTCAAGACCCACCTGTTCAACACTGCATTCAACATTTAACCCACAGCATTTAACCCCTGACTATCTCTTCTCCTTCTCCTTCCTTTTGCTTTGATTATTTACCTTTTTTTTTTTTTTTTTTTTTTTTTTTGTGTACTGAATCGAGGCTCGTGAAAGAGCTAACATTTATTTCACAAACAAATCAACCAGACAGACAAAATATACAAAAAGAGGGAGCGGAAGACAAGATGGTGAGAGAAGGGGAAGCACACAACCACAACATTTGAGAGCAGGGAGAAGTGTGGGAGGGAGAGGGCTTGGGGGCAGGAGGTGTGGGAAGGGGAGGGGAGGGGGGGGGGGGGGGGGGAGAGGTATAAAACACAAGGGGACCGAAATTAGTGGGGGTAGAAAAGATCAAGGTTTTGGATGGGGGAGGATAAGAGATGGTGGTGAACAGCTGTTTTAAAGACCTGGAGGGTGGAGTGGGATTGAAGAGAGTGAGGGAGTTTGTTCCAGAGGCGGGAGAAAAGAGGAATGAAGGAGTGAAGGTGAGCAGAAAGTCTTGATTTTGGCAGTTTAACCATAAGAGGGTTGCAGGCAGATCTTGTGCGACCTGTAGGAATATTTGGGGGACAGAGCCCAGAGAGGGCTGGGGGGGCAAGGCCAGAGAGGAGTCGGTAGAAGACGGAAAGACCACCAACCTGCCTGCGGTGAGTGAGTGAAAGGCCCTTGGAGTTAGCTTCATCGCGGGAGATTCCAATGATTCTGAACGCTTTGGTTTCAACAGCGTGAAGACGGGCTAGGTGTGAGGCAGGAGCACCAGACCAGAGGGGAGAGCAGTATTCCATAGAGCTGCGGATGAAAGCCTTGTATGTGGTGAGGAGCTCAGGTGTGCCAAGGAAGGACTTCGCACGACGTAGGATGCCCAGTCGGCGACTGGCTTTGGAGGCCAGATTTGAAATGTGGTTTTCCCAGGAAAGATCATGGCAAATAGTGAGACCCAAAAGCTTGAGTGACAGAACTTCTTGGAGAGGATTATTCAGAAAGTGGATGGGAGGGTTTTCCAGTCGGTCTTTTCGGAGAGACATCGTAAGAGTGTGAGATTTATCAGGATTGAAAGACATGTTCCATTTGTTTGCCCAGTCTGTGATTTTGTCCAGGTCTGCAGAGAGTGAGGAGGCTGCAGACTGCCGATCTGAGGGATGAGGAATGGAGCGACAGAGAGTAGAGTCGTCAGCAAAATGATTACCTATTGATTTTTGTCTTTTTGCACTTGTTTTTTGTACTCTGTCAAAGCGTCTTTGGGCTTCTTGAAAAGCGTGATATAAAATAAATGTTTTATTATTATTATTATTATTCCTTGGTGGATTTACTGGTATGTTTAGAGTTGTTGTCATGTTGCAAGGTCCACCTTCGGTTGAGCTTCAACTTTCCGACAGATGGCCTCACATTATCCTCAAGCACCCTCTGGTACAATGAAGAATTCATAGTGGATTATATGATGGTGAGCGGCCCAGGCCCTGATGCAGCAAAGCTGCCCAAACCATAATATTTCCACCACCATGCTTTACAGTTGGTATCAGGTCCTTGTGGTCAAATGCTGTCTTTGGTTTTCGCCAAACACGTCTTCTGGTACTGTGGCCAAATAGCTCTACCTTTGACTCATCCGTCCAGAGCACATTGTTCCAGAAGTGCTGGTCTTTGCCTCGGTGTTCATTGGCAAACTTTAGTCTTGCCCTGATGTTCTTTCTGGACAGCAAAGGTTTCCTCCTGGCACACCTCCCATGTAGATGAAATTTGTGCAGCCTCTTTCTAATGGTAGACTCGTGCACTTTGACATCAACAGTGGCAAGAGCTACCTGTAGGTCCCGTGATGACATTCTGGGGTTCTTAGAGACTTCTTTCAGCATATTGCGGTCTGCTTTCGGGCTGCACTTGCTGGGGCGGCCTGGCCTGAACAAGTTGGCAGTTGTTTGGAATCTTCTCCACTTGTAGATGATCTTCCGGACAGTCGAATGATTGATTTCAAATTGTTTGGATATCTTTTTAAATCCCTTCCCAGACTCGTAGGCATCTATAACCTTCTTTCTGAAGGCCTCAGAGAGCTCTTTTGATCTCGGCATGGTGACGCCGCACACTTCAACAACAAAGAGCAAACCAAACTAAATGTCTCAGGTTTAAATAAGACAGGTTCTTCCAAGATCCTCTCTAACGATGTTCTAATCATTTGCACCTGAGCTGGTGCACCTGATTCTAATTTTAGGTATTTGAAGTTGTGATAAATGTAGGGGTGTACTTACTTTTTCCACATGCGAAATTTGCATTTATGTTTATTTAAATTATACAATGGACTACAAAATGTAAATGTTTCATGATATTTGTTATATTATATCACCTTTATCATTCAATATTGTTGAAATGAAGATCAAATAGCTGTATGTTGAAATATGTTGAAAAAGTCAAAACTTTACATTGGGTGTACTTACTTTTTCACGTGACTGTATTCATCCATTGACGTCTTTGTTTATTATTTCAAGTAAAAATCGATATTCTATTTGATGTCGCAGTGTTGGCTGTTGGCATTATTTAATGGTATTTCGTAGTAGCGTGCTCACCTCTACATGTGTAATGGTACGTTTGAATCCGGTCATGATAACACCCGACTGCAATCACATCCTGGTACTCATCCAGCAGCACCCAGCACCGTATAGTACATGAAAATATGACGCAAGTCTCTTCACTGCCAAAGTCGTGTGCCCTTCCCTGAAGGAGGAACCCAACCTCATGCACTCGTAAGGTCAATGTCTTCTTGGCTTTGACCTAAGTACCGACTTGCGAAGGATATTTTGCATTTATTGATTGCAGATGGAACCGGCTGGCTGAAGATCTCACTAGGACGGTGTGCTCTATGATGCATCGCTGTCTGCTGGCATTGGTTTAGAACCTAGAACGGAAGTCTGTTTGTTTTGATCCTCTTGGGTATTGAACCTAGGACCAGAGTTAAAAAACGAGCATGTCTTATTCTCTACTATCTTACTGCCCTAGTAAGAACATGGAAATTGTCTTTTACCTCATCGATGTTAAACGAGAGTTATTTACCACTGGAGCGAAGCTTCGAATCTGGTGCAATGGAGATTTGATCATTGTGTCCGAGTGACCTCTTCTATGATGTAGTTTGTGACAAACTGGTCAAGTTTCCAGAAGAAAATATAAAAATGGTTTGACAAGGGAAGTAAAGCACAGGTCATTTAGTCCATCATGCCTGTGCCACACTGCAGCAGTCCCATGTACTGCAGGTAATGCTAATTGCACAGGTAAGCCCAAGCTAGAAATCTGGTCTACTCTGAAATATACCATGGGAATTCTTTAATGCAGAAGGACATCCAGCAAATTAGAAGATCACCTCAACCAGGTCCGTTACCTTCCATAAACCATAATACAGCTGCCTCACCCACCCCCCACCCCACCACCATGTAAAGCATCAGGAAATTCCTACCCCAGTGGGGATCAGACTCTTGCATATTAGACCGCTTGATGGATGGTGTTCTACCTGCTGTGCTTTACTGCTGCCTTGTGCCGGTGTAGAGCGGCCAGGGTCACATTATTATGGCTGCATCGGTGCAGCAGGTTCATCGGTGATGGTACGTCTATTGGTTTGTTGCCCTTTCCCCACCACAAAGACCAAATAAAGTGTGAGATTCTTGGTTTGTCCAATTTGTCCCTGCGATTCGTCCGTGGCTCATTGCGATGGCAGAAAGCGAACTATTGGCCCCACAAGCCTCCGCTGCTTTAATCTGCACTCGGCCCCCGTTATATTTACCTGGGTTTGGAAATTCTCCATGCAGACAGTTTTCTGCTTATCGGCACTCTTGCACACTCAGAGTTTAATTGTGTCCTGCAAATCCACTCTGGAGCTTGAGATGAAGGTGCTTTTGCATGTTTTATGCACCGTTGTTGTTTTTTTTTGTTAACCCACCTCTCTGACTCCCTCCCACTCTCCCCATGATTTTATTTATTTCCAAGTTTCCAGTTAACTTTCCTCATGTAAGCCACAGTATGTAAATTAGTGTTATTGATCACGAAACTGTTTCCTTCTCCACCCTTGATGTGCATTTCAAAAATTCTTCCTTGTCTTGCATCGTCACTCCATGTTCTCGAGTTTGTCTATTACTTGTTACCCCCACAAAGTGAAAGCTTGGTTATGCAGTTGGTTCACTCTGTCTGTCTGTCTGCCTACAAACGTCAGTTCATGATCGAGGAACCTCGTCATTTCATTTGAATCAATATTTTTGAACATTAATCTGAAAACAAACCTGTTGTTAGCTCACCTGGAACATCGTTCCGTGGAACTTTTGTGATGACGTGTCGTCCGTCTGTCAGTCCATAAACACTTGCAACTTCTTCTCCGAAACTGCTAATGCGATTGTGACCAAACTTGGCACAAATTATATGTGGTATGTTGCGACTAAAGTTTGTTCACGGCATGAAAAAAAATCTGGGTCTAAGAGGTTTACTGGGTGTCAAAGTGGATCCGGGATTGATCCCCCAAATTATGAATTTGCTTTTTCTTATGAAACTGCACACACTATTTCAATGAAACCTGACCGCAACCTTCATCACCCATGATGTACCAAAGTTTGCTCACGGCATTAATAAAATCGGGCCCTGAAGAGGTCTGTGGGGGGAGAGGGAAGGCTATGGGGGATGGGTGCCCAACCCCCCCCCCCCCACCCCCCACCCTCCTCAAATAGGTATTTGCCTTCTTCTCAGAAACTATACATACAATTCTGATGAAACTTGAAAACAACGTTCCGTTCCTCACCTGTGATGTACAAACGTTTGGTTATGGCATAAAAAAAAAATCTGGGTCTAAGGCGGTTAATGGGGAGGGGAGGGGTGCTTTCTGCTTGCCTTTAGAACCCTTTAGAATTACCCTTTAGAACACTTTGAAACTACTTTTTAGAATTACCCTTTATAACCCCTTAAAATTACCTTTTAAAACTCTTAAGAATTGTCCTTACAGAACCCTTTGGAATTATCTTTTAGAATTACCCTTTAAAATCGCCCTTTAGAGTCCTTTAGAATTACCTTTTAGAATTACCCTTTACAACCCTTTAGAAATTACTATTCAGAATTACCCTTTGTAACCCCTACAAGTTGGGAATATTTGGGGCTGTTAAAGTACCATAGTGCAGACGTGTGTGCATGCTTGCATGTGTACAATGTACATGTGCAAGTTGCTGTTGTTAACTGCTATCTCCACATGTGGGTGGGTTTCAGGCGATGGAACGGAGACCTACCAGGTCTCAAAGTATCTGTGTGTGTGCGTGCTCTGTCGTTGCAGGTTGTTATTTTTTTGCCATTTTCTGATTAACTGTTTATATATTATTAGCTTTCTCTTTTTGATTCGCCATCATGACCTGCTCATTGTCGTTGCTCTTTCTTGGCCCAACCCTTTGTGTCTGTGCACAGCTCTGCGTCATACTGGAGCCCATGCAGGAACTCATGTCCCGACACAAAACGTACAACCTCAGCCCACGGGACTGTCTCAAGACATGCCTGTTCCAAAAGTGGCAACGAATGGTTGCGCCTCCAGGTCAGCAATCCATGTGGTCAGCTTTACACCCTCACTGCCTGTTCTTTACACTTTTCCATTGTTTGTGACCCTCTGTAATCTGTCCTTGGATCCACCATTCCGAGAACCTCCAACCTTATTCGTTATCACCTTAGTCCTACCCCCTTTCCCTCACTTCCTCTCCCTCACTTCCTTTCCCTCACCTCCTTTCCCTCACTTCCTTTCCCTCACTTCCTTTCCCTCACTTCCTTTCCCTCACCCCCTTTCCCTCACCCCCTTTCCCTCACTTCCTTTCCCTCACTTCCTTTCCCTCACTTCCTTTCCCTCACTTCCTTTCCCTCACCCCCTTTCCCTCACCCCCTTTCCCTCGCGCCCTTTCCCTCGCGCCCTTTCCCTCGCGCCCTTTCCCTCGCGCCCTTTCCCTCACGCCCTTTCCCTCGCGCCCTTTCCCTCACCCCCTTTCCCTCACCCCCTTTCCCTCGCGCCCTTTCCCTCGCGCCCTTTCCCTCGCGCCCTTTCCCTCACGCCCTTTCCCTCGCGCCCTTTCCCTCACCCCCTTTCCCTCACCCCCTTTCCTTCGCGCCCTTTCCCTCGCGCCCTTTCCCTCACCCCCTTTCCCTCGCGCCCTTTCCCTCACGCCCTTTCCCTCGCGCCCTTTCCCTCGCACCCTTTCCCTCACGCCCTTTCCCTCGCGCCCTTTCCCTCGCGCCCTTTCCCTCGCGCCCTTTCCCTCGCGCCCTTTCCCTCACGCCCTTTTCCTCACGCCCTTTCCCTCACCCCCTTTCCCTCACGCCCTTTCCCTCACCACCTTTCCCTCACCCCCTATCCCTCACCCCCTACACACCTCTCACACTCACCCTATTCCACATATATGTACATATATATATGTATATATATATTTATTTATTTATATATATATATATATATATATATTTATTTATTTATATATATATATATATATATATATATATATATATATATATATATATATATATAAATTTATATATATTTATATATTTATATATATATTTATTCATTTATATGTATTTATTTATATATCTATATATATAAAACACAGTTTGTGTGTGTGTAATGTTACCGATAGACTCCTAAATGGAGAGGCTCACGTACTTGATATTTGGCACAGACATGGCCATTGAGCCTGGGAAGGACATGGCCGACCTAAAAATATTTGACGAGATCCATATTTTTTATTCATATTTACCTCAGCACATTTCAGCGAGGAATATTATACACGGAATCTGAGCGGTGGCAGAGCAGCGCGCTGATTCGCTCAGAGCGATCACGTGATGTTCCATTCCCGCCGCCAGACCATTGAACATAAAATACAGTTTGTGTGTGTGTAATGTTACCGATAGACTCCGAAACGGAGAGGCTCACGTACTTGATATTTGGCACAGACATGGCCATTGAGCCTGGGAAGGACATGGCCGACCCAAAAATATTTGACGAGATCCATATTTTTTATTCATATTTACCTCAACGCATTTCAGCGAGGAATATTATACACGGAATCTGACCTGGTGGCAGAGCAGCGCGCTGATTCGCTCAGAGCGATCACGTGATGTTCCATCCCCGCCGCCAGACCATTGAACATAAAACACAGTTTGTGTGTGTGTAATGTTGTAATGTGTGTAATGTACGGGTCTCCCTTCCCCCGCCCGGCAACGCCGGTACTGGAGGGTGTCACAGGATCGGTGAGTCTCCAAAATCCGCTTCGTGCTGTTGCGAAGATGCAGGACGATGTCGCGATTGTTGTGCTGCTCTCCGACCATGAGAACTGCAACGTCATTGTTGACTGGCCCTCCCCTTCCCTCCCCCTTCCCCCTCCCTCCTCCGTCCTCCCCTCCCCCTCCCTTCCCCCTCCATCCTACCCCCTCCCCTTCTCCCCTCACCCTCCCCCTCCCCCTCCCTTTTCCCCCTCCCCCTCCATTTCGCCCTCCCCTCCCTTTTCCCCCTCCCTTTTCCCCCTCCCTTTTCCCCCTCCCTTTTCCCCCTCCCTTTTCCCCCTCCCCCTCCCCCCCGCCCCTCCCCCTCCCCCTCCCCTCCCCCCCCCTCCCCCTCCCCCCTCCCCCTCCCCCTCCCCCTCGCCCTCCCCCTCGCCCTCCCCCTCGCCCTCCCCCTCCCCCTCACCCTCCCCCTCACCCTCCCCACTCCCCCTCCCCCTCACCCTCCCCCCTCCCCATCGCCCTCCCCCCTCCCCATCCCCCTCCCCCCTTCCCCTCCCCCTCCCTCTCCCCCTCCCCCACCCCCCTCCCCCTCCCCCCTCTTCTCCCCTCCCCCCCTCTTCTCCCCTCCCGCCCTCTCCTCCCCTCCCCCCCGTTCCCCTCCCCTTCCCCCTCCCCTCCCCTCCACCGCCCGGCAATGCCGGGTACTTCTGCTAGTATATATATATATATTTATATATATATACAGTTAGTCCGGCAGCTAAGCTAAATATAGCATAACAATTGTGCATTTTGTGAGGAAAGCACCAAATTTGGCACATAGTAGACTATCATATTATGAAAAGATCTGGATATTGGGCCATCTCAGATTCAGAGACTTGATTTTTGCAAGATTTGCAGATTTTGCACATTTGCAAGCTGAGATTGCAACGCCAGGGACGGCCGACTCCTTCCTGTGAGCTGCCCACGTCACCCGCACAAGAAGAGCTCATCAAATCACTGCAGCGGCACTGCACATCCTGCAGCACCGTGCGTATGAACGCCACTGTATGACATATGCTGATGATGCAGAAGACCTGCCTGAGTTCGAAGCCTGGTGTCACCAGAGAGGAGAAGACATTCCCAACTTTCAGTACTGGGCAACTGTGCTGGAACTAGAAATGTTGGTACTGGTCTACGTGCGTTCTCTGCGGCAGGCTTCATTCACGATGTACCTTGATGCCCTGACGGAACTGGTCCCATGGTTCCATGCCTTAGACCACACACACTCTGCCAGGTGGGTCCCTGTTCACCTGAGGAACATGGTTGCACTCCCAATGAAGCACCCAGATGTAGCCAGAGAATTCAGGGCTGGCAACTTCACTGTACAGAAGATGAAGAAGGTGTTCTCTTCGATCCCAATCGAATCGAAATCTTGCAAAAATCAAATCTCTGAATCTGAGATGGCCCAAAATCCAGATCTTTTCATAATATGATAGTCTACTAGTGTGCCAAATTTGGTGCTTTCCTCACAAAATGCACAATTGTTATGCTAAGTTGCCCCACTAAGTATATATATATGTATGTATGTATGTATGTATGTATATATATACATGTATATATATATATATATATATATATATATATATATATATATATATATATATATATATATATATATATATATATATATGTATATATATGTGTGTGTGTGTGTGTGTGTATATATTTATTTATTTCTACATATACAGTGAAACCTTGACTTACGAGTTTAATTCGTTCTGTGACCGAGCTCGTAACTCAATTTGCTCGTTTCTCAAATTAAATTTCCCCATTAAAATGAATTGAAATGCTATTAATCCGTTCCAGCCCCCCAAAAACCACACCAATTTTTTTTGAAATATATATATATAAATATCTCGCGCTTTATATTTCACCTGTATGCAGCATACAAGTTGGCAGGATGGCCTGGACTGGAGGTACGCACACTTGACTCTAAACTGTCCAGCCTGGGTTTGAATCCCGACCCAGCTATAACCTGTCATGTCGGTGTTTCACAGGCAGGGTGATTCATCAATGTGTGTACCGCTAAACTGGGTGCCCCGTTTGCGTCCCATTAGTTGTTGGATGTTAAGGATCTCACCGTGTCTTCCACAAAGAGAAGGCGAGCTATCGCCGGCACTCTGAACAAGTTGTGGCCTGGCATGCTCTTCTCCTCTGCCGTTATATACGTCCTCCTCGGCATCTTTTTCCAGAAGAGCCCTGTCTCGTCACAGTTGAAGATTTGCTGGGGGATGTATCCTTCGGCTTCTATCAGTTCGGCAAAAGTTATAATAAAATCTTCAGCTGCCTTCACATCCGAGCTTGCTGCCTCACCATGCCTGACGACGGAGTGAATGCCGGTCCTCTTCTTAAAATTATCAAACCATCCCCGACTGCCTTTGAATGACTCTTCCGATGCCTCGTCCGTTGATGTTCCCGCCGTCTGCTGCACCAAATCCCCGTAAATGTCTCGTGCCTTCTCACAGATGATGCTCTCGGTCACGGTATCTCCTGCGAGCTGCTTCTCCGTCAACCACACAAACAACAACTTCTCCATCTCTTCATGGACAGAGGTCCGGAGCTTTGAAATAATCTTAACGCCCTTGGCTGGCGTTATAGCCTTTATCGACTCCTTCTGCTTCAAAATCGTACATATCGTAGAAGTACTACGATCGTACTGCCTCGACAACACGCACACCTCGCTCATGTTTTTCGACGATTACGTGTTTTATATCCAAGCTCGCTCGCTCGTAACTCAGATCTCGGCTCGCATCACAAAGCAAAAAATCGACCGAGCGACGGCTCGTATCTCGGAAAACTCGTAAGTTGGTGCACTCGTAAGTCAAGGTTTCACTGTATATGCAGACTTGGCATTTAATATGGAATATTTTTTTTGTGGGGGTGAACTTACTTTTCAAGATGACTTAGAACCAAAAGTTCATTGGAATTATGTTGGAACTATTCTAGATTTTGTTAATGTGACCTGTAAAAGAAACAAAAACCACATTTGACATTTCAAAGCAAATAAATTGATCCTTGAAAGTGATGTAAACTGATATCGAACTCAATTCACGGACAGTACTGTGTTAAACTTCTGTGCGTTTTCCAGAAGTATCTCTTTATTTTGCACATTAGCCAAAAAAAAAATCAACAAAAACAAAAGTTAAATTACGACTGGGATTACGGACAGTAAAATTACAGTTCAGTACTTCGTGTAACCCCCACGAGCATTCAGGGGAGCACGTACATGTTGAGTCATGCTGTTCACGAGATTTGCCAAGGTTTGGACGGGAATCGCTTGCCATGCAGTGACAATAGCCTGCTGCAATTCACGCACAGAGGCAGGCTGCTGGTCCAAGTTGTCGATTTGACGCGTTAATTCTGCCCACAAGTTCTCTATCAGATTCATACCCGGGGACATGGCAGGCCACTCCATATGCTCTACACCATGGTCAGGAAGAAAGTGTTGGATCATGCGAGCACGATGAGGCCGTGCATTGTCATCTTGGAAGACAAAGTTTCCTCGAAAGGCTGCGCGAACAAATGGAAGCAATGTTTCTTCCAGAATGGCCTTGTGCTTGAACTGGTTCAGGTTTCCATTCAGAACAACCAGGTCAGTTTTGCCCCCTGCATGAAAAGCGGCCCAAACGGTCACCCACCACCTCCAGCTTGGACTCTTGGCACTATACAATCTTCGTTGTAGGCTTCATGCACTTGTCTGTGCACTCGGACGTGGCCATCTTGACGATAGACCAGAAATCTAGACTCGTCACTGAAGATCACGTGATTCCAGTGTCCTGGCTGCCATTGACGGTGCTCTCTGGCCCACTGCAATCGGCGCTGCGGTGTTGTCTGGTCAGACGTGGCTTTCTCAGGGGATGCCTGGCACAATAGCCTGCTTGAACCAGTCGTTGGTCGACTAGCCTTCTGGATACAGGCACATTTGTCAGTTGCTGCCACTCAGCCCAAAGCCGATTAGCTGACTTGGTACGGCCATTGGGGACTAACCGGTGCAGCTGGCGATCATCCCTCCTTGTGGTGCTGCGGGGACGTCCTGGCCTCGGTATTGGAGTAGGGACACCCCTCTGAGCATTTCATTTCAGGATTTTTTTTGAAATATATATATATAAATATCTCGCGCTTTATATTTCACCTGTATGCAGCATACAAGTTGGCAGGATGGCCTGGACTGGAGGTACGCACACTTGACTCTAAACTGTCCAGCCTGGGTTTGAATCCCGACCCAGCTATAACCTGTCATGTCGGTGTTTCACAGGCAGGGTGATTCATCAATGTGTGTACCGCTAAACTGGGTGCCCCGTTTGCGTCCCATTAGTTGTTGGATGTTAAGGATCTCACCGTGTCTTCCACAAAGAGAAGGCGAGCTATCGCCGGCACTCTGAACAAGTTGTGGCCTGGCATGCTCTTCTCCTCTGCTGTTATATACGTCCTCCTCGGCACCTCGCTCATGTTTTTCGACGATTGCGTGTTTTATATCCAAGCACATTATCCTCTTCTTCTTCTCAGTACCGTGTTTTCCACAAAGAGAAGGCGAGCTATCGCCGGCACTCTGAACAAGTTGTGGCCTGGCATGCTCTTCTCCTCTGCTGTTATATACGTCCTCCTCGGCACCTCGCTCATGTTTTTCGACGATTGCGTGTTTTATATCCAAGCACATTATCCTCTTCTTCTTCTCAGTACCGTGTTTTCCACAAAGAGAAGGCGAGCTATCGCCGGCACTCTGAACAAGTTGACGGCAGAGATACTGTACTTGCAAGGCAAGATAACCACGTGTCGCACGATCTCTTGTCATGGTCCACAAGATTATCACAGAGAGGTGCAGCTTCCAGCGTTTCGAGATCTGATCCAGGCCTATCCAACGAGACCGGTCCCAGCGTTCTAGGCCCGGTGGTTGTCTCAGACGGATCCGACAACGGCAGTGTTCGTTTTAACTCGATTCGATTCGAGCGCCGACGTGCCGGCGAACAAAACCGGTCATATCGTTTGAACGCGTGGCTCGATTTTTACAAAATAAACTTTTTCTTGAAGGTCTGAACCGTGCGCTCAAAACGATACCGAGAGCCGTTGACCCTGAGAGAGCCGTTTTGCGCCGGCAAAGGCGCCTTGTGTGACGTGAGGACCACGTCGTGCTGCATAGATTATCATAAATTATCATATCATTATCGGCGGCGCTATATATCATTAGCGCTATACGACAGAGATACTGTACGTGCACGTCAAGATAACCACGTGACCGGAGCCCACCTGGCGGCGGAAACTCAAAATAACCGAAATGCGAAAACTAAAATGCAGCGCTATACTACGACAGAGATACTGTACGTGCACGGCAAGATAACCACGTGACCGGGTGGCGAAAGCTCGTAACTCGGATCTCGGCTCGCATCTCAAAGCAATAAACTGCCAGAGTGACGGCTCGTATCTCGAAAAACTCGTAAGTTGGGGCACTCGTAAGTCGAGGTTCCACTGTATATATATATATATATATATATATATATATATATATATATATAAATATATATATATATATATATATATATATATATATATATATATATATATATATATATATATATATTCATTCATATATATTTATATTCATTCATATATATTTATATTCATTCATATATATTTATATTCATTCATATATATATATATATATATATATATATATATATATATATATATATACATACAGGGTGAGTCAAAAGTAGCGCCCGATCTTTGTTTATATATATATATATATATATATATATATATATATGTTATATATTAAAAAATTTCGTTTCCGGTCCGGTCGTGAGAGGACGCTGGCGTCACTTGCTCGCCGCTTCTCTGACTGGACCATTGTCCGTATCTTGCTTTCCTGGTGGTCGTGGCGGATTTTTGGCCATTGAGTCTGCCCTCTGCACGGTCCCGGCTCTGCTCTGCTGCTCCTGGCTTCACCTGCTCGGCTCCTTCGCTGTTTCCTCGGGCTCACTCTCATGGGTTGTGCCCATTGTTTGCAGCGGCGGTGGTGGCGGTTTGCCGCCGTGATCTTGATTCGCGGCGGCGGTCGTTTGCCGCTGCATTTGCCGCTTTGCCTCCTCAACCTTGGCCTCGTGCTCGTCTCTTCGCTCCTGTCTGCCCTCTGCATGGTCCCGGCTCTACTCCTGGCTTCACCTGCTCGGCTCCTTCGCTGTTTCCTCGGGCCCACTCCCGTGGGTTGTGACGATTGTTTCGCCTCCTCACCCTTGGCCTCGTGCTCGTCCCTTCGCTCTTGCTGGCATGGCTCTGCGGTACTCCGCCGCAAGGCTTCTCCTGCTTAAAACCCGCTCCACCCCATCATGCATCTCTGCAATCAAATCGAATGGACTCCTGCGTCGACCCAGGTACATTCACCGTGGCTCCGGTCGTAAGTTTGTTTATTTACAATCAGGTCACTCCATCCCCATCCTCTGGTCGGCTCAGCGCACTCCCACTCATCGTCCCAACACACCTGGTCACAACAACGCACAAAATCGCACCTCCTGTCTGCGAACCCTGGCCAAATCACCTGGATTCATACCCGCCGTACAAAACAACATCAAGCTCACCCTGTTCAATACCCGGTCCCTCAACAACAAATGCCTCATCCTGAACGACTACATCCTGGAAAATAAACTGGACTTTCTCTGTCTCACTGAGACCTGGCAACAACCACTGGACTACTACACGCTCAACCTCACCACACCCAATGGATATTCTTACATCAATAAACCACACTCGGAGGGCCGAGGTGGTGGAATTGCCGTTATTCACCGACAAGACATCAAGACCAACCTCATCTCCATGTCATCTGCTCCATCATTTGAACACCTGGCTTTTAAACTCTCTGGTCACACACAGTCAGTCATGGCTGTTGTCTACCGCCCTCCCAAACCACACCCATCATTCCTGTCTGACTTCTCCTACTTTCTGACCCAGCTATGTTCCCTCTCCCCCTCAATCCTCCTCCTTGGTGATTTCAATATCCACATGGACTCCACTGACTCCACGCTAACCACTGACTTCACTGATTTACTCACCTGCTTTAACCTCACTCAACATGTCAACTTTCCTACCCATAACCGTGGTCACATTTTGGACCTTGTCTGCTCTACTGGACTCATTTTGCACCATCTCTCTGGCTCCGACATCACTCTCTCTGACCACCTAGCCATCACTCTGACCATCAACATCCCCACCCCAGCACCAAGGCTTTATTGCACTATCAACTTCCGTAAGCTAAACGCTCTTTCACCTACCTCATTATCATCGACCCTCTCTGAAAAAATGTCCACTTCTCCCTTCGTTGACCTCCACACCCCTTCCGACCTCACTGAATACTACAACCACACTCTCTCCTCCTGCCTTGACCAACTTGCGCCTATAAAAACCAAAACGGTTTCTTTCACCCATTCTGCTCCCTGGTTTACCCCTGAACTCCGCCTGATGAAAACTCGTGCTCGCCAACTTGAAAGACTCCGCAATAAAACAGGTCTCACAGTTCACTCCCAGGCCTACAAGGACCACATACAACACTATAAAGATGCCCTCTCCCGCGCCCGCTCCGCCTACTACTCTCAAATTATCCACTCTGGCTCCGGAAACCCAAAAGCACTCTTCTCTACAATAAACAAACTCCTCAGCCCCCTGAACACCACCACCCAGTCATTCACAATAGACAACTGCATCTCCTTCCTTTCATTCTTCCAACGCAAAATTGAAAACATGTACAACAGCTTGACCACCGCCGCACCCGCTCCCCCTCAAACCACCTGCCCCCCCTTATCCTGCCATCCCCTGTCTCAATTCTCCCCAGTCTCCCCTACTGACCTCTCTGAACTCTTCATCGGAATGAAAACTGCCACCTGCACTCTTGACCCCATCCCCTCCAGCTTTGTCAAGGCCTCCCTTCCTGCTCTCTCTCCACTTATCATTGCAACAATAAACTCCTCCCTGTCTACAGGCATCGTCCCACCATCCCTCAAAATTGCTGCTGTTACCCCCATTCTGAAAAAACCTGGACTAAACCCTGACACCCTAAATAACTTCAGACCCATCTCCAACCTACCCTTTCTGTCAAAGGTTTTGGAACGCGCTGTAGCCACTCAACTCAAACATCACCTCTCTGCCAATAACCTGTATGAAACATTCCAATCCGGATTCCGCTCCAACCACAGTACTGAAACTGCTCTCCTCAAAATCACCAACGACCTTCTCCTCTCCTCTGACGCTGGCAACCTCAACATTCTCATCCTCCTCGACCTCAGTGCCGCCTTTGACACCATCGATCACACCATCCTCCTCACCCGACTTGAAACCACCTTTAACATTACCGGCACTGCCCTCTCTTGGATTAAATCATACCTCTCTGACAGACGTCAGTTCATCTCCATCAATAACTGCAAATCCCCCACTGCTCCCCTCCCCCAAGGTGTCCCCCAAGGTTCAGTTCTTGGCCCCCTCCTCTTCATCCTTTACCTGTCCCCCCTCGGTCACTTAATCCGCCGTCATGGTCTCCAATTCCACTGCTTCGCCGATGACATCCAGCTTTTCATCTCCACCAAGTCCATCTCCACCGCCACCCACTCTATCCTGACAAACTGCATCACTGAAATAAAATCCTGGCTTCAAATCAACTTCCTCAAACTTAACTGTGATAAATCTGAAATAATCATCATTGGCCCAAAAACGCTCACCAAGTCCACCCATAACTTTGCCCTCAACATCGACGGTTTCCCAGTATCCACCTCCCCTCACATCCGGAATCTTGGCATCATCTTTGACCAAACCCTCTCCTTCGACAAATACACAAAACAGATCACAAAGACAGCCTTCTTTCACCTGAAAAACATCGCCCGTCTCCGTCCATCCCTCTCCTCCGTGGCTGCAGAAACCCTCATCCACGCCTTCATCACTTCCCGTCTGGACTACTGCAATAGCCTCCTTTATGGTTCACCCTCAACAATCACCAATAAACTCCAATACATTCAGAACTCCGCTGCCCGTCTACTCACCCATTCCCGGACCCGTGACCACATCACCCCCGTCCTTTACAAGCTCCACTGGCTCCCCATCTCCCAGAGAATCCAGTACAAAATCCTCCTCTTGACCTACAAAGCCCTCCATAACCTGGCCATCCTACCTGGCTGACCTCCTCTCCAGACACACTCCCACCCACAACCTCCGCTCTGCTGGTACCAACCTCCTGACCCCCCCCCCCCCCCCCATCCGGACCAAATTTAGATCCTGGGGGGACAGGGCCTTCTCCATCGCTGCTCCCACCCTCTGGAACTCGCTACCTCACACCATCAGAGACTCCTCCTCACTCACCACATTCAAAACATCACTCAAGACCCACCTGTTCAACACTGCATTCAACATTTAACCCACAGCATCTAACCCCTGACTATCTCCTCTCCTTCTCCCTCCTTTGTGCTTTGAATATTTCCCTATTGATTCTTCTTTTTTGCAATTGTTTTTATGTTTTGCTATGCATTATGTTTTGCACTCTGTCAAAGCGTCTTTGGGCTTCCTGAAAAGCGCTATATAAAATAAATGCATTATTATTATTATTATATACTAGGGCATGCCCGTACAAAATTATATCCCCCCCCCTCTATTTACATGAAATGGTTTGGTCCATTCGCAAAGCCAAAGCGGACGGCTTGCGAGTACGGTGACAATCCCCCCCCTCTATTTACATGAAATGGTTTGGTCCAAAGCGAACGGCTTGCGAGTACGGTGACAATCCCCCCCCCCCTCTATTTACATGAAATGGTTTGGTCCAAAGCGAACGGCTTGCGAGTACGGTGACAATCCCCCCCCTCTATTTACATGAAATGGTTTGGTCCAAAGCGAACGGCTTGCGGAGTTTGGTAAAGAAATCGCCATAGCTCGGTAACTACTTCTCCGATTAATATGAAACCTTGAAAAGGCACATCCTCGGGTCCCCAGCAATATACCTGGCAAGTTTCAAGTATATCGGACCGGTATTTGTCGAGAAACAGCGGTCGCATACACACACACAGACACACACACACACAGAGATTACTGGAATTATAGATACTAGGGCATGCCCGTACTATATCTATATCTAAAATTATATCCCCCCCCCCTCTATTTACATGAAATGGTTTGGTCCAAAGCGAACGGCTTGCGAGTACGGTGACAATCCCCCCCCTCTATTTACATGAAATGGTTTGGTCCAAAGCGAACGGCTTGCGGAGTTTGGTAAAGAAATCGCCATAGCGTGCACAAACGCGCAGGAAAGCGAAAGAATCGCAAATTAGTTTTAATTAGTTTTAAAACATAGTTTAACGCCAACATAGTGGCAACATAGTTTGCCAACGTGAAATAAATGAATACGCTCTCAAATGTGCCGTCCGAGGCAGAGTCTGTTCGCCACGTTCGGCACACGTGATAACTCGCTGCTCTCTGATTGGTTGAATCGTTTTTTGGACATAGCTCGGTAACTACTTGTCCGATTAATATGAAACCTTGAAAAGGCACATCCTCGGGTCCCCAGCAATATACCTGGCAAGTTTCAAGTATATCGGACCCGTGGTTGTCGAGAAACAGCGGTCACAGACAAACGCACAGACATACACACATACACACACACACACACACACACACACACAGAGATTACTGGAATTATATATACTAGGGCATTGCCCGTACGTGGGTGCCCGTTCCGTGGCCAAAAAAAAAAAAAAACGCTACCCGTACGCTCTACCCCGCCCGTACGCCCGTAAACAAAAAAAGCAACGCTCTTCGCTTCCGCCCTTCGCTCTGACTGAATTGGGAGAAATAATGCGCATAAGAAATCGAATTACGTACCGTAATGGCGGTCAGCTCGTAACGCGCTCAGCTCCGCTCGTCTCACATCGGCCACGCCTACGCAACAGAGCGTTCTGTGATTGGCTGCCGGAAGATAAGTCGTCACTGTCCGGAAGTTCGCAAATCGCAGTTAGGATGAATCGTTTTAATTTAATCGCAGTTTGAATTCGTTTTAAAACATAGTTTAACGGCAACATAGTTGAAAAGCCTTGCCTTGCTGCAAACAGCTGCTGCAAACAACAACAACATGGAAGGCTGCACTGTCCGGAAGTTGGCATATCGCAGTTACGATTATTTTAGTGTTAATGGCCAATTATTCAATTAGCGCCAACGTATTTTGGCTGTTTGCAATTTAATCGCAAGGAAAAGTAGAAAGAGAAGAGGGAAAAAAAGAAAAGCCTTGCATTAACGCATTAACGCTTGCATTGCATTAACGGTTCGGCACACGTGATAGCTCGCTGCTCTCTGATTGGTTGAAGCGTTTTTTGGACATAGCTCGGTAGGTACTTGTCCGATTAATTACAAACCTTGAAAAGGCACATCCTCGGGTCCCCAGCAATATACCTGGCAAGTTTCAAGTATATCGGACCCGTGGTTGTCGAGAAACAGCGGTCACAGACACACAGACACACAGACAGACACACAGAGATTGCTGGAATTATAGATAGATATATATATATATATATATATATATATATATATATATATATTTCTGTATATATATATATATATTTTTATATATATATATATATATATATGTATATATGTATATATATATATATATATATATGTATATATATATATATATATATATTTCTGTCAGTTGATTGTTTGCCATTTGTATTACAGTGTACAAGAAGGTAGAAATAAATGAATGACATGTTTATCTCACCATTTATTCGGGGGAAAATTCGCCAGAACAGAAACAGAGCAGAAAGCCGAAAAAACAGTAATCAGGCGCTACTTTTGACTCATCCTGTATGTATATATATATATTTATTTATATATTTATATATATTTATATTTATATATTTGTGTGTTTATATACAGAGTATATCTGCAAGAAAATGTCACTTTTCTACGATGGTTTTATTTATTTAAAAAAGATCGCTCCATTGATTGTTTCGTAGCAATGATTGGACAAAAGAATGTGAAACGACTTCAGAAGAATCTGTCAATCCTAAATGGGGAATGTTTGCTTTCTGCATTTTAACTTCTTCATTGATCTTTATTGTGGTAATTTATTATTTGTTACATCATTAATAGTGTTTACCAAGTTGGTCGGGTAGAATAAAGTTGATAGGGTACAGTACTCGTGTTTATTATGTTTATAATGTTTACAAAATAATAATATTGTATGGTATAATTATTGTCATCGGGCCCGCAAGGCGAACCCCCGCTCTAGCGGGGAGAAATGGCCTTAAAAACGATCATTCATTCATTCATTCATTCATTCATTCAATATAATATAATTATAAGCATAATAACTAGACAGGCCAACTACGCCGTGGCCACCTAATAATTGCGGGCAGTTATGACTGGGATCCAATCTGCCCCGCTTTGAGACAACCCCACTTTCATCAGACACGTGACCCACGATGTCCTCTTTATAAAACTGAAATCAGAATAGCTAGTTCATCACATATTTACACTTTCGCATTGATTGGACAAGTGGTTGCAGAGACAAAATTAATTAAAGTGAAATAATGTCCCACCTCCCCCAGTGGGTTGTCTGTCTTGGGTGAAATCCATGTTGGGGTGTATATCCGTGTTAAGATAGCTTTATCGTGGCATTTTTCCAAGGCCGCTTCTAATAACAAAAGTAATAAAAGTAATATGAATGTTATTGTAAAACAATGTTAATACTAACTAGAACTGCCACTTTATAACTGCTGGCAGTGATGACCGGTTTCCTCCGCCTTCTCGCTTTGATACAACTCCGCTTTCACATAATTATTTTTTTTCTCCATCAATTTATCCCCAGATGATGCTCAAGAAATTTCATCCTGATCGGATGAAGTTTTGTACTTGTCGAATTATGACAATGGAGGCACCTGTGACATCATCATTCACATGTGTTATTCTGCATGGAGAGTACTTTAAATGAGATATATCTCAATTTTTTCTGTGCAGCAATTTTGGAGATGTGGAGGTGCAAAGTTTTTCGGTTTTTCCAAGATGGCGCCCGTACCCCGTGACTTACGATGTCATAATTCACTTTTAAAGATTCTAGACACCAAAGCGCTCCTTTGGTGAAAGTTTCCTGTCCATCGGTCAAACCATTGCAGAGAAAATGATTTTTAACGAAAATAAACCTGAAAAACCGCAGTGCAAGAATCATAAACATAGCCTGAGGCTGATGTGGAGTTTCTTCTTCTTCACACAATAACAACTTCTAGCTTCCAGACCGTACATCCAATCATTTTGAAATTTTGCACATTTGTTCCCCTTGATGACTTCTATTTTATTATGAAGTTTGACGTCGATCAATGAAGCGGTTCAAGAGATATCATTTTAAAATATTTTTGTTCAGTTAACTATCGCTGCCATTCCATGTGAGCTATCACACATTCCAAAAGGGCATTTTAGCATGCCGACATGCAGAACATAATTGTGAAGTTTCCATTCGATATGATCAAAAATTAGGGAGGTGCTTCGTTTTAGAGGTGTATGCTTCAAAACGTCAGCTCCTAAACCATGTGACTTATGACATCATGCTCACTGAACTTTTTGTTCGTCATGGGTATGTGATTCTGCCTGCAAAGTTTGGCCTCGATCCGTTCAGTCGTTTCGGAGAAAATGGGTTTTTAGTGGTTTTTCAGACTCTTCACTTCAAACAATATGGCGGCCGAACCACGTGACCTACGACGTCATTATAAAAATAATTCTGCATCATTCAATGCAGAAAAATGCAGACAGAAATGTCTTCTAACCTCCATTGGGATAGGTCCATTTCTGGTATTGCTAAGAGTGCTTCCAAGGTTGTCTTTATCGAGTGCAGAGGGATTTACCTCCTGAGGACATTTTGTACCTGTATAAGGCAACTATATGTCCCCTCATGAAGGACTGTTGTCACATATGGGCTGGAGCACCAGCCTGCCACCTATCTTTCCTTGATCGGCTCCAGAAACGCATTGTTAACCTGGTTGGTGTGGGGATGAGTTCAACTCTTCAACCTCTCTCTCAACGAAGGTCGATTGCCACTCTTGGTTTGTTCTACAGATATTTTCATGGCAAATGTTCTGTTGGACTTTCTAACTTGGTTCCTCCTGTATGAATGTTTGGATGCAAGACTCGGTTTGCCATCTCTGCACACCCATACACAATAGCTGATCCAAAATGCAGAACGAAAGGCTATGCAGATAGTTTTATCCCTTGTGCTGTCTCGCTCTGGAATTCACTACCTGTAACATGCTTCCCATTATCCTATGATTTACTCTGCTTTAAGAGGAATGGCAATTCATACTTTTTACATCTTTGAGGTTTAATCGCATTTTACCCGACCTCTGCCACTTCCGGTGTCTTGGATATTTTCTTGTTATTTTATTTATTTATTTATTTTTATTTGGTTTTGTGTTATCCCGATATTTTTCTAACTTTATCTTAGCCCCTTACCTAGGGTGGCTGTATGCCTTGTCTGGGGCGATATCCATTAAAAATATATATTTATACCTAGATAATGCTCAAGAAATTTCATCCTGATGTCGAATTATGACGTCATAATGCAGGCACCTATGACATCATCATTCACACATGTTATTCTGCATGGAGAGTTATTTACAATGAGACATGTCTCAATTTTTTCTGTGCAGCGCTTTTGGAGATATAGAGGTGCAAAGTCTTTCGGTTTTCACCCCTCAGCCCAAATTGGGCTAAGGGGTATTGTCGTACGGGCGTCCGTCAACTTTTGGTTTCCGTCAATTTCAAGGAGAACGGCTTGTCCGATTAAATCCATTTTTGCAGTGTGTGTTGGGGTTGAGTAGAGGAAGGTTCCTTTCGAAAATGGGCGCGCTGCGATTTTCAATATGGGCGGGTACCGTTGCCGAAGGGCGGGTACCGTTGCTAGACGCCTCAGCCTATTTTACTCCTGGAGATCCCAGGATTACCCACCCAAAATATCGTTGCGTTCGGTTCAGCAGTTTTTGCGGTACCTTCGAACGAACGAACAGACAGAAAGACAGACAGACAGACCGACGGACATTTGGTGAATTATAGTAAGATTTTTCCTTTTCATTTGGGCCTCCCAATTGAAGCCCCGCTCATAGGGCGGGTACCGTTGCTAACGACTTCTGGCTTCCAGACTGTACAGCCAATCATGTTGAAATTTTAAACACTTATTCTCCTCGATGAGAGCTACAGTACATTAAAGTTTCAAGTCGACCAATGCAGTTGTTCAAGAGATATAAGCTTTTTGAGATTTTCGTTCAACTATTTATTGCGGCCAAACCATGTGACTTATCGAAACTTCTCAAGTAACGTTTTAACTTCCTCACATGGGGAACATTTGTGTAAAGTTTCCACTCGATATCTTCAAAAATGAAGGAGGAGATAGGATTTAATGTTAATGCTTTAAAACATCATAACTCCAAAACGATGCGACGTACGATGTCATGTGGAAACGTTATGTTTTTGTTCGTCATGGGCATGCGATTTTGCATGTAAAGTTTGGGCTTGATCTGTTCAGCCGTTGCGGAGATAAAGAGGTTTTATTGTTTTTCACGAAAAAAATATGGCGGCTGAACCATGTGACGTATGACGTCGAAATTTTTTGCATTCTGAATTTTTTTTTCACTGCAAGGTCATGTAAAAAAAAAAAAATTGGCTTGAAGGGGTCTATTTGTTGAATTCCAACTTCGTATCGTTAGCACTTTTAATATCTGAAATAAACAGGTTTTTGGGTCCCATTGCAGAGTTCTTTTGAATGAGCCATGACTCAATTTTATCCATTGAGCCGTTTCGGAGATATAGAGGGGCAAAGTTGAAGGTATTTTCCAAGATTGTGCCCTTACCGCATGACCTATGACATCATAGTTAGCAGTAAAAAAAATTATATGTGTCCAGCCAATCACTTGGTGAAAATTTCGTGTCAATTGGTTCAACAGTTTCTGAGAACGTTACTTTTAACGTTTTCGGACCTTGAAACGGAGGGGGGGAATAAGAAAAGGAAAAATTCTAGGTATAATAATAGGTGTTCCTCTACATGAAATTAAATTAAAGGTAAAAGGGGTCTTATGGATGTTGGGGGGTCTTTTGGGTCCTCTGGGTCTTTGGGGTATTTTTGGTGTTTTGGGTCCTTGAGGTCTTTTGGGTTTTTTTTAGTCCTTGGGGGACTTTTGGGTCTGTTGTGTCCTCGGGGTCTTCATGGTATTTCAGATTCTTCTGGGTATTTTGGTGTCTTGGTGGTCTTAAGGGTCTTAAAGGGTCTTCAAGGTTATAAGGGGTCTCAGCAGTCCAAAAGGTCGAAAGGTACATGCCGATAGTATGTCATTAACAGACTACTGAATTAATAGACAACGTAATTAATAGACAAGATGCCACTGAGTTCAAACAGTACATAATTAATAGATATACTGAAAAGTCACGTGGCTGGAGAGGATAAAATGTCGAGTTTCTTCTTCTTCAAACAATAAAAAATTCTGGCTACCAGACCGTGCAACCGATGACGTTTAAATTTCACATAATATCACAAGTATTCCATTTAACGACATAGTTTTGAAGTTTCACATCATAGGATGGAGCGGTTCAAGAGAAATAATATTTTTGGAAGATTTTCGTTCAATCCAATATGGCTGCCAGAAGATGTGACCTATGATTTATTCAAAAACATCTGGGTAGCCCGAAGGGTTGGGAAACGCATGTGTGAAGTTTCCACTCGACCTGTCCAGCTGCCCTGGAGGAGTTGAATTAAAATGGTTTCAACCTCAAAAAATCATAACTACCAGACCATGTGACCTATGAGGTTAAAACATACACCCTATAACCTCCCAAGTTCAGTGCATCATGTGCATGAAGTTTCACATCGATATGGTCATCCGTCCTGGAGGAATTGAATTTTAAAATTTTTATGTTCAATCCGATATGGCTGCTGAACCACGTGACGTATGACGTCATTTATTTACATTCTCATCTTATGTTGTTGAGTAGAACATGCTCAGGAAATTTAAAACTGATCAGATACAGCATTGTACTTGTCGAATCATGACATCATGATGAGGGCACCAATGACACCAACATTAACATATGTTATTCCACATGTGGAGTTCTTGACAATGAGCCATGTTTCAGTTTTTTACATCGAGCGGTTTCAGAGATATAGAGGTCCACAGTTTTTCGTTTTTTTCCAAGATGGCGCCCATACCACATGACCTACACGACCGGTCAAAAGTTTTAGAACACCTCAATTTTTTCAGTTTTATTGAAATTTAAGCAATTCAAGTCGAGTTAATAACCTGAAATGGTACAAAGGTAAGCAGTAAACTGCTCGAGGTTTAAAAAAAGTTTAGGTTCGCAAAAACAGGAAAATAATGTAAATTGCAGTTATATTGTAAAAAAAAAAAAAAGGCCTTCTTCAGGGAACAAGTAATGGGTTAACAACTTACAGCTGTTCTGCAGCAATGTAAGTAAATTAAGCCTTGAAAGTTGATGCAAACAATTCCTACAGGTGTCCCAACCTCTGCTGATTACATGATTACAAACCCCCTGCCTGTATAAAAGCAGTATTGGTACAGACTGTTATTACACCGTCTGAAGCATTATTTGGACAATATTGCACTGCAGGAAGTAGTATATTGGAAACTGGAGGAAACTCTGACAGGAAGAGGTCTGGCAGACCCAAAGCCACAACAGAATCAGAAGACAAGTTTCTGAGAGTCAACAGCTTGCGTGATTGGCAGCTCACAGGACAACAGCTTCAAGCACAGCTTAACACTGGTCAAAGTAAGCAAGTCTCAGTTTCAACTGTGAAGAGAAGACTTCGAGCTGCAGGTTTGACAGGTCAAGTGGCAGAAAGAAAGCCATTGCTAAGATGGTGAAATAAGAAAAAGAGGCTTGCCTGCGCCATGAAGCATCGACAGTGGACTACTGAAGACTGGAAGAAGGTCTTATGGACCAACAACAAACAACAACATGCATTTTAAGGCCATTTTCCCTGCTAGAGCGCGGGTTAGCCTTGCGGTCCCCATGACAATCTTCTCCATTTTGCCCTATTTTCTGCATCTCCTTGTTAACCCCCTTGCCCGCATTTCTTCTTCCACCATCTTTAGCCAAGTCTTTCTCGGTCTTCCCCATCCTCTACTTCCTTCTACATTCATTTCCATCACTCTTCTCAACCAGTCACTTTCATCTTTCCTCAACACATGACCAAACCATCTCAACCTGTTCCTCTTCACAGCATCAATCACAGGCTCTATTCCCATCATCTTTCGCAATTCATCATTTGTCTTCCTCTCTCTCAACGACACTCCGCACATCCACCGAACCATTCACATTTCCACCCTTTCCAGCCTTCGTTGCTGCTCTACATTCATGACCCATGTCTCGCTCCCATAAATCATAACACTTCTCACACATGCAGCATACACCTTTCCGTTCAGCTTCAGCGACACTCCCCTCCTCATCAGTACGCCACTCAGTTCCCGAAACTTCTTCCATGCACATCTCACTCTAGCAACCGTTGCCGAGTCTGATCCACCTTCTCCATTCAGCATGTCTCCGAGGTAGCAAATTGTTTTCACGCCGTCTCCAAGATCCAACTCAACATTTCCTCCATCTGCAGCTCCCTCTGTGCACACCTTACATTTGAATGTAGCTGCCACACTGGATAATGACCCTGTCAGACCACTACATTTTTGATGAACCCACTCAGCGCACATTGTACATTGAATGGAGTTCACTCCGACACCCTTCCTGCACAGAGCACATGGCCACTTCCCAGTTCTTTCCACCTCACCACATGCTTTACCACTTGCCATCACCTTCCTCTTTCCTATATTCACCTTCAGACCTTTTGTCTCCATACTTTCCTTCCACCTGTTCATCTTTTCCTTCAGTCCATCCATACTTTCCACATACAAAAAACCAGATCATCTGCATACAACAACTCCCACGGTAAACCCTCCTTTACGGTCTGAGCCAGCACCTCCATCACAGTTGCAAATAGTAGTGGACTTAGTACCGACCCCTGATGCACTCCCACCATCACCTCAAACTCACCACTGTTCCCGTCCTTCGTCCTTACAGCTGTGCGCGCTCTTTTGTACATTAATAATAATAATAATAATACATTTATTTTATATAGCGCTTTTCAAGAAGCCCAAAGATTGCCATCACAACTCTGATCAACCATTCCTCCATTTCTAACTTCCTCAATGCCCATGTCAATACTTCGCGTGGAACCCTATCGAATGCTTTCTCCAGATCAACAAACCCAAGAAACAACTTCTTCCTCTTCTCCATGTACTTCTGCAACTGCCTCACAATAAAGAGCACGTCTGTCGTTCCTCTTCCTGGCATAAATCCAAACTGCATTTCATCGATCTTCACCTTCTTCCTTATACTCCGCTCACCAACACCCTTTCCAATACCTTCATTCCATGATCCGATAACTTTATCGCTCGGTACGAGCCACACTCCAGAGGGTCACCTTTCCCCTTGTATAGAGGGACGAGGGTACTCAGTTCCCAATCCACTTGAATGCGACCTTCTTTCACCACCAGATTACAGTTCTCTGCCATTCTCTTCACACCCCAACTTCCTGCTGCCTTCAACATATCTCCCGCAACTCCCGTCGGCCCTCCCGCTCTTCTACTCTTCATTGCTTTTATCGCTTCCTCAACTTCCTTCTCAGTTATCTTCTCTGCCGGTCCTAAAACTGGGTTACTCTCTATGTTGCCATCCCATTCATTCTCTGTATTCAACAGCATTTCCATTTATCTTTTCCATCTTCCTTTAATTCCATCTGGGTCCACAACGATTTGTCCCACTTCATCCTTCAAGCAACTCACCCCCATCACATCACACCTCTCTTTCGCTATGAATGAATGAATGAATGATCGTTTTAAGGCCATTTTCCCCGCTAGAGCGGGGGTTAGCCTTGCGGGCCCCATGACAATCATGGTTCCCTGTTTTGAGGTAATGTTTTTACGGCCGGATGCCCTTCCTGACGCCAACCCTTGGTCATGCATCTTATGATGCGCTATCTGCTTTGCAATCCTGAATACCGCTCTCTGACCCTCTTCCGAATCCAAGCGTTCTCCGAACATTTTCCTACATGTCTCCTGCGCCTTTGCTAACTCTTTCTTTGCAGCCTTCTTGGCTGCCTTATAACTTTCATGCTCTGCTGTTTCTGCTCCCGTACCCTTCGCCTTCTGCCACTCCTTGAACTTCTTCCTCTTCTCGTCAATCCTCTTTCCAACTTCATCATCCCACCACCATGTTTCCGAATGCCTCGGTGGTCCTTTTGTCCATCCACATACCTCACCAACGGCTCCCAACAGACTATCTTGCATTGACATCCAACCACGTTCAAGCTCAACCACATCATCCTCTACCCTACTCAGCCTCTCTTTTAATGCCTCCCTTACTGTCACCTCTTTCAACCTCCACACCTTCATTCTCAGTTGGTACTTCACCCGCCGAGCTCTCCTCGCACCTTTCACCCTTATGTCACAGACAACCAAGTGGTGCTGTGAAACAGCCTCCTCCCCCGGGATCACCTTTGTGTCCCGGAGGTGCCCCCTATCTCACCTACGCACCATCAGGTAGTCAACAGTTGCCGTCGACCCACCTGACATGTATGGAACAAGCTTATTATCCCCTTTCTGGAACCGAGTATTACAAATGAACAAATCAGCTCCATCAGCAAACTCCAAAATCCTTTCACCTTCTCCATTTCTCACACCATTTCCGTAACCCCCATGAACTCCCTCAAAACCCTCCATACTCCTTCCCACATGTCCATTTAGGTCTCCTCCTACCACAACAACTTCCTCATCTTTCACTTTTTCCATCAGCTTCTCTATCGCACACCAGAACTTGTCCTTCTCTTCATCGCTCCGACCAACCTGCAGAGCATATGATGACGTTCACCAAGAGCTTTCCAATCATCATTTTCACCATCATCAACTTATCACTCACGCTCGTCACACTCAACACACTGTCTACAAACTCCTCAGAAAACAGGACACCAACACCATTCACGCCCTCCAGGCACCCTTGCCACACAAACTTGTATTTCTGTCCCTGCCTACCCTTCACCATTCTCACACCACTTCCCTTCCATCTCGTCTCTTGCACACAACATATGTCCACTCTTCTTCTGATCAATACTTCCACCACTTCTCCTGATCTCCCTGTCATTGTCCCTACATTCCATGTCCCAAACCTCAGAAACCGATCTCTACTTCGGGCTGTACCCTGCCCATATGTAGTCGTAATTGTCATGGTTCTCTTTTTGAGGCAATGTTTTTTATGGCCGGATGCCCTTCCTGACGCCAACCCTCTTGGTCGCCTCTTACGACACGCAGGGATACGGTGTACCTATTCTAACCAGGGTACACACCGGTCCAAGTCAATTCATGTAAAAGCACAAGGATGGCCGAGTCGTCCTCCCAAATACATTACACATACAAGCTCCTCCACAAGCTTGAGATCACTATTGATAACAAAGAAAAGGTTCGTTTACACTGCACGTTAAGTAGCTAAGATGGCCAGGCGTACAGAATGTAAACGCAACACTTTCGAAGGTGAGATCCTCAGTGAGTAGAAGCACTCGGAGCCCTCAAGCACGTCGTGCAAACGAGCCTCAGGAAGCAAGAAAGGAGGCCTCAAGCACGTCGTGCAAACGAGCCTCAGGAAGCAGGAAAGGAGGCCTCAAGCATGTCGTGCAAACGAGCCTCAGGAAGCAGGAAAGGAGGCCTCAAACACGTCGTGCAAACGAGCCTCAGGAAGCAGGAGAGGAGACCTCAAGCACGTGGTACAAACGAGCCTCAGGAAGCAGGAAAGGAGACCTCAAGCACGTCGTGCAAACGAGCCTCTGGAAGCAGGAAAGGAGACCTCAAGCACGTCGTGCAAACGAGCCTCAGGAAGCAGGAAAGGAGGCCTCAAGCACGTCGTGCAAACGAGCCTCAGGAAGCAAGAAAGGAGGCTTCAAGCACGTCGTGCAAAGGAGCCTCACGAAGCAGGAAAGGAGGCCTCAAGCACGTCGTGCAAACGAGCCTCAGGAAGCAGGAAAGGAGGCCTCAAGCACGTCGTGCAAACGAGCCTCAGGAAGCAGGAAAGGAGGCCTCAAGCACGTCGTGCAAACGAGCCTCAGGAAGAAAGAAAGGAGGCCTCAAGCACGTCGTGCAAACGAGCCTTAGGAAGCAGGAAAGGAGGCCTCAAGCATGTCGTGCAAATGAGCCCCCGGAAGCAGGAAAGGAGGCCTCATGCTCGTCGTGCAAACGAGCCTCAGGAAGCAGGGAAGGAGGAGGTAAACTATCTGGGGTACAAACTCAAACATGGTAAGAAGATATAACTATCTAAATCTAGGAACATTGCTCACCTACACTCATTTGTTCCTTTTTTTTTCCCTGCCTGTGGAATCAACTTCCACATCCTCTTCAATCTCATTCTTCCTTCCAGGTCTTAAAGACAGCTGTTCTCAACCTTCTCAGATCATCCCCCATCCAAAACCATGATCTTTTATATGCCCGTTAACTTCCCCACCCATAAGCCAATCTCATTCCAAATTACCAGTTTTTTCCTCCTTGGAGTTTCATTCTGTATCCACCTTATGCATCCTCTCCTGTCCCCCATTCTTCTGCCCCATCCCTTCCCATACCCATTGTTTGTCCAAGTCTCCTTCTGTCTTGACTTTTGGCCCTGCTGTTGGTGTCCCCCCCCCCCCCCCTCCCCCACCGACACTCTACTGTTCATGTTGTCCTGTTACGTCCTGATCCATTTAATGTACTAGTTCTAGCTCTTCCATGAACCTCGACCATGTATATAAAAAGAGAGAAAGCAACAGAAATGGGGAAAGGAGGATGACGAGGAGAGGGAGAAACACAATAACCTGGAATGATGGGAGTGTGCTTGGGGAGGGTTAATGAGGGTAGAAAAGATCATGCCTATTGATGGTGTATGAACTGAGGTGTCAAATGCAATGATGGATTCCATGACTCTGCCTTGGAAGGAAGGGCGAGAATGAACAGATTGAGGAATTTGATTCCACTGGTGAAACAAAAGAGGGTTACTGCCAGACAGCTTTCCCCATACAGAAACCTTGGGGTTGACGGGGGGAGTTGGGGGCAAGGAAATAAGGGTAGATGGTACTCCAAGACCTAAATGGAAGTTGTACAAGACGGAGACACCACCTACCTGTCTGCGATGCTCAGTTTATCCAAATGTGATATCTTTGCACAGCGTCCGCCACAGGCCTTGGTCATTGATTGTCACGGAAGTAAACTTGTAAGGCGAGCATAACGTGAACAATTATTGTTACTTATGTTGATGTTGAGATTCTAATTTTGTGTTCTTGAGATCTAAATACAATAAAATATTCTTGTTTCTTTGTAGACACTTTTACTCCACCCTCTTATCCCCATTTCATTCCCTTTTCATGTTAATTATTTATAGGACACAATTCCGGAGAGGAATGGAGTCACCTTATGACCGCGGTTGGAAGCTTGTGAGCCATAAAGTCACTGTTGAGTTGGTGTGTCCAGGAAGTCACTATGGGCCATAAATATTTGTAAAACCTCCCTGCACCTGTTCTTCCAGTAAAGCCTTCCTAGTTAGGCCCCGTAACTACAGGCTCATTGCACACCTCCAATATTTGGTTCCTCTTTTCCCAAAAGGCTTCAACTTAGTGTTACACCTCCATCTCATTTTATCACCCATCATTACCCACAAACTTTTCTAACACCATTCACCTGCAACCCCAAACCCAAGCAGACTTGCAGGTTCCTGCGTTTCCTCCTTTCACTGCTTTTTTTTTTGTTGTTGTTGTTGTTACTTCATTGCCCTGCTCGTTTGCATGCACCTCCTTACTCTGCTGCTCCACTATCAATTCGTTACCTTTTTGCCCTCTGTCTTCTTGCTCTTCCATGACCCTTGAATTTGTGTAAAAAAAACCCCCAACCTAACACTGTAAAAACCCCAACCTGTAAAGTTCTGCCATTTTTTTTTATTTTGTGTGTGTGTACAAGATCGAGGCTCGTGTAAGAGCTAACATAAATCACATAAAAACAAATTGACACATAAAACATATGATAAAGGGAGCGGGACACAAGATGGGGAGAGAGAGGGAAGCACACAAGTACAACAGTAGAGAACAGGGACATCAGGAGATCTGTGGGAAGGAGAGGGCATGGGAAGGGAGAGGGGTTGGGTTGGGTTGGGAGAGGTAAAAAAGACATGGACACTGCTAGGACTTCCAGGAAAGAAGTCGGTATTTCTAAAAAGTGGAATCTGGGGTGAATTAACGGGGGTAGAAAAGATCAAGGTTTTGGATGGGGGAGATGGTGGTGAACAGCTGTTTTAAAGACGTGGAGGGAGGAGTGGGATTGAAGGGAGTGGGGGAGTTTGTTCCAGAGGTGGGGGAAAAGAGGAGTGAAGGTGAGCAGAGAGTCTTGATTTTGGCAATTTCACCAGAAGAGGGTTGCTGGCAGATCTTGTGTGACCTCGAGGAATATTTGGGGGACAGAGCACAGACAGAGGTGGGGGAGCAAGGCCGGAGAAGAGTCGGTAGAAGACAGAAAGACCACCAACCTGCCTGCAGTGAGTGAGTGAAAGGCCCTCGGAGTTAGCTTCATCGCTGGAGATTCCAACGATTCTGAAAGCTTTGGTTTCAACTGTGTGAAGCCGAGCTAGGTGTGAGGCAGGAGCACCAGCCCAGAGGGGAGAGCAGTATTCCATTGAGCTGCAGATGAAAGCCTTATATGTGATGAGGAGCTCAGGTGTGCCAAGGAAGGACTTCGCACAACTGAAGATGCCCAGTTGGCGACTGGCTTTGGAGGCCAGCTTGGAAATGTGGTTTTCCCAGGAAAGATCATGGCAGATAGTGAGACCCAAAAGCTTGAGTGACAGAACTTCTTGGAGAGGATTGTTGAGAAAGTAGATGGGAGGGTTGTCCAGTCGGTCTTTTCGGAGAGACATAGTAAGAGTGTGAGATTTGTCAGGATTGAAAGACATGTTCCACTTGTTTGACCAGTCTGTGATTTTGTCCAGGTCTGCAGAGAGTGAGGAGGCTGCAGACTGCTGATCTGAGGGATGAGGAATGGAGTGGCAGAGAGTGGAGTCATCAGCAAAAAGTGTTCGTTACTTGTGGTAGTTCAGAATCTTTGTTGTTGCAAGAGCACATAAGAGCCTCATGGCAGAGTGATCTCATTTACTCGTTGGGTTACTCCATGCAAAGGAGCTGCATTTACTCACTTGGTCTCTTCAGGGTAAGTGCAATTACTCTTTGGGTTACTCCATACAAAGGAGTTGCATTTACTCACTTGGTCCCAAGAGTGTGAGTGCATTTACTCGCTTGGTGACTCCATAGAGTGAGTGCATTTACTTGATGGGTAACTCCATGGTGACACTCGGTAACGATAGCAGTATGTCTGTCCGTCTGTCGCTCTGTCCGTCTGTCGCTCTGTCCGTCTGTCGCTCCGTCCGTCTGTCGCCACGCCCGTCTGTCGCCGCGCCCGCCTGTCGCCGCGCCCGCCTGTCGCCGCGCCCGCCTGTCGCCGCGCCCGCCTGTCGCCGCGCCCGCCTGTCTCCGCGCCCGCCTGTCGCCGCGCCCGCCTGTCTCCGCGCCCGCCTGTCGCCGCGCCCGCCTGTCGCCGTGCCCGCCTGTCGCCGCGCCCGCCTGTCGCCGCACCCGCCTGTCGCCGCCCCCATCTGTCTCCGCGCCCGTATTAGCGTGGATCAGCTCGCCACGCTTGCCTCACCACATTTCGCTCCAGAGGAAGGGGCTTGTTTTAACTGAGGATAATGACTGAACTTGAGTTGCTGTGTTGTCATGATTTACATCATTCATAATACAAACATTTATTTTGCACAAATTTATTTGTAGTATTTGTGACATTACATTTTTATAAATAATTTAGGTTGAATTGTATGAATAATTTTAAAAAAACACCTTTAGAGGCCATTTTTCCCCGCAAAGCGGGGGTTGGCCTTTTTCGGGGACCGTGGTTGTTGTTGTTTTTTGGTCCCATTTTTGAAGCAGTGTTTTACGGCCGGATGCCCTTCCTGACGCCAACCCTTTTTGTCGCCTTTTTACGACAAGCAGGGAATTACCAGTGAACTGGTACTCAATTAGCCGACCTCGGAAGGATGACAGGCTGAGTCAACCCCCCTGGCGTTAATTCAGCAATCGACCTGGATTCGAACCCAGGATCCTTGGATCCTAAGCTGGCACCCTAGCCGCTAGCCCAACACCAGTTGAATTGTATGAATGAACAGGATTATAAATAATGAATTGACATATGTTGGAAAATTACATGCCCAGACCAGGAATCGAACCCAGGTCCTCTGGCAAACCCGAACCAGGGCTCTGCCATCTGAGCTATCTGGGTGACCTGGAGCACTGGTAATTTTTTTTCTTTGTTTTCACTTTGTTTTCTTTGAGCACTTAATTTTCCCACATATGTCAAATGTATTTGTAATATACATGATATTACATTTTTATAAACAATTTAAGTTGAAGATTTACGTTGTTGACATTTAAGTTTAATTTTTTTTTCTCTGAGTGAACAAGTAGAGGTTGCCCGGGTTTCACTTGGTGAGATTAGTAATAATACGAAGTTTTATCAAAACCAGTCAATGTTTAGTAGTCGCACAAGTTTCAAGATTTTTCACTCTGGTGTTCATTATGACTTCCTTGACATTATGACATTTTCATTTGATTAGTATATGTTGTATATTTAGTATATGTATAAGTTATATGTTGTATATGTCCCCTATTTATTCGCAGGTTATTCGCACAAGTAGCGTGAGCTTGTGGCATTTTCCAAGACCCCCCTAAAACACCTGGAAATTCCAAGGAACCGTCTTCCTTCATGTGAGCAGGTTCTTTTGCTTTTCTCCCATCTCCATACGGTGGAGAGGAAGACCATTCTGGAGGTAGCAAATAATACACAGGGGAGCTGGTGAAAGAGATATGGGAAAAGCGAACCTTCTGACATCTGTCAGAGCATTCTGCGTGAAGAAACTGGGCAAGCTGATCGATCGCTATGGCAGTTTAAAGAAGCTGAAATCAAGAAAGTCCAAAAGAGAAGCTATCAATCAAGAGATGTTCAAGTCCGACATAGGAGACTTTCGACATTGGGCACTCGAAAAACAATGGAGATAAAGATTCCAGAGGAAGACCACGCTTTTTTGGAAAAGCAGTGGGAAGATTGCATGTCATCATCAATGGCTGGGGTTGACGTCAAGTTCGGCAAAGAAGGGGAAAGGACAAGAAAGAGGGAGTTAGCCATGATTAAATAAAAGGCGATAGGAGGAAACGATGCCTGATTATACTAGCTGAAATATCCTTTCTACGCCTGGGGAAACCTGTGCATGTGGGGGGATATCTGGAGAGGGTTGGTTAGGGGAGGTGGAGGGGTCGTGGGGGTAGAAAGTGCTGTGGGGGAGATAGCTGGTCACCCAGGTGAACCTGAATTTGGGGATGAGGATGGGAATGCGTGGGGTTGTGGGGGACTTGGGGTGTTGGGGTGGGGGAAGGTCAAAGTGCAAAACTATCCTGGAGGAATGGACACACTTGATACCAATTTATAACCTTGTGGGTCGGATGGTGTTGCCCGTGATTCAGAACACACACACACTCACACCTGGGTAACCATTTGTTGAATGGAGCAGCAAAGTCAAAACGTGGTGAACAGCAAGAAATTGTCGCCCTTGCAGTCTGCTGGCGATTGGCATCTCTCCTGGCAGAGATGGCTCTGCTGTTTCTGCAGTCCGTGCCCTTGCCATTTGCTCACTTGTACGTACAAGTCGATTGTCAGTATCTTCCAGCGTCTCCTGCAATTGAGCCTCCTTTATGCGTGTGGGCAGTTGAGGTGCTGCGACCTATATTGGTCATGTTCCTCCGCTACTCTGTCTGAACTTCCTTCCGGTATTGGCACGTGTGCGGCAGCAATTCCACACACATTGTCCAAACATAAATCCAAGGATATTCAAGGCTGAATGATGTGAAAATATAGAATGGGCACTCGTCATTATAACGGGCTTTTATGCTCGTATACAGTCACGTGAAAAAGTAAGTACACCCCATGTAAAGTTTTCACTTTTTCAACATATTTCAACATACAGCGATTTTTTTTTGATTTTTTTTTTTTTTTTTTTTTTTTTTGTATACAAGATCGAGGCTCGTGAAAGACCGAACATTTATCACACAGAAAGACAAACCGACAAACCGACACATAACCGACAAACCGACACATAGAACAAATAACATCGGGAGCGGTAGACAAGATGGGGAGAGAGGGGGAAGGACACAAACACAACATTTTAGAGCAGGAACCGAGAGACATGGAGACATCGAGAGATCTGTGGGAGGGAGAGGGCTTTGGGGGGGAGGCATGGGAAAGGGGGTGGGAGAGGCATAAAACATATGGACACTGCCAGGACTACCAGGAAAGAAGTTGGAATTACAAACAAGGTGGATCTGGGGTGAATTAGTGGGGGTAGAAAAGATCAAGGTTTTGGATGGGGGAAGATAAGAGATGGTGGTGAACAGCTGTTTTAAAGACCTGGAGGGAGGAGTGGGATTGAAGGGAGTGTGGGAGTTTGTTCCAGAGGCGGGAGAAAAGAGGAATGAAGGAGTGAAGGTGAGCAGAGAGCCGAGATTTCGGCAGTTTAACCATCAGAGGCTTGCTGGCAGATCTTGTGCGACCTGTAGGAATATTTGGGGGACAGAGCACAGAGAGAGCTGGGGGAGCAAGGCCGGAGAGGAGTCGGTAGAAGACGGAAAGACCACCAACCTGCCTGCGGTGAGTGAGTGAGAGGCCCTTGGAGTTAGCTTCATCACGGGAGATTCCAATGATTCTGAATGCTTTGCTTTCAACAGCGTGAAGACGAGCTAGGTGTGAGGCAGGAGCACCAGCCCAGAGGGGAGAGCAGTATTCCATTGAGCTGCGGATGAAAGCCTTGTACGTGGTGAGGAGCTCAGGTGTGCCAAGGAAGGACTTCGCACGATGGAGGATGCCCAGTCTGCGACTGGCTTTGCAGGCCAGCTTGGAAATGTGGTTTTCCCAAGAAAGATCATGGCAGATAGTGAGACCCAAAAGCTTCAGCGACAGAACTTCTTGGAGAGGATTGTTGAGAAAGTAGATGGGAGGGTTGTCCAGTCGATCTTTTCGGAGAGACATAGTAAGAGTGTGAGATTTGTCAGGATTGAAAGACATGTTCCACTTGTTTGACCAGTCTGTGATTTTGTCCAGGTCTTCAGAGAGTGAGGAGGCTGCAGACTGCCGATCTGAGGGAAGAGGAATGGAGCGGCAGAGAGTGGAGTCATCAGCAAAGAGATAGAGAGGATTTTTCAGAGAGTCGGAGAGATCATTGATAAAGACCAGAAAAAGCACAGGGCCCAGCACACTGCCTTGGGGAACTCCAATCTGAACAGGAAGGGGAGATGAGAGAAATCCATTCAGGGCCACACGTTGACTACGACCAGAGAGGAAGTCCGCAAGCCATGCATGGAGATTTCCATGGATACCATAGGAGTAGAGTTTGGTGAGCAGAGCTGGGTGCCAGACCGTATCGAAGGCACGTGATATGTCGAGGGAGACAGCTCTGATTTCCTGTTTGGCATTGAGGACCTCCATCCATTGTTGAGACAGGAGAAGCAGCATGTCCAGAGTAGAGTGACCTGGTCTGAATCCAAATTGATGATCAGAGATCAAGCCATTGGAGAAGAGGAAAGATTTCATATCCGAAGCAATGATGGATTCCATGACTTTGCTGATAATTGGGAGCAGGCTGATTGGTCTGTAGTTAAAAGGATCTGTTTTTGCACCTTTTTTGTGTAAAGCGGTAATGTTTGCTGATTTCCAGGATGCTGGCAGATGACCTTGAGCAAAAGATAGGGTGAAAAGAACAGAGAGAGGGTGAGATAGAGCGGCAGAGCAGGATTTTAGGACCCGTGGGCTGATGCCGTCTGGTCCAGTTGCAGAATCAGAGTCGAGGTTAGACAAAAACTCCTCCACCTTGTCAGGAGAGAAGGACACAGAGTCCAGGAGCAGTTGGGTTCGACTGGGAAAGGTTGGAACAGAGAGAGATGGGTTTGGGACGAAAGATTTTGAGGCAAACACAGAGTTGAGGCATTCGGCTTTGTCACGTGCGATGTCAACTGTGTGGCCATTTGAGGTAAGGGAGGGGATGGAGGGGGAACAAACACCAGAAACGGATTTGACCAGACGCCACCATGATTTGGAGGAAGGAGACAGGTTTGAGAGTTCGTTCTTGAGTGAGGAGAGATAGTGCTTCCTGGCACTCCTGAGGGTAGACACACACTTGTTCCGAGCTTGGTGGAAGGAACTGAGATTGCCTTCAGTTGGATTAGCCTTCCAAGAGGCAAAGGCAAGTTGTTTCAGGGCAACTGCCTCACCACAAGATTCGGTGTACCATGGACGGGAGGAAGGGTAAGACAACTGAAGACGAGATGGGATAAATCTGTGCATGAGAGAGATCAGTTTGCTTTGGAAGAATTCCCAGGAAGAATTGATGTCAGAGGCAGTGGAGATGGGAGACCAATCCAGACGATTGGTGGCTGCTTGAAGCCCGTCCCAGTCGGCCTGAGTGAAATGCCAGACTCTTCCATGCTGAGGAGGCTCTCTGAGAATGGCCAGAGAGATGTCCACTTTGACAAGCACATGATCAGAAGAACCGATTGGAGCAGAAGAAGAGCAGCAGACATTAGCAGGGAAGTTTGTCATAACCAAATCTAGAAGAGAAGAAACTCCATTGACTGAGATCCGGGTCGGGAAATTGACAGATTGTGTCAATCCCAGTGAGTCACAGAAGTTCTTTGCTGAGGTTCCATGACTGGTGAGAGAGGAACCCACACCCAACCAGGTGGCATGATGACAGTTGAAGTCACCACATATGAGGAAGAGAGAGTTGGGATGAGTGGATAGAAGTTGGTCCATGTTGTCAGAGAGTGAAATGTAAATTGAGTCATCACTGTTTGGGGGACGGTACAGAACACATATGAACAAAAGGTGGGAGCGGAGAGGAACCCGTAGCCAGAGGTACTCCTGGGGGTGAGGAGGAGAGAGGGCAGTGCAAGCAGAATGAGGAAGAGAGTTTTTGATAAAGATAGCCACCCCACCACCAGGACGAGGCTCAGGTCTATCATACCGGAAGAGGGAGTAACCAGGAAGAGATATTGAGGAATCAGAGACATCTTGAAGGAGGAAAGTCTCTGTTAAGCAGATCAAGTCTGGATTGTCAGAAGCAACCTGTATGGAGAGATCAGTCAGGTTTGAGCGAAGGCCCCGGATGTTTGAGGTCCATACCGTTAAAGAAGAGAGAGGGGGAGCATCGGGTACAGGACAGGGGAGGGGAGGAGTAGGGTAAGATGAAGGATGAGAGGGGGAGGTAGGGAGAGCAGTTGATAGTGTGTCAGAGATTACAGAAGAGTTCCAAAAAAGGGAAGGATGAGGAGGATGAAAGGTTTGGTGGTGAAGGGATGAGGCAGAGTGAGGGGTTGTTTGAGGGGGGGCATGGGACAGTAGAAGGTTGGGGGGGGTGGAGGCATGAGATAGAAGGGAGACGAGGTGGGGAGGAGGCAACTTTGAGGAGGGGGGAGGAGGGAGAATTTGAGAGGAATGGTATGGGGGGCGATTTGAATGGGAGGAGTTGGGGGGGAGTTTTGAAGGGGAGGAGTGAGGCGGGAGTTTAGGAGGGGAGGGGCAAGGGGGGAGTTTAAGAGGGGAGGGGCAAGGGGGGAGTCTAGTAGTGGAGGGGCAAGGGGGGAGTTTAGGAGTGTCGGGGCAAGGGGGGGGATTTGGAGGGGAGGGGCAAGGGAGGAGTTTATGAGGGGAAGGGCAAGGGGGGAGTTCAGGAGTGGAGGGGCAAGGGGGGGATTTGGAGGGGAGGGGCAAGGGGGGAGTTCAGGAGTGGAGGGGTAAGGGGGGAGTTTAAGAGTGGAGGGGAAATGGGGTAGTTTAGGAGTGTAGGTGCAAGGGGGGGGATTTGGAGGGGAGGGGCAAGAGGGGAGTTTAGAAAGTGGATGATTAATGAAAGACGAACATTGATAACAAATTGGGTTTGTTGTGATTTTCAAGTTAGCAATCCGATTCAGAACGATGGAGGAGGGATGGAATGAATGTGAATTTAGACCATGTAGTGAGGGAGACGTATAAGATATTGAATTTCTTTTTTTTGACGTGGAATGAGTTGGAGAGGAAATTGAGAAAAGCCTTTTAAATAGGAAGAAAAACAGCGTGTTGTAATATACCACTGAATAAACCACTGAAGGGGAAAGGGTAAACATATTTAAAATAATATTTAAACAGAACCGTGAACAATCTTATATGCACAAAATTCCAACGGGGGGAGGGCCGAGAGGGACCACCACGAGTCACGTGAACAGGGCAAAAGGTGGATGGCAAGGAGATAATGGGGGCGGGGCGAAAAGCACCGCGATACACCTGGACAGAAAGTACAGGATGAGACAACGGCACACGTGGAGAAAGGAAAAATAAATGTTTTTTTTTTTTTTGTTTTTTTTTTGGGGGGGGGGGTGGTGGGGTGGGGTGGGGTGGGGATTTAAAACGTTAGACAGAGAGTATTACGTTCGGTGTAGAAGGGAAAAACTGAGCCAAGCAAAACACGATGTAGGGGACTTAAGTTAACAAACACCGACAGGGGTACAAGGCCGCACACGAGGCGCAGAACAGGCTTAATTAATTACGAGTTACAGGAAATTCAAACCAAAACTAACTATAAACAAACAATAAAGCATGGACGATAAAGTAACGAGTTGGCATGTGACAAACACACGAATGAAAAAATAACCACTTTGGATGCCCGGAGAGAAACCAAGCCTCCAGGTCGGAAGCTTCAACAACTAGGCCGCGTGGCCGCGCGCGGCACGAGATACTCGACAATTTTTTACAGGTATATATCAATATCAACAATATTGATAGATAAAGGTGATATAATATAACAAATATCATGAAACATTTACATTTTGTAGTCCATTGTATAATTTAAATAAACATAAATGCAAATTTCGCATGTGGAAAAAGTAAGTACACCCCGACATTTATCACTACTTCAAATACCTAAAATTAGAATCAGGTGTACCAGCTCAGGTGCAAATGTTTAGAACATCGTTAGAGAGGATCTTGGAGGAACCTGTCTTATTTAAACCTCAGACATTTAGTTACTTCCGCCAGGGAGTAATGCATTCACTCGTGTCCGTGTGTGTGTGTGTTCGTGTGTTTGTGAACAAGATATCTGCAAAAGTTCTCAACGGATTTGGATGAAAGTTGGTGGGATGATTGCCCTTGGGATAAGGAAGAATTGATTAGTTTTTGGTGAAGCTCAGGATATTATTCCGGATCCTGGAATTTTTTGAAGGATTTTTTTACCATTGGAAGGTCGGGCTCATTTTTAAAAACATTATCGTCTATATATTCTATATTGAACATTGTGATATGAAAATCGTTTTCATATTTGTTGTAAATGTCGTTTAAACTCGTGGTTATGCGTTAGAGCGGTGTATTTTTTTAGCAGCGTCGTCTTCAATTTTTTTTTCCTAATAAAGACAAATTCTGTCATTTTAAAACAACCAAAGTGTGTATTAGGTTTCCCCGTTTCATAAAATGTATCGTTTGATACGTATAATGCTTTAAAACGGTTTTTTTTTTAACCTCAGCGTTGCTATCTTTACAAAAAACTCTCTTCCTCACTCGCCCTCCACTGCCCTCTCTCCACCTCACCCCCAGGAATACCTTTGGCTACGGCTTCCCCTTCGCTCCCACCTTTTGTTCATATGTGTGTTGTACCGTCCACCAATCAGCGATGACTCCATCTACATCTCACTGTCTGATAATATGGACCAACTTCTATCTACCCATCCCAACTCTCTCTTCCTCATATGTGGTGATTTCAATTGTCACCATGCCAGTTGGCTGGGTGTGGGTACCTCTCTCACCAGCCATGGCTCTTCAGCAAAGGACTTCTGCGACTCACTGGGACTGACACAATCTGTCAATTTCCCGACCCGGATCTCAGTCAACGGAGCATCTTCTCTTCTGGATTTGGTTATGACAAACTTCCCTGAAAATGTCTGCTGCTCTTCTTCTGCTCCAATCGGCTCATCTGATCATGTGCTTGTCAAAGTGGACATCTCTCTGACCATTCTCAGAGAGCCTCCTCAGCGTCGACGAGTCTGGCATTTCACTCAGGCCAACTGGCACGGTCTTCAAGCAGCCATCAATCATCTGGACTGGTCTCCCATCTCTACCGCCTCTGACATCAACTCATCCTGGGAATTCTTTCAAAGTAAATTGCTCTCTCTCATGCACAGATTTATACCATCTCGTCTTCAGTTGTCATACCCTTCCTCCCGTCCATTGTACACGGAATCTTGTGGTGAGGCTGTTGCCCTGAAACAACTTGCTTTCGTCTCCTGGAAAGCAAATCCAACGGAAGGAAATCTCATTTCCTTTCACAAAGCCCGAAACAAGTGTGTGTCCACCCTCAGGAGAGCCAGGAAACAATATCTCACCATTCTCAAGACCGAACTCTCTTATCTGTCTCCCTCTTCCAAATCCTGGTGGCGTCTGGTCAAATCTGTTTCTGGTGTTTGTTACCCCTCCATCCCCTCCCTCACCTCAAATGGCTTAACGGCTGACTCCGCACGTGAAAAAGCTGAATGCCTCAACTCTGTGTTTGCCTCTAAATCTTGTGTCCCAAACCCATCCCTCTCTGTACCCACCATACCCAGTCGTACCCAGCTGCTCCTGGACTCTGTGTCCTTTCCTCCTGACAAGGTGGAAAAGTTTCTGTCAACCCTCGACTCTGATTCTGCAACTGGTCCTGATGGCATCAGCCCACGGGTCCTAAAATCATGTTCTTCTGCTCTTTCACTCCCTCTTTCTGTTCTCTTCACCCTCTCTTTTGCTCAAGGTCATCTGCCATCTGCTTGGAAATCAGCCAACATCACCGCTTTGCACAAAAAAGGTGAAAAACAGATCCCATCAACTACAGACCAATCAGCCTTCTCCCAATTATCAGCAAAGTCATGGAATCCATCATTGCTTCAGATATTAAATCTTTCCTCTTCTCCAATGGCTTGATCTCTGATCATCAATTTGGTTTCAGACCTGGTCACTCTACTCTGGACATGCTGCTTCTGCTTTCTCAACAATGGATGGAGGTCCTCAACGCCAAACAGGAAATTAGAGCTGTCTCCCTTGACATTTCACGTGCCTTCGATACGGTCTGGCACCCTGCTCTGCTCTCCAAACTCTCCTCCTTTGGTATCCATGGAAATCTCCATGCATGGCTGGCGGACTTCCTCTCTGGTCGTAGTCAACGTGTGGCCCTGAATGGGTTTCTCTCATCTCTTCCTGTTCAGGCTGGAGTTCCCCAAGGTAGTGTTCTGGGCCCTGTGCTTTTTCTGGTCTTCATCAATGATCTCTCTGACTCTCTTGAAAATCCTCTCTATCTCTTTGCTGACGACTCTACTCTCTGTCGCTCCATTCCTCATCCCTCAGATCGGCAGTCTGCAGCCTCCTCACTCTCTGCAGACCTGGACAAAATCACAGACTGGTCAAACAAGTGGAACATGTCTTTCAATCCTGACAAATCTCACACTCTTACAATGTCTCTCCGAAAGGACCGACTGGACAACCCTCCCATCTACTTTCTCAACAATCCTCTCCAAGAAGTTCTGTCGCTCAAGCTTTTGGGTCTCACTATCTGCCATGATGTTTCTTGGGAAAACCACATTTCCAAGCTGGCCTCCAAAGCCAGTCGCCGACTGGGCATCCTCCGTCGTGCGAAGTCCTTCCTTGGCACACCTGAGCTCCTCACCACATACAAGGCTTTCATCCGCAGCTCAATGGAATACTGTTCCCCCCTCTGGGCTGGTGCTCCTGCCTCACACCTTGCTCGACTTCACGCTGTTGAGGCCAAAGCTTTCAGAATCATTGGAATCTCCTGCGATGTAGTCAACGCCGAGGGCCTTTCACTCACTCACCGCAGGCAGGTTGGTGGTCTTTCTGTCTTCTACCGACTCCTCTCCGGCCTTGCTCCCCCAGCTCTCTCTGTGCTCTGTCCCCCCAATATTCCTTCAGGTCGCACAAGATCTGCCTGCAACCCTCTTATGGTTAAACTGCCAAAGTCTAGGCTCTCTGCTCACCTTCACTCTTTCATTCCCCTTTTCTCCCGCCTCTGGAACAAACTCCCCCACTCCCTTCAATCCCACTCCTCCCTCCAGGTCTTTAAAACAGCTGTTCACCACCATCTCTTATCGTCCCCCATCGAAAACCTTGATCTTTTCTACCCCCGGTAATTCACCCCAGAGTCCTTGCAGTGTTCATATGTTTTAATCCTCTCCCACCTCCCCCCCAAGTCCTCCCGATGTCCCTGCTCTCAAATGTTGTGTTTGTGTCCTTCCCCCTCTTCCCCCTCTCTTTTGTGTCCTTCCCCCTCTCTCCCCATCTTGTCTGCCGCTCCCCTTGTTTTTTGTGTTTTGTGTGTCGGTTTGTCTTTTTGTGTGATTAATGTTAGCTCTTTCACGAGCCTCGATCTTGTATACAAAAAAAAAAAAAAAAAAAACCTCAGAAGAGATATCAACATTTAGCTCAGCGAATGTCATTCGTGGTGTCAGTATTTGATGAACTTATAAAGACTTAGTTCCAGATTTGTCAATGGCTGAGGTATATTAACAAACGAATAAAACAGATTTGGCAAAATACAAAGGTGGGCGGTCCGCTTCGAAAGTCCGCTTATCCGCTTATCCGCTGCAGCGGACTAACGTTTTCGAAGCGGATAAGCGAATCGGAACAACCCCCGGAAACCGAAGCGGATAAGCGTAAGCGGACTACCGAAAAATTAAAGCGCATCGCGATTCGCCAAATCAGCTGTTAGCCTGAGCCGTTACTCTAGAATTGTGAATATTTATTTAAGTGAATAATAAGTGAAAACTGAATATTTTATTGGACGCTAGAGCGGCAATAACGTCAAGATGGAGAGATTTCTGACTAATACTTCGCGATCTGAGATTTCTGAGATGGAGAGAAATCTGAGATTTCTGACGTCACCTAATACACATTATATTTTGCTAAAACAATTCATTTTAAGTTTTAAAACTTTTAATATTAACTGTAAGTGAAAAATGAAAATAAACTTTGTTTTAAAACAGTATTTTGCGAGTAGTTTGCGAGTTCCGTGATGCTTGGGTAACTCTATTTCTCAGGCATAACACGCCGCTCCCGAGCTCTGCCTCGGTCGAGCGCGTGTTCAGCTACGGGTCGGACATCCTCAGGCCTAAGAGGTCGGCCCTGGCTGCACCGAACTTCGAGGCCCTCGTCTTCATGAAGGGCAACCTCCAAATCCTCAAGAAGGCCCACGAGGTGGAGGAGGAAGACGAGGACTAGTCAACAGACTGCTAGTCTGTTGACTAGTACTAGTAGACTCTCTTGTCAAAGAAAGGACGGGCAAATTGATTTTTCTTTAATGTAACTTGCATATATTAAAATTATATTTAAATTAACTGCAGAGTAGAGTAGAGTCGAGTGGAAAACTTTATTTCAATAAATTTTGAATAAAGTTTATTTAAATAAAAATGTATATTTTTGATCTTAAAAGCTTTGTTTGTCTTTGTAGTAGTTAGAAATGGCTATTTAGGGTTAAAAAGCATTAAATTCCCTTTAGAAACGTCAAAAATCGCTTTAAAAACGTCGAAGCGCTTTTAAAAAATCGAATCGAAGCGGGTAAGCGGACTAAGATTTTCGGCCGCTGAAGCGGATAAGCGAATCGGACTACACGGGCTGGCGGAGCGGATAAGCGGTAAGCGGACTTAAACTTTTCCGAATCGCGCCCACCTTTAGCAAAATACCAACTTTTAAAAAAAAGATCGTATATTCCCCCAGGGTTGTGAGAGGCTGAAGAAGAAGAAACCTCACATGGGCTTCCCAGACCAAATAAATAATTCTGGGTCTGGCTCTGCGATTTTCAGGTTTATTACTCCCGCCAGGGAGAAACACATTCGAGTGTGTGTGTGTGTGTGTGTGTGTGTGTGTGTGTGTGTGTGTGTGTGTGTGTGTGTGTGTGTGTGTGTGTGTGTGTGTGTGTGTGTGTGTGTGTGTGTGTGTGTGTGTGTGTGTGTGTGTGTGTGTGTGTGTGTGTGTTTTCGTGAACAAATTATCTGGAAAAGTTCTGAACGGATTTGGATGAAAGTTGGTGGGATGATATCCCAAGGGCAATGGAAGAATTGATTAGTTTTTGGTGAAGCTCAGGATATTATTCTGGATCTAGGAATTTTTTTGGGAAATTTTTTTGGGAAAGATTTTTTCTATTTTACTGCATTACAGCTTTTATTCTTATTCTTAAATGATGTTTTTCTCCTCTAATTCCGAGATATATCAAAATAAATTCTCTGACAGTTCGGGCTTACTTTATTTTTCATTTATTGTTTTGGGGAGAGGGGATGTTAAACAAAACGTATTATTCCAACTAAACCCACGGCGGGAGTATGCGCTCTACTGAGTGGCGTTCTAGTTTGGTTTGCTCTTTGTTGTTGAAGTGTGCGGCGTCACCGTGGTTAGATCAAAAGAGCTCTCTGAGGCCTTCAAAAAGAAGGTTATAGATGCCTACGAGTCTGGGAAGGGGTTTAAAAAGATCTCCAAACAATTTGAAATCAATCATTCGACTGTCCGGAAGATCATCTTCAAGTGGAGAAGATTCCAAACAATTGCCAACTCGTTCAGGCCAGGCCGCTCCAGCAAGTTCAGCCCAACAACAGACCGCAAGATGCTGAAAGAAGTCTCTAAGAACCCCAGAATGTCATCACGGGACCGACAGGTAGCTCTTGCCACTGTTGATGTCAAAGTGCACGAGTCTACCATTAGAAAGAGGCTGCACAAATTTGATCTACATGGGAGGTGTGCCAGGAGGAAACCTTTGCTGTCCAGAAAGAACATCAGGGCAAGACTAAAGTTTGCCAATGAACATGGAGGCAAAGACCAGCACTTCTGGAACAATGTGCTCTGGACAGATGAGTCAAAGGTAGAGCTATTTGGCCACAGTACCAGAAGACATGTTTGGCAAAAACCAAAGACAGCATTTGACCACAAGAACCTGATACCAACTGTAAAGCATGGTGGTGGAACTATTATGGTTTGGGGCAGCTTTGCTGCATCAGGGCCTGGGCAGCTCACCATCATAGAATCCACTATGAATTCTTCATTGTACCAGAGGGTGCTTGAGGATAATGTGAGGCCATCTGTCAGAAAGTTGAAGCTCAACCGAAGATGGACCTTGCAACATGACAATGACCCTAAACACCAGTAAATCCACCAAGGAATGGCTGAAAAGAAATAAATGGAGGGTGCTGGAATGGCCAAGTCAAAGCCCGGATGTAAATCCCATCGAGATGTTGTGGGGGGATTTGAAACGAGCTGTGCATGCAAGAAACCCCTCAAACATCGCACAGCTGAAAGAATTCTGCATGGAGGAGTGGGCAAAAATTTCTCCCAGTCGATGTCAGAGACTGGAAGACAGTTATAAGAAACTCCTACTTGAGGTTGTTTCTGCCAAAGGGGGCAATACCACCTGTTAGAGCCAAGGGTGTACTTACTTTTTCACAGAAGGAAATGGCATCTCTATTAATTTATTGTTGAATAAATTATTGCAAAGTCAATTTTTCATTGTTTTTTGTTCAATTAGATCACCTTTATCTATCGATACTGTTTAAATGAAGATGAAATATTGATATGTCCACATATGTTAAAACCATTAAAAAAAAACATTTCATGGGGTGTACTTACTTTTTCCACATGCGAAATTTGCATTTATGTTTATTTAAATTATACAATGGACTACAAAATGTAAATGTTTCATGATATTTGTTACATTATATCACCTTTATCTATCAATATTGTTGAAATGAAGATCAAATAGCTGTATGTTGAAAAAGTCAAAACTTTAGACGGGGTGTACTTACTTTTTCACGTGACGGTAGGTACGTACATAACTGAATGCTTAACCCCGCTTTTCGCTTCGCGAGCGCAGCGTAATAATCCAGTGTGTTGGTGAAACCTTCACAAAGCTACTTGCACTGAGAAATGTCAATATTGTCCCATTCATGCTTGACAGCTTCCTAAAGTTGATCAGAATTTGCAAATTTTCTTCCGATAAGTTTTTGTTGAATATTGGCCCGAAGATTCTCGATGGTGTTGAAATGGGGACTCTGACCAGGCCAGAACATAAGTTTCAGGGACTTTTTCTCCAACCACTTTTTGGTGGCTTTTGCAGTATTTTATTATCTTGTTGAAAAATTACGTCTTTGATTTTCTCTCCTGGAAATAACTTTTGGAGGCTGGGAAGTATTCCTTTCTCTCATCTTTTCTGGCATTTCTTGGCTGTAATTTCAGGTTCACAACTTATCAACTCACCATCACGAGCAGACGAAAATGCACCCCAGACCATGATTCCACCTCCTCCGTGCTTCACAGTTGTTGAAATGGGTTGAATCTCTCACCTAATCTGCAAAGGCAACGTTCTGGGGCATTGCAGCAAAGCTGAAATCTTGATTCTTCACTCCACGGAACTCTTCGGAACCAGGCCGAATCACAGTTCCCATATTCGGACAAGTGCAATCTGTCCGAAATGCTTTTCTTAGATAATAGAAGCTTCTTAGCACATGTTGAGGCAAAACCAGCACCAGTCAACCCTTTTGAGATGGTCCTGGAAACAGTCTTGCTTTCGCCAGTTCTGAACTCCTCTGTTTCCGCAGGTTTTTCTTTCTTTCCTGGAGAATTAAGAATTTCAGTCGTCTGTCATCTTTACTTGTTATGGTTCTAGGCCTGCCAGATCCCTTATTCCTTGCAGTAGAACCAATGTTCTGGAAATGCAGACCTATTGTCGTTGTGGTAGGCAAAGAGACAGGGATGTTCTTCTTTGGGAGCTTGTGGATTTCAGAATATGTCTTGCCTGCTTAACGAAGATGAGGAATTCGGTTTTTAATATCCCCATCAGTATAGAACTTCTCTTTCTTTGGAGGCATTTCGAAATTGAAACACAAAAGAGAATGACCTGCACTAACTGTACAAGTCATACATTCGAGCAATGTATGCACGACCTATGCACAAAACAGGCAAAAAACATGCCAACACCCTAAAAATGCTTTGCAGGTCTTTAAAAGTATACTTCTAACAGTAAAAGAAAGAAAAAAAAGAACATATATATATATATATATATATATATATATATATATATATATATATATATATATATATATATATATATAACGCACATGCACACACACACACACACACACACACACACACACACACACACAACAACAGGCATTTTAAGGCCATTTTCCCTGCAAGAGCGGGGGTTAGCCTTGTGGGTCCCCATGACAATCTTCTCCATTTTGCCCTATTTTCTGCATCTCCCCTTGTTAACCCCTTTGCCCGCATTTCTTCTTCCACCACCTTTCACCAAGTCTTTCTCAGTCTTCCCCGTCCTCTACTTCCTTCTACATTCATTTCCATCATTCTTCTCAACCAGTCACTTTCATCCTTCCTCAACACATGACCAAACCATCTCAACCTGTTTCTCTTCACAGCATCAATCACAGGCTCTATTCCCATCATCTTTCGCAATTTATCATTCGTCTTCCTCTCTCTCAACGATACCAACGATACTCCACACATCCACCGAACCATTCGCATTTCCACCCTTTCCAGCCTTCGTTGCTGCTCTACGTTCATTACCCATGTCTCGCTCCCATAAATCATAACACTTCTCGCACATGCAGCATACACCTTTCCCTTCAGCTTCAACGACACCCCTCCTCATCAGCACGCCACATATATATATATATATATATATATATATATATATATATATATATATATATATATATATATATGTGTATATGTATATATGTATATATATATATATATATATATATATATATATATACAGTGGTACCTCGGCTTACGAGTGCCCCAACGTACGAGTTTTTCGGGATACGAGCCGTCGCTCGGGCGGTTTGTTGCTTTGGGATACGAGCCGAGATCCGATGTACGAGCTCAAAAAATTTATTTTTTTGAATTTTCCGGTTGTGGCTTCCGGTTCCGGTCACGTGGTTATCTTGCCGTGAAAGCATCTCTGCTTGGATATAAAACACGCAATCGTCGAAATACATTAGCGAGGAATCTCCTTGCTCCAGCCGGTGACGTCATCGGCGGGGATCCCCGCCTCCAGAGTGGCTGGTCACGTGACCGCCAAAGCGTGTCGCGCGTGCGGGTATAATGAGCTACACCTGTGGATCACGTGACCACGGAAGCACGCCTCGCTTGAGAGGCATGGCTTTCGGTTTGCGTTTTGCTTTATAAGGCGCGATAAATGGGCTTTTGAGTGTTAGCGGTTCATGGCGTTGACGGTTCATGACGGTTCATGGCGTTGACGGTCAAAAACCCATTACATCAATTTTACCAGGCACTGTACAGTAAGTACAGTGGACACCAAATGCACGGTGGAAGGCTAGAAGTAGAAGATCGTCCAAGACAAGTGAGAATAAGCCATACTTTGGAGATGACGTCATTCGCTGGTCCGATAACCAAAGATGTGGTATAAAAAACCAGGTGAGCTAACAATGCAGCAATGAAGGAATTCGGCCAAGGCACCGGCACACAACGACCTACCTACATCGAAAGACTCAATGCCAATGGTGACAGAAGCCAAGACGGCCGGCTTAAACACCGCCGAAAGACCACGGTGTACCAACTTACGATGCAGAACATCTTGCACTTAATATGATGACAACAGGTGCCATCCTCTGACGTACCATTACAGGTACAGGTACAGTACACGTGAGCACAGAGCAAAAGTTCACTGAAACCGAGATTAAGAAAAAAGAAAAAACACCTCGTGGTCCGTGCTCGATATCCGAGTTTCAATCTTTTCAAACACATGATGCTCTCGGTCACGGTATCTCCTGCGAGCTGCTTCTCCTTCAACCACACAAACAACAACTTCTCCATATCTTCATGGATAGAGGTCCAGTTTATTTCTTTACATTCTCTTGTATTATGTACAGTATATACGAGGTCGTGCTTGTTTATACATTATTTGTTATTTATAAAGTACATTTTTGTTATTTAAAAGCACCTAACAAAAAAAATTGGTGTTTTTTTTTGAGGCTGGAACGGATTAATAGCATTTCAATGCATTTGAATGGGAAAATTTGCTTTGACTTACGAGCGATTTGGCTTACGAGCTCCGTCACGGAACGGATTAAACTCGTAAGCCGAGGTACCACTGTATATATATATATATATATTATATATATATATATATATATATATGTATATATATATATATATATATATATATATATATATATATATATATGTGTATATATATATATATATATGTATATATATATATATGTATATATATATATGTATATATATATATGTATATATATATATATGTATATATATATATGTATATATATGTATATATATATATGTATATATATGTATATATATATATGTATATATATATATATATATATATATATATATATATATATATATATATATATATATATATATATATATATATATATATAATTCCAGTAATCTCTGTGTGTATGTTTGTATGTTTGTATGTTTGTATGTTTGTCTGTGACCGCTGTTTCTCGACAACCACGGGTCCGATATACTTTAAACTTGCCAGGTATATTGCTGGGGACCCGAGGATGTGCCTTTTCAAGGTTTCATATTAATCGGAGAAGTAGTTACCGAGCTATGTCCAAAAAACGATTCAACCAATCAGAGAGCAGCGAGCTATCACGTGTGCCGAACGTGGCGAACAGACTCTGCCTCGGACGGCACATTTGAGAGCGTATTCATTTATTTCCCGTCGGCAAACTATGTTGGCGCTATGTTGGCGTTAAACTATGTTTTAAAAACTAATTAAAACTAATTTGCGAATCTTTCGCTTTGCGATTGCGTTAAACTCGCTCGGGTGTTAAACTATGTTTTAAAACTAATTAAAACTAATTTGCGATTCATTCGCTTTCCTGCGCGTTTGTGCACGCGATGGCGATTTCTTTACCAAACTCCGCAAGCCGTTAGCTTTGGACCAAACCATTTCATGTAAATAGAGGGGGGGGATTGTCACCGTACTCGCAAGCCGTTCGCTTTGGACCAAACCATTTCATGTAAATAGAGGGGGGGGATTGTCACCGTACTCGCAAGCCGTTCGCTTTGGACCAAACCATTTCATGTAAATAGAGGGGGGGGGATTGTCACCGTACTCGCAAGCCGTTCGCTTTGGACCAAACCATTGCATGTAAATAGAGGGGGGGATATACTTTTAGATATATATATAGTACGGGCATGCCCTAGAATCTATAATTCCAGTAATCTCTGTGTGTATGTATGTATGTATGTATGTATGTCTGTGACCGCTGTTTCTCGACAACCACGGGTCCGATATACTTTAAACTTGCCAGGTATATTGCTGGGGACCCGAGGATGTGCCTTTTCAAGGTTTCATATTAATCGGACAAGTAGTTAGCGAGCTATGTCCAAAAAACGATTCAACCAATCAGAGAGCAGCGAGCTATCACGTGTGCCGAACGTGCCGAACAGACTCTGCTCGGACGGCACATTTGAGAGCGTATTCATTTATTTCACGTTGGCAAACTATGTTGGCGTTAAACTATGTTTTAAAACTAATTAAAACTAATTTGCGATTCTTTCGCTTTCCTGCGCGTTTGTGCACGCTCTGGCGATTTCTTTACCAAACTCCGCAAGCCGTTCGCTTTGGACCAAACCATTTCATGTAAATAGAGGGGGGGGATTGTCACCGTACTCGCAAGCCGTTCGCTTTGGACCAAACCATTTCATGTAAATAGAGGGGGGGGATTGTCACCGTACTCGCAAGCCGTTCGCTTTGGACCAAACCATTTCATGTAAATAGAGGGGGGGATATAATTTTAGATATATATATAGTACGGGCATGCCTAGTATATATAAAACAGTTTGTGTGTGTGTGTGTGTGTGTGTGTGTGTGTGTGTGTGTGTGTGTGTGTGTGTGTGTGTGTGTGTGTGTGTAATGTTACCGGTAGACTCCTAAACGGAGAGGCTCACGTACTTGATATTTGGCACAAACATGGCCATTGAGCCTGGGAAGATCATGGTCGACCTAAAAATTTATTTAATCATATTTTTAAACCATATTTTTACCTCAGCGCATTTCAGCGAGGCATATTATGACCGGAATGGCAGAGCAGCGCGCTGATTCGCTCAGAGCGATCACGTGATGTTCGTTGCCGCCATTAACTCAGTTACGCGTTCGCACGTATTTCAGAGCGAAAAGCGATTCCGTTTTTTCACATTTCAGCGAGGAATATTGCCATTCACACCACATCGGTTTTTTTCCCTTTCATCTTTAGATCCATATTTTTTGCCATAACGTAGCGCATTATGGCTCTCTCGAGCTCGAGTTAGCCAATCACCTGGGAGCATGAGGCCACGTGGCCACGCCCACGACACGACGCAGAGTTGCAATCGATCGCTCAGAGCGATCACGTGATGTTCCTTGCCGCGCGATTGCGTTTTTTCACATTTCAGCGAGGAACATTGCCATTCACATCACATGGGTTTTTTTTTCTTTCATCTTTAGATCCATATTTTTTTTCAGCGAGGAATATTATACATGGATTCTGAATCGGTGGCAGAGCAGCGCGCTGATTCGACGATTCACGCGCCCTCCCCCATCCCCTCCCCCTCCCCCCTCCCCTCTCCCACCCCTCCCCCTCACCCCTCTCCTCCCCTCCCCCCCTCCCCTCCCCCTCTCCTCCCCTCCCCCCCTCTCCTCCTCTCCCCCCCTCCCCCTCCCCTTTCCCCCTCTTCTCCCTCACGTTTATACACGAAATGCCGGGTACTTCCCCCCCCTCTTCTCCCTCCCCCCCTCTCCTCCCCTCCCCCCGTTCCCCTCCCCTCCTCTTCCCCGCCCAGCAATGCCGGGTACTTCTGCTAGTATATATATATATATGAGCTGTTGGTCTGTCTGTGTATGTGTCTGTGTCACCATTTTTCTCAGAGATGGCTGAACGGATCTTCGTCAAACGTTCGGAGGTTCATCAGTGAGTGCCTGGGAGTGTTTTCGGCAAAAAAAAAAAAATTCTGAAAAAAAAAGTTCGTTTTTTTGGATTAAAAAAGAAATCGCTCAATAGTGCCTACGCCTTTTTAAATTTAATTAATGACAGTTATATACAAGTACACATTCGCATAAATAAATACAAAACAATCACCAGACATTTGAACACAAACAGATCAAACAATTCCGGAAGTGTACGAAGTTTGTCGTGAGGCTTCTTCTTCCTGATCAGCATCATACTTAACTCAGAAACGTGATGAACAGCACATTCACCAGCATATATTCAACGAAAAGGTCATGAACCCCTTTCCACTCCCTTCCTCACCCCTCCCTCTCCTGCTTCCTCCACCCCCCCCCAACCCCCCCCCCCTCCCCCCGCCATCCTCCCCCGCCCCACTCCTCCCTCCGCACACCCAGCTGCTATATAGATACTATATAGATAGACTTGGCCTCATTAGAACGTGGCCTCAGCAACGTGGCCTCATTAGAGTCTCCTGCTCCTGCTATATCGATACTCCAGGGATACTCCTGCTATATAGATAGATAGTCCTGAAAGGACAGTACCACAAACCCTCCCATCTGCTTTCTCAACAACCCTCTCAAATAGGTTCAGTCACCTAAACTCTTGGGTCTTGCTCTCAACCATGATGTACTTTGGGCAAGCCACATTTCAAAGTTGGACTCCAAAGCTACTCTGGGCATCTTCCATTGTACAAAGTCCTTCCTTGGCACACCTGAACTCCTCTCCTCACCTACAAGGCTTTCATCCACAGTTTGATAGAGTACTGCTCTCCCCTGTGGGTTGGCTCCACTGCCTCACTTCTTGCTCAGCCTGATGCCATGGAAATCGAGGCTTTCAAGATCATTGGAATCTCTCGCGATGAAGCTCAGTCTTTGGGCTTATCACTTCACCATCGTCGACAGGTCGCTCGCTTCTCTGTCTTCTTCTGCTCCATTTTTGGTCTTGCACACTGTGCCATCTCCGTGCTCTGCCCCCACCCCCCAAGTGTCTGCAGGATGCACGAGGTCCACCAGCAACCCCCGCCTAGTGAAACTTCCTAAATCCAGAACCACTGCTCACCTCCATTCATTTGTTCCTCTCTTTTCTGTGTGGAAACACAAACTTTTCCACCTGTGGAACCGTCTAACACTCTCTTCAATCTCATTCTTATCCTCTCACTTTTCAAGACAGCTGTTCAACACCATCTTAGGTCACCACCCTATCCAAAAGCATGATCTTTCTACCTTCCCAAAATTTAGCTTGCATATCACCCCTTGCATTTTCCTATAACCCTCATCGCTACCTGCATCCATTGTTTGTCCGTCCACCTTCTCCCTCTGCCTCGCCATTGTTGTTTCCCCATTCTCCTGTTGTTCCCTTTGTTATGTTGTCTCCTGATCTGTGTCCTCCCTCTTCCACGAGCCTCGACCATGTACAAGGAAGATGATTTGTAATACCTGTTACCACCAAAGGTGGCTTTATTTCGGTGACATGCCAATTTTGGAATTTTGGTGACATAGTGTCATTTTTTGGTCCGCAACTAAAACAGGTACTCTGAATTTTGAGGCATTTTTACCTTCGCCAAGAAAGGTAGACAGAGGTTGTGTTTTCACCCCTGTTTGTCTGTTTGTTGTCTGTCTGTTTGTCTGTGAGCACGATATCAAAATGTTATGGACGGATTTGGAAAAAACCTGGTGGACAGGTAGGGTGTGTGACGAGAACAAATGGAATCGATCTTGGTGAAGATTGAGATTCGATCTGGATTGTATAATTTTTTAATGATTCTTCACCATTGAGAGATTGGGCACAAAATGATAGAAAGCACGACAAAAATATATGCCGGATTCAGACGAACATTGGTGGATGAGTTGGGTAGGTGACGAGAACAATCGGATTAGATTTGGTTCAGGTCCGATGCAGATCCGGCCTATCGATGGATAGAAAACGTAAACTGTTCAGCTTGGCAAAGGTATGCATCTACAAAGTGCCGTTATAGTTATTATTATTACTAGCATCAGTACCTGCCCTCTGGGCGGGGCTTCAATTGGGAGGCGGGGCTTCAATTGGGAGGCCCAAATGAAAAGGCAAAATATCAGAAATTGAAGGCTTTTTTATTTTAAACGATTTATATAAACATCCGTTGAATCATATCACACGCAAATCATCAAAATCTAAACAGTATCTTCAGAATTTCAATAAAAGCCACATCACTGTTCATATCGGTAAATGTTATTCCATCGTGTTTGGAAAATTGGAAAAAATTGGAAAAACAATATGGCCTATTTTACTCCAGGGGGTCCCAGGATTACCCACCCAAAATTTCGTTGCGATCGGTTGAGCCGTTTTTGCGGTACCTGGGAACAGACGGACCGAAGATGATTATTACTACGAGTTTCACAATGTGACAGAGAAGACTTGGACTTGGAGCTGACAAAGGCACACTATTGCATTGAGTAGATTAGCAGAGATGTGTTTTTTTATATAGGGGATGACATGAGAGAGACGTGAGCTTCCTCTGACGGATTGGAGTGTACATTTGCAGTGGACAGCCACAGTGAGGCACTTGAGCAGGTGGCAAAACAGGTAAAGGAATGCAGTTCGGCTTTGCTTCATGCTGCCTGGTAGGTTGACAAGAAGGTGGTGGTGGATGATTGTGTAAGACGTGCGGCGGATGCTTTGAGAACGTTGATACATTTTTGTAACTTCAGTATTCCCTTTGGCTTACTTGTTCTTTACACACCTGTGTTGCTATTTCGCCATTTACATTAATAATAATAATAATAATTCATTTATTTTGTATAGCGCTTTTCATGAAGCCCAAAGGCGCTTTGACAGAGTGAAAAACATAATGCATAACAAAACATGAAAACAACAATTGCAAAAAGACAAGAATCAATAGGGAAATATTTAAAGCAAAAGGAGGGAGAAGGAGAAGTGATAGTCAGGGGTTAAATGCTGTGGGTTGAATGTTGTCACGTGTATTCGTGTTTGGTGAGACATGATGCACCTGCCCTTGAGCTGTCTGGCCTAACTTTGGTGACTGCCCCCATACTGTCCCGGTGGTGCTTCTCAGTCATGGCCTTCGCATCACAAAGTGTTCCATCCCTCGGGTGGACTTGAGCTTGTTGTGCCGACTGCGAACGCCCGTCGGTGGATGTTGAAGATCCCAGGACGTGTTTCACACAAAGTAGGCAACTTATTGCTGACACCCTGAAATTCCAGTTCCTGCCACCTTAAGTTGAATGTTAGGCCTGCACAACTGGTTCTTGAAAATGTGAAGATCATGATGGACTTTTCCACTTCACACTCCACAAAGCATCGATGCACCAACCTGGACTTCAGTAAGTTTTCCGTGTTCGCTTCGGAGGCCGCCACCCCATGTCCTGCATCTGCAGGTCCCTTCATTCGCTGGGTAAAGCATTTGAAATGTGTTTTCACGAATCTACAAACACAAGATCTTTCTCCCTCCACCATAAATTGATGGGAAAGTCGCCATGTTTTGGGATACCTGTTTTGTGCTGCATATTTTGTGTGAAGGTGCAAAGTGAACATTTTCCTCGAGATGCATCAATTGTAAATCCTTGACGTTTGGAGTTGTTTCTTTTTAATTGCTCGTTGTTTTCAGATGTCAGCATGGCGAGAATGTGATGTGAATGTAAACACCAGCTTGTTCAAAGTTCTTCTTCACTTTGTCGCCAATTCTTGCTGGGAATTTGCACACGGCACAGCAAAGCACTCGAGTGTTTGGATTGTGTCGGTATTCCAGCCAGCAATGCGTGCCGTGTGCCCGTGCAGCCGAACCGACCCGACAGCAAACGAGCAAGAGACGGAAACGGAAACCGTCATCGGGGAGTACCGCAACCGCAAACAACACGGGCAACAAGAAGAAGAGCCCGAGCAGCAACTTCAGCCTGGGAAGTCAGGTACCTGTAAGCAACGCCTTTTTTCTTCCGCACCTTTCGCTGCCACCATTTCGTGGTCAGTTTTGTGTTTCCAGCTCTCACCTTCTCCAATAACCCTGCTCCACTTCTCCCTCCAATTATAACCACCTCTCCCTCCAATTATAACCACCTCTCCCTCCTATTATAACCACCTCTCCCTCCTATTATAACCACCTCTTCCTCCTATTATAACCACCTCTCCCTCCAATTATAACCACCTCTCCCTCCTATTATAACCACCTCTCCCTCCTATTATAACCACCTCTCCCTCCTATTATAACCACCTCTCCCTCCTATTATAACCACCTCTCCCTCCTATTATAACCACCTCTCCCTCCTATTATAAGCACCCGCTCCCTCCTAATATAACCACCTCTCCCTCCAATTATAACCACCTCTCCCTCCAATTATAACCACCTCTCCCTCCAATTATAACCACCTCTCCCTCCAATTATAACCACCTCTCCCTCCAATTATAACCACCTCTCCCTCCTATTATAACCACCTCTCCCTCCTATTATAACCACCTCTCCCTCCTATTATAACCACCTCTCCCTCCAATTATAACCACCTCTCCCTCCTATTATAACCACCTCTCCCTCCTATTATAACCACCTCTCCCTCCTATTATAACCACCTCTCCCTCCAATTATAACCACCTCTCCCTCCTATTATAACTACCTCTCCCTCCAATTATAACCACCTCTCCCTCCAATTATAACCACCTCTCCCTCCAATTATAACCACCTCTCCCTCCAATTATAACCACCTCTCCCTCCAATTATAACCACCTCTCCCTCCAATTATAACCACCTCTCCCTCCTATTATAACCACCTCTCCCTCCTATTATAACCACCTCTCCCTCCTATTATAACCACCTCTCCCTCCAATTATAACCACCTCTCCCTCCTATTATAACTACCTCTCCCTCCAATTATAACCACCTCTCCCTCCAATTATAACCACCTCTCCCTCCAATTATAACCACCTCTCCCTCCAATTATAACCACCTCTCCCTCCAATTATAACCACCTCTCCCTCCTATTATAACCACCTCTCCCTCCTATTATAAGCACCCGCTCCCTCCTAATATAACCACCTCTCCCTCCTATTATAACCACCTCTCCCTCCTATAACCACCTCTCCCTCCAATTATAACCACCTCTCCCTCCTATTATAACCACGTCTCCCTCCTATTATAACCACCTCTCCCTCCTATTATAACCACCTCTCCCTCCAATTATAACCACCTCTCCCTCCAATTATAACCACCTCTCCCTCCAATTATAACCACCTCTCCCTCCAATTATAACCACCTCTCCCTCCAATTATAACCACCTCTCCCTCCAATTATAACCACCTCTCCCTCCAATTATAACCACCTCTCCCTCCAATTATAACCACCTCTCCCTCCTATTATAACCACCTCTCCCTCCTATTATAACCACCTCGCCCAGCTTTTATACCAACCTCTCCCTCCTATTATCACCACCCGCTCCCGTATCCTTACAAGTTATCCATACTTATCGCTCATTCCCCAGCCAATTGTTTAATTCTTCCTCCTCTTTCAATATTTATCTATTAGCAACATCTTTTTTCTTACCTGCCCCCTCCTCTGCTCTGATGTCCTCTTTATTTCCACCAAAATTCACCCCTTCCCATTTGCTTTCTCCAACAACCCTTTCCTTCTTTCTTTCTTTCCTTCATTTGCTGTTTCTTGTTAAAACACCGACGTGTTTGCATATTTGAGCGTGTGCAAACGTCCGTTTAGTTTCAGGTGCATAAGGCCACAGATTTGCAGACATTGCCGGTTTCTAGTGCTTATGGCGGTAATTGTGGGTGCACTGCGCTTTGACGCACAGATAGTACGGAGCTGCGCAAATCACCCAGGTGGGAGGGGGGGAGGAGGCAATCTGGCCTAGCCTAAACTTCTGGAGCTCAGAGGCACAGCGGAGCTAGTCGGTGGATTGGTAGATCGGTGGATCGCTAACTGGCTGACTCCCTGTACGTGTTTGGCGCCCCCTGGTGTGATTTACAGTTGAGTGACGGCTGTGTGGCCATTAAAAGCACAATGGCTGTAGGATATGTGCTTGATTGCCACCCTGGCAGAGAAGGCCCTAAAATTTTGATGTGGCCGAACTTTAAAAGTAAACATGTAATCAGCTTTGTTTATTTTATTAGTGTATTTTTCTCTTTTTTCAGGCTGAAACTGACGCTAACATGTTCAGCTGAAGCTTTCCTAATCCACAATCCGAGGTAGTCCAAAATTCGTGCCATTGTACTTTACTGGCCAGATTTACAAAGGTCTCTCTGTGCATGGGTAAACAAAGTTCAGTGGTTTGAATCAAATTTGACGATACAACCCACCACCCCCATCCAACCCCCCGCCCCCCATCCTCCTCGCCCCCCGCCTCATCCTATCGCTGCTTCTTTTAACTCTGAGACAAGTTAAACTAAAAACTGAGCCAAGTTGCTTTGTTGGTTTTCATGAACCCATGGAGCTTGATAAAGAGAAGAGACAATTGTTTCATTTTTCACACACTGTGCACAGCCTTTGTAAACTACGGTGCGCTCGCCTTGGCAAGATCTGTGGTCGCTTTGTCCACTCTAAAGTGAAAATGTCTGCAAATAACCTTGAACATTTCCGATAAATGTATGTTTACTTTCTTTGCCTGCACTTGCCAATGGCGACTGTTCCGAATGCCTGCTGTCCATGTGCTTTATTTCCTCATGAGTGTTCTGTTGCATCACAATTTGCATAATCTATGTGTTAAATTTAAAACTGAGTGTTATTGTGTCAATACCGCTGATTTGTAAACTATCACAAGATACCTAAAGTCGAAGAGCTAAAGCACGAACTACATTGATGAATTGTGTGTGGGTGCATTTTAAAGTGTAGTGTTATGTAGATACAAGGGGCAAAAAGGGTAAACTTGCATGCAGGGTGGCACGGGCTGCCTGCAACCAGACAGCAGGGTGAGGCCCGGCATGGGCTGTGTGCACCCGGTCCCACAGGACGTGATGGTCGTGGGGGAGCCGACGCTGATGGGTGGGGAGTTTGGGGACGAGGACGAGCGGCTGATCACCCGCCTCGAGAACACTCAGTACGACGCAGGGGCCGCGGCGGCGGCCGCCGGGGCCGCCAACGGTCTCGCAACTGACGACGAGGACTTTGCCGGATCACCGGCGTTGGGTGGAGGCAGCCCCTGGGCGGGCAAGCCACCTGGGGCCGAAGCCAAGGCCGAGGGCCATGTCCAACAGGTGGCTCAATGATTAGTCACCACTGCAACTTTTTGATCCTCTCCACTCCTCCTGCCGTCCCTCTTGTACCTCTTCTCGCCCTGCTTTTCTTGCTCCTTCCACATCAGGAGGGAGTGCCGGGCATTGCAACTGCGGACTCGAAGCGGGCCTTGACTCCGTGTCTCTTGACCTTTGTCCACACCCTTGACCTCACCCCCTCAGTATCTTTATTCGAAATTTTCCCTGATTTACCTCATCCCTTCCCACCCCGATGTCTCTTTCGGTCCCTTTCTGTCGTCTGTCCCTTCGTGATACTTCTCCCCTGAAAGCGGCTCGGCACTCTGTGCCTCCATGACCTGCTGGAGTCAGAGACTGTGTACAGCTCTCCCCGGTGTTGTGGCCTCAAGCTGCCTTGCCAAGTGACCTCCTTGGACAGAAGCCAGACAAACGTTAACGGGTCTTGTGTTTTTTTTTTTTAATCCCCCAGACTTATTCATTCATTCATTACTTATTTCTCTCTCTCTCTCTCTCTCTCTCTCTCTCTCTCTCTCTCTCTCTCTCTCTGTCTCTGTCTCTCTCTCTGTCTCTGTCTCTGTCTCTGTCTCTATCTCTATCTCTCTCTCTCCCCTCTCGCCCCTCTCTCCCCTCTCTCCCCTCTCTCCCCTCTCTCCCCCCTCACCCCCCTCACCCCCCTCCCCCCCTCTCTCTCCTCTCTCCTCTCTCTCTCTCCCCTCTTTCTGTTTGTCCATGCCTTCATTCTTTCTGTCTTCCTTCCCACCCCTCATTTTCTCTGTCCCCTCCCCTTATTCTCTTTATCTGCCCCCCTCCCACTGCTCATTCTCTGTCTGCCCCTCATTCTCTCTCTCTCTCTGTCCCATCATTCTCTTTGTCTGCCCCCTTCATCCTCTTTGTCTATTTCTCCACCCCTCATTCTCTGTCGGCCCCATCCCTCATTCTTTCTGTCTGCCTCCCCCACCCCTCATTGTTTCTGCCTGCCTCCCCTAACCCTCAATCCTTCTGTCTGCCTTCCCCACCCATCATTCTTTCTGTCTGCCTCCTTCACCCCGTATTCTCTCTGTCTGCCCCCCTTATTCTCTCTGTCTGCCCACCCTCCTTATTGTCTCTGCCTGCCCCCCTTATTGTCTCTGTCTGCCCCCCTTATTGTCTCTTTCTACCCCCCTTATTCTCTGTCTGCCCCCTTATTCTCTGTCTGCCCCCTTATTCTCTGTCTGCCCCCTTATTCTCTGTCTGCCCCCGTATTCTCTCTGTCTGCCCTGCTTATTCTCTCTGTCTGCCCTGCTTATTCTCTCTGTCTGCCCCGCTTATTCTCTCTGTCTGCACCCCTTATTCTCTCTGTCTGCCCGCCCTCCTTATTGTCTCTGTCTGCCCCTTATTGTCTCTGTGTGCCCCCTTATTGTCTCTGTCCGCCCGCTTATTCTCTCTGTCTGCCCCCTTATTCTCTCTGTCTGCCCCCTTATTCTCTCTGTCTGCCCCCTTATTCTCTCTGTCTGCCCCCTTATTCTCTCTGTCTGCCCCCTTATTCTCTCTGTCTGCCCTGCTTATTCTCTCTGTCTGCCCTGCTTATTCTCTCTGTCTGCCCCGCTTATTCTCTCTGTCTGCCTCATTCTCTCTGTCTGCCCCCTGTATTCTCTCTGTCTGCCCTGCTTATTCTCTCTGTCTGCCCCGCTTATTCTCTCTGTCTGCACCCCTTATTGTCTCTGTCTGCCCCCCTTATTCTCTGTCTGCCCGCTCTCTTTATTCTCTCTGTCTGCACCCCTTATTGTCTCTGTATGCCGCCTTATTGTCTCTGTCTGCCCCCCTTATTCTCTCTGTCTGCCTCAATTCCTTCACTCTTCCACCCCTCCATTCTCTATGTGCTCCCTTCATTTTCTCTCTCTTTTCCCCTTCTCTCCCTCTCTGTCTGCCTCTCTTTACTCTTTGTCACTCTTACATTTCTTTTTGTAGACACTCCTCCATTTATGAGAGCCACTGCTAATGCACGTGGATAACCTTCGCCCTGCACCCCCACCATCAATCACCACCACCACTTCCCCTTTAAGTTTCGTGGCAAATCCCGCATTGCCGATGTACAGCAAATGGGAACTGTGATTGCGGGTCCTAAATATTTGATACTTTGTCCGCAGCCGATGGACGTGTGATTTCAAGGTGGCGTGCACGTAATGAGCGAATCGAACCGTTTCTGGTTCCGAATTGTCCATGCCTCGTCCATGAACCTTTCTGTCCTGCTAAAGTGGTCTCGCGGACAGCCTTTCGGAGCAGCTGTTTGTAATTTTCAACTGTGGTAACATGTGGGGTTTATTTTTCTCTTTGATTTTATTTGCTTCTTAGTTAAGAATACGTTTTGAGCAAAGTTTAGTCGTGTACAGAAATTTGCGAGACATTTACCATCCCTGTGATGTTGATAAAGGTGAAAGGTCAGACGAACAACGACGGCGTCCATTATGATTGTTCCACCATTTCACGTGTTTTCGGGTTTTTTCATTTTAGAATCTCCATGTCGCCATGAAATTAAATCCCAAACGCCCCGAATAAGAGAGCCGTGAGCGGAAGAGCAAATCCTCGAGCGACGCGAGGCCACGGGCTCGAAAGGCCTGCGCACGGCGTCCCGTCGCTCGACTTGTTTTCTTGTACCGTATGATGCTGTTAGTCGTTTAAAAACCCTGCTGCTTGTCCTCCGATATTTAAAGTACCACGCGTCGATGTGACCCCTGGCCCAGAGCGATTCATTTTATCAAGTGCAGCTTTACAGCGCTAAAGAACACCACAATTATTTTCTATAAACTCTTGAACTACACGCTGAGATCCTAAGACTTTCTTAATTACCCTTATTTTTGCATAGAATCCGCAATCCGGGAAAGGCCTCTGTTTAGTTCTGGTTTAACAGTACCCCGTTTTGTGAGCCGTCTCGATGACGGTGAGTAGCTTTTTACGTTTGTGTATCAGTGTTTGCTCTGAAATAAATATTCATAATTGTTTGTGTTCTACCTGTTTTGCACTGACCGGTTCCTGTGTCCGCAGGCTCGTGGCCTGTAACCCTCAGCGATGAAGTCTTTGAAAGAACGGCCCTTGGTCTGGACTATTGGGTATGACTCGATGACAACAGGAGAGTTGAAGTTGAATTATTCTTTAATTTGAATGGGCGATCCAAGCTAATTCGGGACGTTTTGTTTTTTTCTAACGGATGTCAAAGCTCCTGGAAGAGCAGAACTACAGAGGGTGAAGGATCCACACACAGAAAGTAGGGTGAAGTCGTACCGGGTGGACAATAAGTCGCGGATGCACTTCAACACGAGATGATTTGCAGGTGAAGGGGGAACAGGGTCTCGACGGATGTGGTTGTTGTTCTTTTATAACCCCAGACAGTTCTCTCGAACAAGCCCGCGGCACAGAGACGGCCGACCGATCTTGCGAGAGGAAGAGGGAAAGAGCCGGTCCATGGGAGCCGATCGGCACTGACCGCGACCGCGCTGTCCTGACGAATCCGGGCAGCGGGGAAGACTGGGAAGATTTGGCCTCCGACTCCATTGAGGGAGAGGGTGCGACAACCACCGCAGAGAGGCATCCTCGATAGTTGTAGCGGATGCGATGAACCTCAGAGGTAAAAATGGTAGAGACCAAGAGGCGCGGGTAGATACAAGAATTGAAGGTCTGGAAGGAAGAGCATGAATACACACGGAACAATATGGTTCCATGAATGAGAGAAGACGGGTTGAAATAATGCAGGTGAGCATTAAGCCAAGACTTGGGGTGGTGGTGGGTAACAAGGTAAGTGATTCTTGGAGGGATCCCACTGCAGCCTGAGGTAGGGATGAAGAACAGTCTTGCACATGCTCGTCAGGATTTGCCCGCTGAATTGGTGCATTTTCCAGTGATAGGTCATTGATTTGCACCAAGGCCAAGATTGGTGACATAAACACTACATTGAGGAACACCGACCTGTAGAGATACAGCATATGGAAGAGGTAGAGTATGGGAGAGATTGTATGGCACCCTGGTTATGAATCGGATCAACTTTGGCAACTTCACCATCCCATATATTTCCAAACACTTATGACCGACCTTCCCCTTTTCAAAAAGCAAATTTGTTACTTCCTCAAAAACTTAGATTATTCTCCCTTTCGTCACTTTTCTTTCATTTAAGGCCTGGCGTCGATGGGAACTATGTAGTCCTTCAACATTGACTGAAGCCTTCAACATAAAAAAAAAATGATGCAGGCAGACTTCCTTCAGATAAAGGAGAGCGATGCAGTCAGTGGAGGAACAAGACTTAAGGATTAAAGCAGTGATTCCATTGGGCCTAGTAGCAGTGGAAGAGTCAAGATTGGCCAGGAATTCCTTTATTTGATGGGAGTGAAGCTCATTCTGGAGGAAACTTTGATCAAAAAGGTAAGACCAGTACAGGACGAGAGGGGTTTGAGGCCTCGGGCCTTTCTGCAAAGACAGTAAAGGCTCTCGGCCTTCGCACGAGTGCCCATCGTGACCGGTCACACGTATACCAGCTGCAGTATTTGGAGATCTTGAGCGATCGGTGTCCGTTTCATGAATTACGAGGACGGTAGACCGTGGGCGAATCAACATAGGATCAAGGCATTGTGCCCCATGCTCCGTTGGGATGTGTGTGGCACATATGTTATTCCAACATTTACTTTGGTTCATAAGGGGATTCTTTGGTCCAGTGCTACTCTTTCAAAAGCAGCATTTTAGTGTTCATCACAAGTAAGGGTCTACCAAAGTTTCATTGGCACCACATGGAGACCAGGCTGGGGGAATCAATTGACTCGCTCCCTAAAGTGCTCCAACTTGGTTTATACAAACAATCTGACAGGACCAGGGTAATCTTGAGTGTTCTGTCCATCACTATAGGAGTGACTCGTACGCCATTACATCACACAATTAAGTGCATGGGATACAGACAGATACCTCATGCCCGAAACCTGCTACACACTGGCATTGCATGGATTTGCTGAAGTCTCTTCACACCAATTGTCCCATTAAGTTGGGATTTGTAGTTCCTGGAGTGTGTCCTCCAACAAAAATCTTTCAAGAACTGGCTGAGCAGACCTGACATTCAACTGAAGTGTTGGAATGATTTTGTAATTCCTTCACGGTGCCGAAGACGACTCGTTTACCCTTCGCAAAAGACACCAACTATGCCAATTGAGGGAATACCCGACTCAGCATCTACCCCCAGAGACAGCCCACTTTGTCTCGCAACACCTGGCCTGTGAAGTGGCAATCTGACAGTTTAGAGTTGAGTCGGGAATCAAAAATCCCTTTAGAATTGCACCAGGAATTCTTGGCTCCAATAAACGTTTCACTTTTAAAGTGTGGGCCTTGTTCTACGAAAGAACACCAGGTTGTGGTATTCCCAAATGAAAGGGAAGACCATGCAGGTGCTCGCTGAATAAGAGGAATGAACACCCTGCAGGTACATGATGATCCTCCATGAGTAAAGGGACCACAGTGCTGATATCAGATGATGCAGGTGCTCGCCGAGCTAAAAGGAACATAAGGTTCCAGGTGGTGTTAATTGCTGAGGAAAGGGAGCAACACCAAATAGCACGTGAACATGGAGGGCACCTTGAGATGATTGCCAGGTGATTGGGGAAGGGGGCAGTGTGTGGTTTGGCAAAATTTCAATGGGAAAAAATAGGGAACGGTGATGGGATCGAGAAAAGAGAGTAGAGGAGTGAGCGATGAGGGGGATTTGGGAGATAGTGGGTTGGGTTGAGGAATGGGCTTGGGAGTAAGGGCAGAGCCATAGAAACCAGAGTTTGGCCAACATAACAATAGGTGCCATGTTGTTACTCAACTGTTCATGTGCGGGTATCGTTGATTATGTACTATTGGAATGCAACTTTGAGACCTTTAAGATCCCTGAGACCTTTTTTTACAGACCTTTGACTTTAGACCCGCAGATCCTCAACATTTTCGACCCTTAGACTCTCAGCGCTTTAACTTTAGACTCTTATTGAAAGACCCCTTTCGACCCATTAACCCTTCAAAAAGCTCAATACCCTGAGATACTTGACATCATTTAACTCTCATAACCCTTAAGACACCTTAGACCCATAAGCCCCCTTTAGACCCTCAATACCCTTGGCACTTTAGACACTCAAAACCCCATTAGACCCTCAATACACTTTAGACACTCAAGACCCTTTGCTATGAGCCTAACTTTTAATAACTTAGGATGAACTCTTTGAATGCACGTCGTATGCCAAGTCACACAGTTTCTTATATGTCAGCATGCCTTCACTGAGATATATCATCCCCATAATACATCACATCCCATGACATTTCATGGTTTTCTACAGTGGTAATATTTCTTTCATGTATGTAATCTATGATCCACTCATGATTGTGGGGTCCCATATATGTAACAATATGTAATGTTACATGACATATGCCTGTCAATCAAAATAAAGACCAATTACTGCACAGTGGTTACAAGAAGGAAGCCGGACATTAACAATACACACACACACACACACACACACACACACACACACACACACACACACACACACACACACACAATATATATACATATAATATATACATATACATATATACTTTTTTAATATATATAAACACGTATGGTACTTAAATACAATGCAGGTTTAACTCCAGATGCAGTACTTAAATACAATGCAGGTTTAACTCCACAGGCGGTACTTAAATACAATACAGGTTTAACTCCACATGCCGTACTTCAATGCAGTGCAGGTTTAACTCCACGTGGGACGTAAAACAGTGCAGGTTCAACTCCACGTATGGTACTTAAATACAATGCAGGTTTAACTCCACATGCTGTACTTAAATACAGTGCAGGTTCAACTCCACACATGGTACTTAAATACAGTGCCGGTTTAACTCCACACGCGGAACTTAAATACAATACCGGTTTACCTCCACATGCAGTACTTAAATACAGTGCAGGTTTAACTCCATGTGCGGTACTTAAATACAGGACGGGCTTAACTCCACATGCTGTAACATCTTCCAAAACAGGTTCGACTCCATGTGTCATCCCTTCTTACAGCCCAGGTTCAACTCCATGTGCAATACTTCCTTAAATTGAGTGCAGGTTCACCTCTATGTGGAGTCCTAAAATTGTGCAAGTTTAACTCCAGGTGGCACATCTTCTTACAGTGCAGGTTCAACTCTACGTGCAGTGTTTTATTGTATAGAGTGCAGATTCAGCTCCACTTTCTGTACTTAAATTGTGCAGGTTAACCTCCATGTGCAGTTCTTATATCTTGCAGGTTTAACTCCATGCATGGTACCTTTGTGCAGGACAGGTTTAACTCCATCCTGTATCTTTTACAGTGTAGGTTTAACTCCCCGTGTGGTATCCCCATTCTTGAAGTGCAGGTTTAACTCCACGTCATGTGGTGCCCTCTTACAGTGCAGGTTTAACTCCACATTCGGTACCTTCTTACAGTGCAGGTTTAACTCCACATTCGGTACCTTCTTACAGTGCAGGTTAACTCCACACGCGGTACTCAACGACAATACAGGTTTAACTCCACACGCGGTACTTAAATACAGTGCAGGTTTAACTCCACATTCGGTACCTTCTTACAGTGCAGGTTAACTCCACATTCGGTACCTTATTACAGTGCAGGTTTAACTCCACATTCGGTACCTTATTACAGTGCAGGTTTAACTCCACATTCGGTACCTTCTTACAGTGCAGGTTAACTCCACATTCGGTACCTTCTTACAGTGCAGGTTAACCACATTCGGTACCTTATTACAGTGCAGGTTTAACTCCACATTGGATACCTTATTACAGTGCAGCTTTCACTCCACGTTCGGTACCTTCAGTGTCAATTCAATCCACATGTGCGGTACTTACCTTTTTACAGTACAGGTTTAGCTCCACATTCGGTACCTTCTTTCAGTGTAGATTCAATCCACATCATGTGCGGTACTTACCTTTTTACAGTACAGGTTTAGCTCCACGTTCGGTGCCTTCTTGGAGTGCAGATTCAGTGTGGGGTTGTCTGACTCTGTAGCTCATCTACTATCAACACAAGCCCAGGTTTTTCGCATGTCACCTGTGAATAACCATCTTCGCCCATGAAAGGATGATCCGCACGTGTGACAGATGTACAGTACTCATCATTTCATATTCAATGCTTAATTTTATGGTGTTCAAAAAAAAAAAGGATCAAAACTGTGAAAAGAGCAAAATATTTATTGAAAAAATAAATAATTTCTGTTAAATAATCACGACTTTTTGTGCCATTACCCACAATCCAAGCGTTTCCATCACAATAAATCGATGACAATGTCAAACAAAACGATATTAAATTTGGGATTGGATTCCTTTGGACTAGTTTGGCAGCTTTTAGAGCTCGAGGAAACACAAAACCCACTTTGTACGTGGTATCTATTTGCGAAACCTATTATTTCATGAAATTATTTACAATTTTAACAAATTGAGAAAAGTCCTCTTTCCCCACACCTTCACAAACAACATGGTACACAACCAATCGAGGGATGGATGGAAGAGGGTAGGACACCAGCCCACGTGACACGAGTGCTTCGTGCATCAAATTGGTTCAGGTGGAAGAGTGTACACTGGTTTAGTTCACGTACCATGTATGCACCTTTACACCGAATCAGAACCACTATTGAAATGGTTCATTTTCATCGGCCAATAGAAACCGTTTCCCCAAATGTGCTGATTACCCTGAAAATGCTCGGTGTTACAAATGCAAGAACACCCAGGAATCTCTTTTCCTCACATGACAATTGCTTCCGGAAAGGTTTCCAGTGTTAGGAGCCGTGCACCTCCAAGCCTCAAGCTCAAACCAAAATGCATAGATGAAAGCACCTGTGATCCCGCAAATCAAAACCCATCGACTATACGAATGCCAGTTTGGTACCTGCCCATGTTCAAGGACAAGCTTTGCATTCGGCAATTTCTCCGAGCAAAAGGCGCATTAAAAACGGACGAATGAGACGTATGGTGAGCTCGGAGTCATCCTGATCGAACACTCGCTCCGAAACAGTAGCATCCACGTCATCCGAGCCGTGACGTAGCATAATGCGCAACACTTCTGTTGCCGTCATGCCGTCTGGACAAAGTTCCCAAATTTCATCCAAATATCCATCCAGTCCTCTGAACCTGCTGAGGGCAACGACGAAAGACTTGAAGACGTCGGCCTGTAACACTCGGCTCCAGGTGGGGCTCCCCTTCGCCGCCCGTACCGCCTGCTCCCATTGCCCCGCGTCGAGCAGCATGCAGACCCCTTGGACCGCGTCCTCAGGCTCTCCGCGACAAAGCAGCTCCGAGCGCAGCGTCACCGACTCCTGATCCGCTCCGTCTGGGAGAGAAAAAAGGACCCGCAAATGAAGGGGCGTCGCCTCCAGGTTAGTGGAACCTGTGGCGGTGAACTTCCGGTGGTCCTGGGCCGCGTCGAGGAACACCAGCAACGAGTGGCACCGGTGCAGGTGCAGAGCGGTGCAGATCTGCTCGAAGAGGGCTTGTGCACCACCGCAGGTCCCTTCCTGCAGAACCGCTTTCCACAGTTCATGCAACGCTCCCTCATCGGCTTCCTCTTTCCTCGCACCGACCTTCAACACGTCCCACACCATATCGATCGTCCCTTCTGGAAAAAATTCCAGCAGTTCCTTGAGGTTCAAGCGCTTGTCCTCGACGTTGTTGTGGAATATTCTCATTATCTCTGCTTTGATGATGATGCACGCGTACTCTTCAAACTCGTTTGAAGACAACTCCGATTTCAGTTCTTCGACTTCCACGTATTCATCCAGTAAAGGTTTCAGTTGATCCGCCAACTCCAGGTATTCAGGATTCCAACAGCAATTCCTGATGCCCGGTGGCTCCTGGAGGATCGCCAGCAGAGCCGTGAGCTCCTTCCCCATGCTGTGCTTCAACTGCTGCACGCTCATCCTGCTTCCGGTGACACTTCGCGTTTGGAAGTAACTGCAGGCCTCTTCGTACACCCATCGGCACACCGTGTCTTTTTGTCTGCCGGCGTTCCTTCGAGATCCATTTCTGGTCTTCAGGTATTCCAAGGTGTGCAGCCCTGAACTCGTGATCAGGCTCAACATGTCGTGGCATTTGCACTGCGGAATGATGCCCAACACCTTATCACGCATGAACAACTCGAAGCACTTGTTGTTTTCCAAGTCAACAACGGTCATGATTTTCCCTCGTATCAATATTAATGTGTCACCACTGGTGAACATCTCCAGGGTATCTGCGCATCGTGACCAGTCATCCTTGACCGCAAACGTGCACATGCACCTGCTCATTCCATGGTCCCGCAGCAGCCAAACGTTCCCATCGGAAGCTGCCACAAGCATACCGGCTCGAGACCCCGAGATACGTGCATGACACAGGACGGACACGTCCGATGGACAACCCGTCCACTCGTCCACGATGGTCGAAAAGTCCAATTCCGTGGCGCGTTTAGCAGTCACGACACCATGGCCCAGCGCGACCACCGAAAGCTCATCGGCCTCTGGTGTCCACAACATCACCACGGGCCCTCTGGATGGAGGACCATGTGGAACGGGACGCAAACAAATCCCATCTCCCGTGGATACGACGTGGATACCTGGACAACTGTGTAGTAGGACCGTCGAAGCACCTAGAGTAGGAAGTCCTTGTGTAGACCACGTCATGGACCTCTTGCACACACAGTTGTTTAGGGTCGCTGCGCTGTCTGCGCTCCGGTGGGCAGAACAAGGTCGTTCTTCGCACCAAACGATCCACGTGGGCAGCACAGCCACGGAGACCACCTTGGAGGACGAGGCCACGCACAGGTTCATTCGACTCCACAAGGACCAACCGGTGGAGCGGACGCGCCTCCAGCACTCGGCCCGCCCCGTTTCGAACACCACCAGCAGAACCCTCTCGGAATCCTCCGACACGTCCAGAGGCAACACGTCCACCACGGCCGCGTCACCGGTCGAAATGTCCAAGTAACGGAAGCCCGCGGGAAGCAGGACGGGACCCGCGGACTCGAAGGTTTGAAGATCCCGTCGTGAGTTCGAGAGGACGCACAACGTGCGGGCCCCGTGCTGCCAACGTGCGGCCACGCACTCGCCCAGCAGCCGCAGCAGTAACGAGCCGCGGTCGAATCGGATCTCACGGGCAAGCTCCATAAGCGCCACCTCGAATCCTCGATCCACACTGGCTCTGACACGACCGTCCGGCGTCCACTCTGTAGTCTGTAAACTCCGCCTCCGCAAACACATCTTGGGAAGCCTCGCCCACAACTGACGAGGCTCCGCCCTCCCTTCGCGAATTGCGTCTCACACGCCGGGTCGTATTCATCCTTATTTTTATGAATGACATTCCAAGGAACAGTTCCAATGGAACATTCTTGTATGTGTTTCTAAAACTCGTTTACATTTTTGATAATCCAGAAATTTCTCAGAAACAAGACTTTCAGACGGCAATGATGAAAGCATTATAATGAGGTGTATATTAGTATATCTCTAGTTTGGCTGGTTCTTCCAACATCTCTTATTTATGTAATGTTTATTAATCTCATGTTTTAAAATTGACGTCAAAGCGGCTGAATTTAATCTAATCTGAAATAAAGTGATTGTTTTCGTTTTAAAGGACAATTTTTCTTCATGTAAAGTTGTTTGATTTGAAAACGAGACGAGACCTCCCTGAGGGATTGTTACTGATGTTATTGATTTTGAAAAATGAGGCATTTAGTCAGCAAAAGGTTTATTTATACCATCATCAAAAATACATGAAAACTAAAACTGGCAGCTCGATGTAGATTATTAAGCGGTGTATAAGCTGAGGCGCTAAGTTGGGTTGTTTATTTGGCGAGTTTACGTGTAGTTTATTTTTTGATGTTTTACCATGGTGTCTTTATAAACATGTTCTCCATTGGTGATGCTTGTAAACATTCCCTTATAGTGTCCATTAAATGAAACCAAGAGCCATTGACGGCACGGTCGGGTTCACGTTGGGTTGGGCGGACCGTAGCGCACAGGCTCCCGATCACTCACCGCTTCCTGTGGTAAGATTTTCGTGATTTGGGAGCACGGACGGGGCCTGTGCTCGTCCTCGCTTCAGCTCGGGTCTCTTCGTCGTGACGAGGCCCCTCCGGCCATGGCTCAGCCGGAGAAAAAGTCCGGCCTCCTGCGAAAATCCTCCGGATCCAAGAAGGTGCTCAAGGAGAAGGTGGTCCTCATGTACGATGAGATATTCAAGGTGTGTGGCTTCCTCTTCGGGGTCGTTCTGGCGCACCGGGCTCTTCTTTTTTTCGTGAGCTTGTCGGTTATACGTGGCGTTTAGTGAATTGGAACGTAGACCCGTTTGAGTGGTGTGAATGAGGGGTCGGAGTGTGGGTGCTTGTGCTGCTTGTCCATAGAGCCTCTCTTCCCAAATGGACAAGGTGTGTGTTGCCACCTCACGTACCCTTCGCATCTCAGTGGTGACGTCATGTGTGTTGTTTTCAGACTGAAGATCCAGTTCAGAACAATCTTCGTTTCTGGGAAGAGCTCTTCCTTCTGAAGGTTTGAATCTTTAAAAGTAAACGATCGTTTGTTTAAAATGAGACGTCATTCCGTTGTTTGTTCATAAAGTTTGAAAGGGGTAAACAAAGTGGAAGGGGGAGATGTTTCTGAACGAAATCCGCCACGAGAATGCACACAGGTGATGAGGATTTGATGAGGTGCAATGTGAGTTTGTAGGTCCATGTTGATGTTCAGGTGATGAGGTGCAATGTGAGTTTGTAGGGCCATGTTCATGTGATGAGGCTTTGAGGTGCAATATGAGTTTGTAGGGCCATGTTCAGGTGATGAGGCTTTGATGAGGTGCAATGTGAGTTTGTAGGGCCATGTTCATGTGATGAGGCTTTGATGAGGTGCAATGTGAGTTTGTAGGTCCATGTTCAGGTGATGAGGCTTTGATGAGGTGCAATGTGAGTTTGTCGGGCCATGTTCATGTGATTTGGCTTTGAGGTGCAATGTGAGTTTGTAGGGCCATGTTCATGTGATGAGGCTTTGAGGTGCAATGTGAGTTTGTAGGTCCATGTTCAGGTGATGAGGCTTTGATGAGGTGCAATGTGAGTTTGTCGGGCCATGTTCATGTGATGAGGCTTTGAGGTGCAATATGAGTTTGTAGGGCCATGTTCAGGTGATGATTCTTTGATGAGGTGCAATGTGAGTTTGTAGGGCCATGTTCATGTGATTTGGCTTTGAGGTGCAATGTGAGTTTGTTGGGCCATGTTCATGTGATTTGGCTTTGAGGTGCAATGTGAGTGTGTAGGGCCATGTTCATGTGATTTGGCTTTGAGGTGCAATGTGAGTTTGTAGGGCCATGTTCATGTGATTTGGCTTTGAGGTGCAATGTGAGTTTGTTGGGCCATGTTCATGTGATGAGGCTTTGAGGTGCAATGTGAGTTTGTAGGTCCATGTTCATGTGATTTGGCTTTGAGGTGCAATATGAGTTTGTAGGGCCATGTTCATGTGATGAGGCTTTGAGGTGCAATGTGAGTGTGTAGGGCCATGTTCATGTGATTTGGCTTTGAGGTGCAATGTGAGTTTGTAGGGCCATGTTCATGTGATGAGGCTTTGAGGTGCAATGTGAGTTTGTAGAGCCATGTTCATGTGATGAGGCTTTGAGGTGCAATATGAGTTTGTAGGGCCATGTTCAGGTGATGATTCTTTGATGAGGTGCAATGTGAGTTTGTAGGGCCATGTTCATGTGATTTGGCTTTGAGGTGCAATGTGAGTGTGTAGGGCCATGTTCATGTGATTTGGCTTTGAGGTGCAATGTGAGTTTGTAGGGCCATGTTCATGTGATTTGGCTTTGAGGTGCAATGTGAGTTTGTAGGGCCATGTTCATGTGATTTGGCTTTGAGGTGCAATGTGAGTTTGTAGGGCCATGTTCATGTGATTTGGCTTTGAGGTGCAATGTGAGTTTGTTGGGCCATGTTCATGTGATGAGGCTTTGAGGTGCAATGTGAGTTTGTAGGTCCATGTTCATGTGATTTGGCTTTGAGGTGCAATATGAGTTTGTAGGGCCATGTTCATGTGATGAGGCTTTGAGGTGCAATGTGAGTGTGTAGGGCCATGTTCATGTGATGAGGCTTTGAGGTGCAATGTGAGTTTGTAGGGCCATGTTCATGTGATTTGGCTTTGAGGTGCAATGTGAGTTTGTAGGGCCATGTTCATGTGATGAGGCTTTGAGGTGCAATGTGAGTTTGTAGGGCCATGTTCAGGTGATGATTCTTTGATGAGGTGCAATGTGAGTTTGTAGGTCCATGTTCATGTGATGATTCTTTGATGAGGTGCAATGTGAGTTTGTAGGGCCATGTTCATGTGATTTGGCTTTGAGGTGCAATGTGAGTTTGTAGGGCCATGTTCAGGTGATGATTCTTTGATGAGGTGCAATGTGAGTTTGTAGGTCCATGTTCATGTGATGATTCTTTGATGAGGTGCAATGTGAGTTTGTAGGGCCATGTTCATGTGATTTGGCTTTGAGGTGCAATGTGAGTTTGTTGGGCCATGTTCATGTGATTTGGCTTTGAGGTGCAATGTGAGTTTGTAGGGCCATGTTCATGTGATTTGGCTTTGAGGTGCAATGTGAGTTTGTAGGGCCATGTTCATGTGATGAGGCTTTGAGTTGCAATGTGAGTGTGTAGGGCCATGTTCATGTGATTTGGCTTTGAGGTGCAATGTGAGTTTGTAGGGCCATGTTCATGTGATGAGGCTTTGAGGTGCAATGTGAGTTTAGGGCCGTGTTCATGTGATGAGGCTTTGAGGTGCAATGTGAGTTTGTTGGGCCATGTTCATGTGATTTGGCTTTGAGGTGCAATGTGAGTGTGTAGGGCCATGTTCATGTGATTTGGCTTTGAGGTGCAATATGAGTTTGTAGGGCCATGTTCATGTGATGAGGCTTTGAGGTGCAATGTGAGTTTGTAGGGCCGTGTTCATGAGATGAGGCTTTGAGGTGCAATGTGAGTTTGTAGGGCCGTGTTCATGTGATGAGGCTTTGAGGTGCAATGTGAGTTTGTAGGTCCATGTTCATGTGATTTGGCTTTGAGGTGCAATATGAGTTTGTAGGGCCATGTTCATGTGATTTGGCTTTGAGGTGCAATGTGAGTTTGTAGGGCCATGTTCATGTGATGAGGCTTTGAGGTGCAATATGAGTTTGTAGGGCCATGTTCATGTGATGAGGCTTTGAGGTGCAATGTGAGTTTGTAGGGCCATGTTCATGTGATGAGGCTTTGAGGTGCAATGTGAGTTTGTCGGGCCGTGTTCATGTGATGAGGCTTTGAGGTGCAATGTGAGTTTGTAGGTCCATGTTCAGGTGTTGAGGCTTTGAGGTGCAATGTGAGTTTGTCGGGCCATGTTCAGGTGATGAGGTGCAATGTGAGTTTGTCGGTCCATGTTCAGGTGTTGAGGCTTTGAGGTGCAATGTGAGTTTGTCGGTCCATGTTCAGGTGATGAGGTGCAATGTGAGTTTGTAGGGCCATGTTCAGGTGATTAGGTGCAATGTGAGTTTGTAGGGCCATGTTCAGGTGATGCTTTGAGGTGCAATGTGAGTTTGTATGTCCATGTTCAGGTGATGAGGTGCAATGTGAGTTTGTCGGTCCATGTTCACGTGATGAGGCTTTGATGAGGTGCAATGTGAGTTTGTCGGTCCATGTTCAGGTGATGAGGCTTTGAGGTGCAATGTGAGTTTGTAGGTCCATGTTCAGGTGATGAGGCTTTCAGGTGCAATGTGAGTTTATTGGGCCATGTTCAGGTGATGAGGCTTTGAGGTGCAATGTGAGTTTGTTGTGCCATGTTCAGGTGATGAGGTCCAATGTGAGAGTTTGATTGCACGTCCATGTCCAGGTGATGAGGCTTTGATGAGGTGCAATGTGACTTTGATTGCAGGTCCATGGTCAGGTGATGAGGTCAATGTGAGTTTTAATTGCAGGTCCATGTTGAGGTGATGAGGTCCAATGTGAGTTTTAATTGCAGGGACATGTTCAGGTGATGAGGATTTGATGAGGTGCAATGTGACTGATTGCAGGTCCATGTTCAGGTGATTAGGATTTGATGAGGTGCAATGTGAGTTTGTAGGTCCATGTTCAGGTGATGAGGCTTTGAGGTGCAATGTGAGTTTGTAGGGCCATGTTCAGGTGATGCTTTGATGAGGTGCAATGTGAGTTTGTAGGGCCATGTTCAGGTGATTATTTGAGGTGCAATGTGAGTTTGTAGGGCCATGTTCAGGTGATGAGGCTTTGAGGTGCAATGTGAGTTTGTAGATCCATGTTCAGGTGATGAGGTGCAATGGAAGTTTGTAGGTCCATGTTCAGGTGATGAGGTGCAATGTGAGTTTGTAGGGCCATGTTCAGGTGATGAGGTGCAATGTGAGTTTGTAGGTCCATGTTCAGGTGATGAGGTGCAATGTGAGTTTGTAGGTCCATGTTCAGGTGATGCTTTGAGGTGCAATGTGAGTTTGTCGGGCCATGTTCAGGTGATGAGGCTTTGAGGTGCAATGTGAGTTTGTAGGGCCATGTTCAGGTGATGCTTTGAGGTGCAATGTGAGTTTGTCGGGCCATGTTCAGGTGATGAGGCTTTGAGGTGCAATGTGAGTTTGTAGGGCCATGTTCAGGTGCTGCTTTGAGGTGCAATGTGAGTTTGTATGTCCATGTTCATGTGATGAGGCTTTGAGGTGCAATGTGAGTTTGTCGGGCCATGTTCAGGTGATGAGGCTTTGAGGTGCAATGTGAGTTTGTCGGGCCATGTTCAGGTGATGAGGCTTTGAGGTGCAATGTGAGTTTGTATGTCCATGTTCATGTGATGAGGCTTTGAGGTGCAATGTGAGTTTGTATGTCCATGTTCATGTGATGAGGCTTTGAGGTGCAATGTGAGTTTGTCGGTCCATGTTCATGTGATGAGGCTTTGAGGTGCAATGTGAGTTTGTAGGACCATGTTCAGGTGATGCTTTGACGTGCAATGTGAGTTTGTCGGGCCATGTTCAGGTGATGAGGCTTTGATGAGGTGCAATGTGACTGCAGGTCCAAGTTCAGGTGATGAGGTCCAATGTGAGTTTTGATTGCAGGTCCATGTTCAGGTGATGAGGTCATTGTGAGTTTTAATTGCAGGTACATGTTCAGGGGATGAGGCTTTGATGAGGTGCAATGTGACTTTGATTGCAGGTCCATGTTCAGGTGATGAGGTCCAATGTGAGAGTTTGATTGCATGTTCAGGTGATGAGGCTTTGATGAGGTGCAATGTGACTTTGATTGCAGGTCCATGTTCAGGTGATGAGGTGCATTGAGAGAGTTTGATTGAAGGTCCATGTTCAGGTGATTAGGTGCAATATGACAGTTTAATTGCAGGTGCATGTTCAGGTATCGCAGTACCTGGACATGTATACATGAATCGTAACCTTGGTTTTTTTACGAGCTGGAGGCTGATGCTTGGAATGTTTGTGCCTTGTGTAGGTCAATCTGGAGTACTTGGAGGCGAAGCTCGAATCGCTGGTTGGGGATCAGTTGATACAGATGAAGGATAACATAAACGGCCTGTTTCACCACAGTGTTCTGACCCTGCGTGAGGACCATCAGATCCGTGTGGTCAATGCTTTACAGGTGAGCTTGGCTGCTGTTGTTTTCACCGTGTGGTGGAATGGAGCTTCTACGAGTCCTGCAGCTCAGTCTATGGACCGGTAGCTGGTAGTTTACCTTGTGTACTTTTTTTTCTTTTTTCTTTTTTTTTTGTAAACTTTTTTTTATTATTTATTTTAATACAGAAAGTTCTTTGCTCCATGAAACAAGACTGTGATTTTTTTTTTTTCACTGCTTGAACGACTGATCCACACCAACATCCACCTTGTGTGTTGTCATCATAGCCATCTAACTAAGCCTGATGTTGGCTTAATGGTTAAAGTGGCTTGTCTAAGATCTTAGAGTCTTGAGTTTGAGCCCCTGTCGGGCTGTTGAAATAACACCATGTTGGTTGACTCAGCCTATCATCTTTCTGAGATCAGCAGCACAGCTATGCTTCCAGAAAATGATGCAACGAGCAGCCATAAGTTGCATATGAAACAACATGGCCATGTGACTCACTGATGGCTTCATGTGCTGCCATCACTGCCAACTGACTGACAGCATAACCTTCTTGTCATTCGCCTTGTACCTGCAGATAGTGTAACTACAAGCCGTACGTGTTGTTACTTGTAGGTTACACTCCCGGTTCAGTCTTGTTTTTTTTGTTTTTGTTTTTGGGTGATTTGTGTTGCAGGAAGCATAATGTACCTTTGGACTTTTGCTTGAGGAAAACAATAAATGTGTAAGATATGTACCAAGTATGGGGATCACTTGTTAATAAATGCGAAATGGGGACTGGGAGGCTGGTTGATTTGGGAATGGGGATTTCCTGCTTTGTTCATCATCAGTTCAAGGAAATGCATCATGTTTATTGCTATAAACGAGTCTGTCGATGCACGTGTTTCATTTAGTATCGACAGTCGCAGCCAAAAATATTGGCACCCTTGCACTTTTTTCAAATAATGCTCCATTTCTTCCAGAAAATTGTTGAAATAAAAAATATTTTGGTATCGACATTTGTATTTCTTTGGTTTGCGGTGGAACAAAACAAAAAGCTGAAAAAACTATGAAATCTTAGCTTATTCCACACAGAAATCCTAAAATGGGCCGGATAATATTATTGACACCTTTTCGAAGTTGTTAGAAATAATTAGATTTCAAGCAGGTGATTCTCCTTTATATTGGAATTGAACTCACCTGTGGTGAGTTGCAGATACCTGCAATATAAAATTCACTCATTCAACCAGTTTGAACCACCTTTAGAGGCCATTTTTCCCCACAGAGCAGGGGTTAGGGTTTTTTGGTAAAGCGCATCATCTCTATGTTTACAGAAAACAAAACGAAGCCTTCAAAGAAAAAAATACCTTCCCTACAGTCAAACACGGAGGAGGTTCAGTGATGTTTTGGGGTTGCTGTTCTGCCTGTGGCACTGGGTGTCATAAATGTGTGCATGGCATCATGAAATCAGGAGATTACCAAGCCATTTTGGCACGCAATGTTCAACCCAGTGTCAGAAAGCAGGGTCTCAATCAAAGGTCATGGGTCTTGTGGCAGGACAATGACCCCAAACACACTTCAAAAAGCACCCAGGAATGGTTCAAAACAAAACGCTGGACTGTTCTGAAGTGGCCAGCAAGGAGTCCAGATCTAAATCCCATTGAACATTTTTGGGGAGATCTGAAAACAGCAGTTTGGAGAAGGCACCCTTCAAATCTGGGAGAACTGGAGCAGTTTGAACACGAAGATTGGGCCAAACTGCCAGGAGAGAGGTGAAGGAAGCTCATTCATGACGATAGGCGGCGCTTGACTGCAGTTATTTTGTCCACAAGCTGTGCTACCAAATATTAAGTCTCGGGTGTCAATAATTTTGGCAATGCCATTTCTTTTTATTTTCTGATTTAAAAGGATATATTAAGTTCTGAATCAAAAACAAAGGGTCTGTAATATTAACAGTGAAATAAAGAATTGTGGGGACCAAGTACTTTTGTTAATTTCAACCTATTGTTAGAGTATACAACATGCATTTTAAGGCCATTTTCCCTGCTAGAGTGGGGGTTAGCCTTGCGGTCCCCATGACAATCTTCTCCATTTTGCCCTATTTTCTGCATCTCTCCTTGTTAACCCCCTTGCCCGCATTTCTTCTTCCACTATCTTTAGCCAAGTCTTTCTCGGTCTTCCCCGTCCTCTACTTCCTTCTACATTAACTTCCATTACTCTTCTCAACCAGTCACTTTCATCCTTCCTCAACACATGACCAAACCATCTCAACCTGTTCCTCTTCACAGCATCAATCACAGGCAATATTCCCATCATCTTTCGCAATTCATCATTTGTCTTCCTCTCTCAACGATACTCCGCACATCCATCGAACCATTCGCATTTCCACCCTTTCCAGCCTTTGTTGCTGCTCTACATTCATTACCCATGTCTCGCTCCCATAAATCATAACACTTCTCACACATGCAGCATACACCTTTCCCTTCAGCTTCAGCGACACTCTCCTCCTCATCAGCACGCTACTCAGTTCCCGAAACTTCTTCCATGCACATCTCACTCGAGCAACCGTTGCCGAGTCTGATCCACCTTCTCCATTCAGCATGTCTCCGAGGTAGCAAAATGTTTTCACACCTTCCAGCTTCACGCCGTCTCCAAGATCCAACTCAACATTTCCTCCATCTGCAGCTCCCACCGTGCACACCTTACATTTGAATGTAGCTGCCACACTGGTAAATGACCCAAATGAAATGACTGGTAAATGACCCAATAGGGTAAATGACCCTATTGTTAGAGTATATTGTGAGTTATTTGAAAAAAGTGCAAAGGTGCCAATATCTTTTTTGCCACGACTGTATAGAACCACCTTTAGAGGCCATTTTCCCTGCTAAGCAGGGGATGGCCTTTTTGGGCACTGTGGTCCCCTTTTTGAAGCAATATTTTACAGCCGGCTGCCTTTCCTGCCATGAACCCTGCTAGTCGCCTTTTGCACCTCACTGGGAATTACCAGTGAACTGGTACTCAATTTGGCAACCTCGGAAGGATGACAGGCTGAGTCAACCCCCTTGGCATTAATTCAGCAATCGACCAGGATTCAAACCCAGGATCCTAGGATCCCAAACCAGCACCCTAACCGCTGAGCCAACACCAGGCTTGGCCACTACTATACAGTGCATTCAGAAAGTATTCAGACCCCTTCACTTTTTTCACATTTTGTTATGTTGCAGCCTTATGCTGAAATCGTTTAAATTCATTTTTTCCCTCATCAATCTACACTCAATACCCCATAATGACAAAGAGAAAACAGGATTTTAGAAAGTTTTGCAAATGTATTAAAAATAAAAAACTGATATTGCATTGACATAAGTATTCATACCCTTTGCTATGACACTTGAAATTTAGCTCTGGTGCCTCCCATTTTTCTTGATCATCTTTGAGATGTTTCTACACCTTGATTGGAGTCCACCTGTGGTAAATTCAATTGATTGGACATGATTTGGAAAGGCACACACCTGTCTATAGAAGGTCTCATAGCTGACAATGCTCACAGACATAAAATTCCACAGAATCTTGTTCTCATCTTTCAGATGTAAAGATCAAGCTTTTGGGTCTCACTATCTCTTTCCTGGGAAAACCACATTTCAAATCTGGCCTCCAAAGCCAGTCGCCGACTGGGCATCCTCCGTCGTGTGAAGTCCTTCCTAGGCACACCTGAGCTCCTCACCACATACAAGGCTTTCATCCGCAGCTCTATGGAATACTGCTCTCCCCTCTGGGCTGGTGCTCCTGCCTCACACCTAGCTCATCTTCACGCTGTTGAAACCAAAGCGTTCAGAATCATTGGAATCTCTCGCGATGAAGCCAACTCCAAGGGCCTCTCACTCACTCACCGCAGGCAGGTTGGTGGTCTTTCCGTCTTCTACCGACTCCTCTCTGGCCTTGCCCCCCCAGCTCTCTCTGGGCTCTGTCCCCCAAATATTCCTACAGGTCGCACAAGATCTGCCTGCAACCCTCTTATGGTTAAACTGTCAAAATCAAGACTCTCTGCTCACCTTCACTGCTTCATTCCTCTTTTCTTCCGCCTCTGGAACAAACTCCCTCACTCTCTTCAATCCCACTCCTCCCTCCAGGTCTTTAAAACAGCTGTTCACCACCATCTCTTATCTTCCCCCATCCAAAACCTTGATCTTTTCTACCCCTGCTAATTTCACCCCAAATCCACTTTTTTGAAATACCAACTTCTGTCCTGGAAGACCTTGGTGTCCTTGTGTTTTATACTTCTCCCACCCCACCCCCCCCCCCCCCTTCCCACGCCTCCTCCCCCCAAGCCCTCTCCCTCCCACACATCTCCCTGCTCTCAAATGTTGTGTTTGTGTGCTTCCCCTTCTCTCCCCATCTTGTCTTCTGCTCCCTCTTTTTATATATTTTGTTTGTCTGGTTGATTTGTTTGTGAAATAAATGTTCGCTCTTTCACGAGCCTCGATTCAGTATACAAAAAATATATATATATATCCCTTTAAAATGAAAGTGATGGATGGATGGACGGACACAATGACATTTCTCCTTTTGGAAATAAATATTGTTGGAAGCATTCTTTAAAACATTTCTAAAATGGCTTGTACATAATTTATTTTCAACTTTTGACTCCCATCCCAAATAAGTTCTGCTTTACTAGGAAGTGATTTTCTTGTTTTTTCTTTTGTCCTAATTTGTGACTTTTAGACCCTTTGTGGACTTCTGCGGGGAGTCCATCAGAAGAACATGCCAAACACTGGTTTTGACATCATTGACATCCTGATGGGTTTTGACAATGCGGAGGAGGAAATGAAGGTAAAGGTGGCCCGTTAAATGTGTGGATAGACTAACTCCAATGTGAGAAACCAATGTGAGATTGCTCGCTTGCTAATATGTGGAATAATTAAAATAATTACAGGGATTTTCCCATGTATTGTATTTGTTTGTCAAACTGAGTTCTTTCATCATTTTGTTTGTTTAATTTTTGTCATTGTGGTTGAACATTTATAAACGGCAAGATTTGTAATAATGATGCAGTTCTAATTGTAAAGTGGAAATTACTACTAAATATGGGCCTTCAAGTATATGATGTCAATACAAATTAACATGGCCTGGCATTTGAACAGTGGTGGTTGTGGTGGTGGGGGCGGCGATGCTGATGCTGGTGGTGGTGGTCGTCGTGGTGGTGTTGATGTCGTGGTGGTGTCGATTTATTTTAATTTTTGCACTCTTGTCACCCTCATTATATTTTTTGAATATGATCCACTGAGTTGGGTCATTACTCGATCATTGCAATTACATGTCACGGTGTTGGGGCAGTCTATTATAACGTGTGGCAATGAGTGGACTTTGGCAATACAAGAGTTGGGACTGTCGGGCCTGGTTGTTTCATTCCTTCATCTGGCACTTACAGATGAATTGGCTCTTTTGGTCTTCATCAAGGGAGGCGCAAAGTACCCCGCCCTTTATATGGGATCGTTTCTCTGTATGCAACTTTAACATGGGGACTGAAAATTAGTTTATTGGCCTCTACTTGACGAAATTGGCTGCACAATTTCAGATGTAAATGCTTTGTATGTCCAAGTAATATGTTCCAAATTCCAGCAATGTCCGTTTCTGCATTGAGTTTTATTTAGCAAAACCCTCGAATTGACTTTGGTGTTTGTCAGTCCATCCGTACATCCGTCTGTCCGTCCATCCATCTGTCCTTCCATCCGTCCGCCCAAAATGTGTTGGCACTCACATCTCAAAGGCTATACATTGAAACTAGCTGAAACTTCTAACACCCCCTACTTCCCCCTAACCTCAAGTTTGATGTCTTAATTACAAAAAAATAATAATTACCTTCTCTCCTCGAGGTCTCCCCTCCCCCGCCTGTGTACACGTGTTGACCCGACGGTTTTGCTTTAAAATGTTTAAACTCCCCCCTGCCATGTTGTATTCATTTGGATACTACAACTCGCTTTTTTTTCTTTCTGTTCAAAAGGCTGCAATCAATTTGCACATTAAATATTTCCATCACAAAAAAAAATTCAATCTCGTACAGTTGAACACCTGGCTTTAAAACTCTCTGGTCGCACGCAGTCAGTCATGGCTGTCGTCTACCGCCCTCCCAAACCACACCCATCATTCCTGTCTGACTTCTCCTACTTTCTGACCCAGCTATGTTCCCTCTCCCCCTCAATCCTCCTCCTTGGTGATTTCAATATCCACATGGACTCCACTGACTCCACAATAACCACTGACTTCACTGATTTACTCACCTGCTTTAACCTCACTCAACATGTCGACTTTCCTACCCATATCCGTGGTCACATTTTGGACCTTGTCTGCTCCACTGGATTAAATTTGCACCATCTCTCTGGCTCCGACCTCACCCTCTCTGACCACTTAGCCATCACTCTGACCATCAACATCCCCACCCCAACACCAAGGCATTATCGCACAATCAACTTCCGTAAGCTAAACGCTCTTTCACCTACCTCATTCTCATCAACCCTCTCTGAAAAAATGTCCACTTCTCCCTTCATTGACCTCCACACCCCTTCCGACCTCACTGACTACTACAACCACACTCTCTCCTCCTGCCTTGACCAGCTTGCGCCTGTAAAAACCAAAACAGTTTCTTTCACCCATTCTGCTCCCTGGTTTACCTCTGAACTCCACCTGATGAAAATAGTCTAGTAGGAAGACTAGGTCCCCCTGCACCCCCCGGAGATATACTTCTAATCAGTGTTTCTAGATTGGAAAATATGTGTAGAAAATGACTAGCTATGGCCCCAAGCTGAAAAAATGTCCCACATACCATTTTTATGCAAATTACTGCTGCAAATTTTATGCAAAATTATGCAAATTTTATGCAAATTTTTGATGAGGAGTAGAGTTGAGGGGTCTTTGAGGGCTTCATCGAGGTGCTCTCGGTTGCAAGACTGGGTCATTCTGAGAAGCACAGCAGGGTCAGAGATCATGATGTTCTCCTCCTCAGTGAATCTCTCCATCAACAGCCTCTCCATTGCCTCACACACTGTTTTGAGGCAAAAGAGGGACTTTGCGTAGGCCTTTCCACTGAGAACACCTTTGAGAGATCCACTTGTTACTAGTTGTGCCTCAAAGAGAATCTCTGCATATCCAGAACCACGCATCTTGTGTCCAGTGAGCATCCCGATGTAGTTCATGGATGTGTGGAAGGGTCCAATCGTTACTACATGACTAGCAAATTCATTTGGCCAGCGCCAGATGATGGGAAGGGCTTTCATGCAGACACCCAGATCAAATGTATTCAGGACCCATCTCTGACCCACCTCAGCAGTTGCTGCCTCGGAACGCTTCAGTAGCTCACGAACAACTGCGTTGTCTGTGATCGGTCTGTGCCTGGTGCCTGCATGGCATGGCAATGGCCTGCAGCCTGTGCCTGGGCGAGGGGGTTTCACCTCTGCAACTGGTTCTCCCCCACCCAGCAAATCAACAGTCGACTACTGCACGCCTATCCACCAACCGATCACAGACAACGCAGTTGTTCGTGAGCTACTGAAGCGTTCCGAGGCAGCAACTGCTGAGGTGGGTCAGAGATGGGTCCTGAATACATTTGATCTGGGTGTCTGCATGAAAGCCCTTCCCATCATCTGGCGCTGGCCAAATGAATTTGCTAGTCATGTAGTAACGATTGGACCCTTCCACACATCCATGAACTACATCGGGATGCTCACTGGACACAAGATGCGTGGTTCTGGATATGCAGAGATTCTCTTTGAGGCACAACTAGTAACAAGTGGATCTCTCAAAGGTGTTCTCAGTGGAAAGGCCTACGCAAAGTCCCTCTTTTGCCTCAAAACAGTGTGTGAGGCAATGGAGAGGCTGTTGATGGAGAGATTCACTGAGGAGGAGAACATCATGATCTCTGACCCTGCTGTGCTTCTCAGAATGACCCAGTCTTGCAACCGAGAGCACCTCGATGAAGCCCTCAAAGACCCCTCAACTCTACTCCTCATCAAAAATTTGCATAAAATTTGCATAATTTTGCATAAAATTTGCAGCAGTAATTTGCATAAAAATGGTATGTGGGACATTTTTTCAGCTTGGGGCCATAGCTAGTCATTTTCTACACATTTTTTCCAATCTAGAAACACTGATTAGAAGTATATCTCCGGGGGGTGCAGGGGGACCTAGTCTTCCTACTAGACTAAAACTCGTGCTCGCCAACTTGAAAGACTCCGCAATAAAACGGGTCTCACAGTTCACTCCCAAGCCTACAAGGACCACCTATAACACTACAAAGATGCCCTCTCCCGCGCCCGCTCTGCCGACTACTCTCAAATTATCCACTCTGGCTCCGGAAACCCAAAAGCACTCTTCTCGACAATAAACAAACTCCTCCGCCCCCTGAACACCACCACCCAGTCATTCACAGTAGACAACTGCATCTCCTTCCTCTCTTTCTTCCAACGCAAAATTGACAACATCTACAACAGCTTGACCACCGCCGCAACCGCTCCCCCTCCAACCACCTGCCCCCCCTTGTCCTGCCATCCCCTGTCTCGGTTCTCCCCAATCTCCCCTACTGACCTCTCTGAACTCCTCATAGGAATGAAAACTGCCACCTGCACTCTTGACCCCATCCCCTCCAGCTTTGTCAAAGCCTCCTTCCCTGCTCTCTCTCCACTTATCATTGCAACAATAAACTCCTCCCTGTCTACAGGCATCGTCCCACCTTCCCTCAAAATTGCTGCTGTTACCCCCATTCTAAAAAAACCTGGTCTAAACCCTGACACCCTAAACAACTTCAGACCCATCTCCAACCTACCCTTTCTGTCAAAAGTTTTGGAACGCGCTGTAGCCACTCAACTCAAACATCATCTCTCTGCCAATAACCTGTATGAAACATTCCAATCCGGATTCCGCTCCAACCACAGTACTGAAACTGCTCTCCTCAAAATCACCAACGACCTTCTCCTCTCCTCTGACGCTGGCAACCTCAACATTCTCGTCCTCCTCGACCTCAGCGCTGCCTTTGACACCATTGATCACACTATCCTCCTCACCCGACTTGAATCCACCTTTAACGTTACCGGCACTGCCCTCTCTTGGATTAAATCATACCTCTCTGACAGATGCCAGTTCATCTCCATCAATAACTGCAAATCCCCCACTGCTCCCCTCCCCCAAGGTGTGCCCCAAGGTTCAGTTCTTGGCCCCCTCCTCTTCATCCTTTACCTGTCCCCGCTCGGTCACTTAATCCGCCGTCATGGTCTCCAATTCCACTGCTTCGCAGATGACATCCAGCTTTTCATCTCCACCAAGTCCATCTCCACCGACACCCACTCTATCCTGACAAACTGCATCACTGAAATAAAATCCTGGCTTCAAATCAACTTCCTCAAGCTTAACTGTGATAAATCTGAAATAATCATCATTGGCCCAAAAACGCTCACAAAATCCACCCATAACTTTGCCCTCAACATCGACGGTATCCCAGTATCCACCTCCCCTCACATCCGGAATCTTGGCGTCATCTTTGACCAAACCCTTTCCTTCGACAAATTCACTAAACAGATCACAAAGTCAGCCTTCTTTCACCTGAAAAACATTGCCCGTCTCCGCTCATCCCTCTCATCCACGGCTGCAGAAACCCTCATCCACGCCTTAATCACCTCCCGTCTGGACGACTGCAATAGCCTCCTCTATGGTTCACCCTCAAAAATCACCAATAAACTCCAATACATTCAGAACTCCGCTGCCCGTCTACTTACCCATTCCCGGACCCGTGACCACATCACCCCCGTCCTTTGCAAGCTTCACTGGCTCCCCATCCCCCAGAGAATCCAGTACAAAATCCTCCTCTTGACCTACAAAGCCCTCCATAACCTGGCCCCATCCTACCTGGCTGACCTCCTCTCCAGACACACTCCCACCCGCAACCTCCGCTCTGCTGGTACCAACCTCCTGACCCCCTCCATCCGGACCAAATTCAGATCCTGGGGGGACAGGGCCTTCTCCATCGCTGCTCCCACCCTCTGGAACTCACTACCTCACACCATCAGAGACTCCTCCTCACTCACCACATTCAAAACATCACTAAAGACCCACCTGTTCAACACTGCATTCAACATTCAACCCACAGCATTTAACCCCTGACTATCTCTTCTCCTTCTCCCTCCTTTTGCTTTAAATATTTCCCTATTGATTCTTGTCTTTTTGCAATTGTTGTTTTCATGTATTGTTATGCATTCTGTTTGCCACTCTGTCAAAGCGCCTTTGGGCTTCTGGAAAAGCGCTATACAAAATAAATGAATTATTATTATTATTATTAGTTCTTCCTTTCTTCATTCTCTAAACTCGCACTCATTCCACCCCTCCTCAAACGTTCTCAAACGGATCTCTGATTTCAATATCTCAAGAAACACATTCTGGAATAATGTTAGATTTTCTTTAATCATTCAAAACTTTCAAATCTCCCTCTCCCCTCCCCTCCCAAACTCCCCCCTTGCTCCTCCCCTCCTAATCTTCCCCATCACCCATCCCTTTCAAATCTCCCTCCTCACCCCTCCCCTTCAAAACTTCCAACTCACCCCTCCCCTTCTAATCTCCCCTCTCACCCTTCCCCCTCAAATTTCCCACCTCACTACTCCCCCTCAAATCTTCCCCATCACCCCTCCCCCTCAAATCTTCCCCATCACCCCTCCCCTTCAAGCCTTCCCCCTCACCCCTCCCCTTCAATCCAACCCCCTTCACCCCTCCCCTTCTAATCAACCCGCTCACCATTTTTCTTCAATTCTCCCCTCTCCCCTCCTCCTCAAAGTTGCCTCTTAACTCCTCCACAAAGCTGGCTCTTAACTCCTCCACAAAGCTGCCTTCTCCCCACTTCCTCTCCCTTCCAACTCATACCTCCACATCCTCCAACCTTCCATTTCACTCTGCCACCCCTCAAACAACACCTCACTGTTCCTCATCCCATCACCATCAAACCTTTTGTCCTCATCCTTCCCCTTCTCCTAGCTCTCCTGCAATATCCGACAGTGTCTACAGGTCTCCCTACCTCCCCCTCTCCTCCCACATCTTACCCTACCCCTCCCCTCCCTTATCCTGTATCCGATGTTCCCCCTTCCTCTTCCTTAACAGTATGGACCTCAAACATCCGGGGCCTTCGCTTAAACCTGATTGATCTCTCCATACAGGTTGCTTCAGACAAACCAGACTTTATCTGCTCAACAGAAACTTTCCTCCTTCAAAATGTCTGATTCCTTAATATCTCTTCATGGTTACTCCCTCCTCTGGTATGATAGACCTGAGCCTCGTCCTGGTGGTGGGGTTGCTGGGTCTTTATCAAAAAACTCTCTTCCTCACTCTCCTTGCACTGCCCTCTCTCCACCTCACCCCAGGAGTACCTCTGGCTACAGCTTACTCTCCGCTCCCACCTTTTGTTCATATGTGTTCTGTACCGTCCACCAAACAGTGATGACGCCATTTACATTTCGCTGTCTGACAACATGGACCAACCTCTATCAACTCATCCCAACTCTCTCCTCCTCATATGTGGCGACTTCAACTGTCATGCCAGCTGGCTGAGTGTCGGTTCCTCTCTCACCAGCCATGGCACATCAGCAAAGGACTTCTGCGACTCATTGGGACTGACACAATCTGTCAATTTCCCGACCTGCATCTCGGTCAACGGTACATCATCTCTTCTAGACTCGGTTATGACTAACTTTTTTTTCTTTCTTTTTTTGTAGACAAGGTCGAGGCTCGTGTTAGAGCTAACATTACTCACAAAAAAAACGGACACACAAAACACAATAAAGGGAGCAGGAGACAAGATGGGGAGAGAGAGAGGAAAGCAGACAGCAGACAAGTACAATAGCAGAGAACAGGGACATCGGGAGATCTGTGGGAGGGAGAGGGCTTGCGGGAGGAGGCATTACATGGGAAGGGGAGTGGGGGTGGTAGAGGTAAAAAAAAAACACAAGGACACTGCTCGGACATCCAGGAAAGAAGTTGGTATTTCAAAAAAGTGGATCTGGGGTATATTAACGTGGGTATAAAAGATCAAGGTTTTGGTTGGGGGAAGATCAGAGATGGTGGTGAACAGCTGTTTTAAAGACCTGGAGGGAGGAGTGGGATTGAAGAGAGTGAGGGAGTTTGTTCCAGAGGTGGGAGAAAAGAGGAATGAAGGTGAGCAGAGAGTCTTGATTTTGGCATTTTAACCATAAGAGGGTTGCAGGCAGATCTTGTGCGACCTGTGGGAATATTTTGGGAGACAGAGCACAGAGAGGGCTGGGGGAGCAAGGCCGGAGAGGAGTCGGTAGAAGACAAAGACCACCAACCTGCCTGCGGTGAGTGAGTGAAAGGCCCTCAGAATCGGCTTCATCGCGGGAGATTCCAATGATTTTGAAACCTTTGTTTTCAACCGCTTGAAGCCAAGATAGGTGTGAGGCAGGAGCACCAGCCCAGAGGGGAGAACAGTAGTTTGTTACCAAGGTTGTCTAGCTTAGTGTTGATAGTGGTTTATTTTGTTCCCAAGGTAATCTAGTTTGGTGTTGATAGTCGTGGTTTAGTTTGTTCCGAAGGTAATCTAGTTTGGTGTTGATAGAAGTGGTTTAGTTTGTTCTGAAGTTAGTCTAGTTTGGTGATTGTTGTAGTGGTTTAGTTTGTTCTGAAGGTGATCTAGTTTGGTGTTGATCATAGTGGTTTAGTTTGTTCCGAAGTTAATCTTGTTTGGTGTTGATAGTAGTGGTCCAGTTTGTTCCGAAGTTAATCTGGTTTTGTGTTGATAGTAGTGGTTTAGTTTGTTCCGAAGGTAATCTAGTTTGGTGTTAATAGTAGTGGTTTAGTTTGTTCCGAAGGTAATCGAGTTTGGTGTTGACAGTTGTGGTTTAGTTTGTTCCGAAGGTAAATCCAGTTTGGTGTTTATAGTAGTGGTTTAGTTTGTTCCGAAGGTAATCGAGTTTGGTGTTGATAGTCGTGGTTTAGTTTGTTCCGAAGGTAATCTAGTTTGGTGTTGATAGTAGTGGTTTAGTTTGTTCCGAAGGTAATCTTGTTTGGTGTTGATAGTCGTGGTTTAGTTTGTTCCAAAGGTAATCTATTGTTGTGGATCTCTACGTCGGCCTTCTTCCCCTTAAGAAGGGGGGATTAGTCCCCTTGTTCGTGACTGACCGACGTGAGTCCTGACGCTGCACTGCTCCCTCCGGAGAGGGAGGAGCGCAACCCCGTTCGCGACCGCGGACAGATGGTAATTGCCGAGCGGTTTAGCATCCGCGGCACGAACTATAAACAAGCACTGACCCGATCCTTAACATTGGCCAAATCGTGCCACAGGTATTCAATGAGGGAAATCACTTAAGCGAAACGGATGTAAAGGAAAGAAAGGCAAGGTAGGAAGTAACAGGGTTTATTATTAATTATACACAAATCATCAAAAGAACCAAGGAGGAGGAAGGATAAGAAAATAACTGGACAGAAAGAAGCAAGGAGATACAGTGCAAATATTAACTTAACGATACAAGCTTACTTAGTAAACCCCAGGACAACATGAAAGACGGACAAACGGGCAGACTCACATGATGGGGAAATTGCAGATGGGATTGAATGCCGGCAGGACGGGGCACGGTCCAGAGAGGTTGCTTCGAGAAGGTGTCGGGGCCGGTGGCGTGATGCTGGTTTCTCCCGTGCCGATTCCGCAGTCAGCAGGGCCCAAGACGACACGAGGCGGCACAAGCTCCAGAGCAAGGGGGCAGCACGGCGAGGCAGTCCGCGCACGTAACCATTCGTGTCCGCATCTCTCTTGTGGGGGGCGTCGTCGCGGGTTTTATGTCACGCCTTCCCAAGCCATACCCACCGAGCCCGTCGTTGGTTGTTCGGGGCTCCACCCTTGATGACGAGGTGCGGGCTACGCCCGTAAGGTGGCTCCTCCCCCTTCTTCTCCGAGATTACCTCGTGGCTAATGGAGGGCGAATGCAGCAAACCCAGCAAATCTGGCACTTTGAAGATGCCATGGGGGCGTCGGAGGGACCTATCTTATTTAATTGATGCAACGCAATGAATTAGTGGACCACAGAGCCTTATACTGACATATATTAAGGACATAACTACCGAGGGGAAATCTATGATTTGCTACGTGTGTGCGATGGATTAACTAAGGGCGACCTTTGACCTTGATACTACAGAGGGTGATATTTACAACAAGTTTTACATCAAATTACACACACAATTCCCAAATCCTCAACACTATTTTTGTGTTGATAGTCGTGGTTTCGTTTGTTCCGAAGTTAATCGAGTTTTGTGTTTATGGTCGTGGTTTAGTTTGTTCCGAAGGTAATCTAGTTTGGTGTTGATAGTAGTGGTTTAGTTTATTCCGAAGGTAATCTAGTTCGGTGTTTATAGTAGTGGTTTAGTTTGTTCCGAAGGTAATCTAGTTTGGTGTTGATAGTCGTGGTTTTGTTTGTTCCGAAGGTAATCAAGTTTGGTGTTTATAGTCGTGGTTTAGTTTGTTCCAAAGGTTGTCCAGTTTGCTGTTGATAGTCGTGGTTTAATTTGTTCCGAAGTTAATCTACTTTTGTGTTGATCGTAGTGGTTTAGTTTGTTCTGAAGGTAATCTAGTTTGGTGTTTATCGTAGTGGTTTCGTTTGTTCCAAAGGTAATCTAGTTTGGTGATTGTAGTAGTGGTTTCGTTTGTTCCGAAGGTAATCTAGTTTGGTGTTGATCGTAGTGGTTTAGTTTGTTCCGAAGTTAATCTAGTTTGGTGTTGATAGTCGTGGTTTAATTTGCTCCGAAGGTCATCTAGTTTGGTGTTGATAGTAGTGGTTTAGTTTGTTCCGAAGGTAATCTAGTTTTGTGTTCATAGTAGTGGTTTAGTTTGTTCCGATGGTAGTCTAGTTTGGTGTTTATAGTCGTGGTTTAGTTTGTTCCGAAGTTAATCTAGTTTGGTGTTGATAGTAGTGGTTTAGTTTGTTCTGAAGGTAGTTTAGTTTTGTGTTGACAGTCATGGTTTAGTTTTGGGTTACCTAATGGTGCGTAGGCGAGATAGGGGGCACCTCCGGGACACAAAGGTGATCCCGGGGGAGGAGGCTGTTTCACAGCACCACTTGGTTGTCTGCGACACAAGGGTGAAAGGTGCGAGGAGAGCTCGGCGGGTGAAGTACCAACCGAGAATGAAGGTGTGGAGGTTGAAAGAGGTGACAGCGAGGAAGGCATTAAAGGAGAGTCTGAGTATGGTAGAGGGTGATGTGGTTGAGCTTGAAAGTGGTTGGATGTCAATGAAAGATAGTCTGTTGAGAGCCGTTGGTGAGGTATGTGGATGGACAAAAGGACCACCGAGGCACTCGGAAACATGGTGGTGGGATTATGAAGTTGGAAAGAGGATTGATGAGAAGAGGAAGAAGTTCAAGGAGTGGCAGAAGGCGAAGGGTACGGGAGCAGAAAAAGCAGAGCATGAAAGTTATAAGGCAGCCAAGAAGGCTGCAAAGAAAGAGGTAGCAAAGGCATAGGAGGCATGCAGGAAAATGTTCGGAGAACGGTTGGATTCGGAAGAGGGTCAGAGAGCGGTATTCAGGATTGCAAAGCAGATAGCGAAAGAGAGGTGTGATGTGATGGGGGTGAGTTGCTTGAAGGATTAAGTGGGACAAATCGTTGTGGACCCAGATGGAATTAAAGGAAGATGGGAAAGATATATGGAAATGCTGTTGAATACAGAGAATGAATGGGATGGCAACATCGAGAATAACCCAGTTTTAGGACCGGCAGAGAAGATAACTGAGAAGTAAGTTGAGGAAGCGATAAAAGCAATGAAGAGTAGAAAAGCGGGAGGGCCGACGGGAGTTGTGCGAGATATGTTGAAGGCAGCAGGAAGTTGGGGTGTGAAGAGAATGACAGAGATCTGTAATCTGGTGGTGAAAGAAGGCCGCATTCCAGTGGATTGGGAAATGAGTACCCTCGTCCCTCTATACAAGGGAAAGGTGACCCTCTGGAGTGTGGCTCATACCGAACGATGAAGTTATTGGAGCATGGAATGAAGGTATTGGAAAGGGTGTTGGAGAGGAGGACAAGGAAGAAGGTGAAGATAGACGAAATGCAGTTTGGATTTATGCCAGGAAGAGGAACGACAGACGTGCTCTTTATTGTGAGGCAGTTGCAGGAGAAGTACATGGAGAAGAGGAAGAAGTTGTTTCTTGGGTTTGTTGATCTGGAGAAAGCATTCGATCGGATTCCACGCGAAGTATTGACATGGGCATTGAGGAAGTTAGGAGTGGAGGAATGGTTGATCAGAGTAGTGATGGCAATGTACAAAAGAGCGCACAGCTGTAAGGACGAAGGACGGGAACAGTGGTGAGTTTGAGGTGAAGGTGGGAGTGCATCAGGGGTCGGTACTAAGTCCACTACTATTTGTAGCTGTGATGGAGGTGCTGGCTCAGAACATAAAGGAGGGTTTACCGTGGGAGTTGTTGTATGCAGATGATCTGGTGTTGATTGCGGAAAGTATGGATGGACTGAAGGAAAAGATGAACTGGTGAAAGGAATGTATGGAGACAAAAGGTCTGAAGGTGAGTATCAGAAAGACGAAGGTGATGGCAAGTGGTAGAGCATGTAGTGAGGTGGAAAGAACTGGGAAGTGGCCATGTGCTGTGTGCAGGAAGGGTGTCGGAGTGAACTCCATTCAATGTACAATGTGCGCTGAGTGGGTTCATCAAAAATGTAGTGGTCTGAGGGGGTCATTAACCGGTGTGGCAGCTACATTCAAATGTAAGGTGTGCACAGAGGGAGCTGCAGATGGAGGAAATGTTGAGTTGGATTTTGGAGACGGCGTGAAGCTGGAAGGTGTGAAAACATTTTGCTATCTCGGAGACATGCTGAATGGAGAAGGTGGATCAGACTCGGCAACGGTTGCGAGAGTGAGATGTACATGGAAGAAGTTTCGGGAACTGAGTGGCGCGCTGATGAGGAGGGGAGTGTCGTTGAAGCTAAAGGGAAAGGTGTATGCTGCATGTGTGAGAAGTGTTATGATTTATGGGAGTGAGACATGGGTAATGAACGTAGAGCAGCAACGAATGCTGGAAAGGGTGGAAATGCGAATGGTTCGGTGGATGTGTGGAGTATCGTTGAGAGAGAGAGGAAGACAAATGATGAATTGCGTAAGATGATGGGAATAGAGCCTGTCATGGATGCTGTGAAGAGAAACAGGTTGAGATGGTTTGGTCATGTGTTGAGGAAGGATGAAAGTGACTCGTTGAGAAGAGTGATGGAAATGAATGTAGAAGGAAGTAGAGGACGGGGAAGACCGAGAAAGACTTGGCTAAAGATGGTGGAAGAAAAAATGCGGGCAAGGGGGTTAACAAGGGGAGATGCAGAAAATAGGGCAAAATGGAGAAGATTGTCATGGGGACCACAAGGCTAACCCCCGCTCTTGCAGGGAAAATGGCCTTAAAATGCATGTTGTTGTTGTTGTTGTCGTGGTTTAGTTTGTTCCAAAGGTTGTCTAGTTTTGTGTTGATAGTGGTGGTTTAGTTTTGGTATTTATTTCGATAGAGAATGTTGTTGAGCACTTTCTGTCCCTCTCAGACTTGGTTGGCAGCTTATCGAGGAGAAGGGAAGTCGTGTTTCAAATCCCACAGTGTCTTGTGGGTCAGTCTTTGTGATGAAACCAACCCCTACAGCAAAGGCCTAGTTGCAGCCACGTTACGGCGTGCATCTCTACTACTGGTGTGGTGTGACTGCCAGATGCTGCAACAACCCACTGCCACTGCCATCTTGGTTCCTTCACCAATGTAGCTCCAAGTGTCGTGCTCTTTAAGCAGCATTGTGGTCCTTGCATGGCTGCTGTCTTTCTTCTGCATTGTGCAAGAATTTCTTTTGGGGGCTCTGATGGAATGAAATGTCTTTCAAGGTGCATTCATAGAGCCAGGTTGTTGTTGGTGATAGCCAACTGTATCAGCCTATGCGTTCCTATCGAGTGTCCAGTCGTGTGTTCCCCTTACGTCTGTGTTCAATGGTGTGTTGTTTATTTTATTTTATTTTTGGTGTTTAATACATTTCTACACTTCAGCATGGAATGCTTCATGATTCTTTGCAGCTTCACAGCCACTTCCTGTCTGCTGAGACGATTGGAGAGCTATCACCAACAAGTTTAAGTGATCTGTTCATTCGGCCTTTCTGCTTTTGTCTTTTCATTCCAGCAGAGGGCCTTTTGTATAATTTTCGATTGAAACGTTTCAAAATAAATGTCAGAGGTTTGAGAAAGCTCCTTTTGGAATAGTGATTCCCATGGACACACTGGTTCAAGTAACAGGAAAAGGTCCCATCTTGGTTGTTGTCAATATTCACTTTCAACACTGTCGATGTATCCACGATGTGGTGCACGATATTATTACATGCCCTTGAACCCACCGGAAGTACCAAATAATCTTTCATGTTCTGTGCACATGGGGACACCACGTTGACATGTTGCTTTCTGTACTCGATGCATTTTCCATCCACATTTGAAATGTCGATGAAACGTATTGCTGAGACACTTTGTGGTTCTCAAATGGACACTTGAAATGGTGACATCACCAAGCCATTTGAAAAAACCGATTATTCACGAAAAGACTTTCTTTGGTGGTGGTGGTGGTGTGTATTGTGCTGAAAACATGATTACTTGCAAATTCGAAAAATTTTCAAGTATATTGGTCGGCTGAGTTTGTTATTCTGTTTTTTTTTTATATCTTTGTCACTCGCCTACAAGTTGCAATTCTAAACCGATCGTCATGAAACTTCACCAAGTTGGAGAGGTCGTCACAATTGAGAAGTCTATTGATTTTGAGGTCAAAGGTCAAACGTTATCTGGAGGTCAAATATTTTCTAAAATCACCATTTTCATCAGATTGACTTGAAAATTGAACAGCATCTGTATATTGTCAATGAATTAGGAAACAAAATTTCCAAAGGAAATTGGTATCTATCTCTATCTCGATCTCAATCTCAATCTCAATCTCAATCTCAATCTCTGTCTCTATCTCGTCTTCACTTGTCATACCCTTCCTCCCATCCATGGTACACTGAAGCTTGTGGTGAGGCTGTTGCCCTGAAACAACTTGCCTTCGCCTCCTGGATGGCAAATCCAACAGAAGGCAATCTCATTTCCTTTCACAAAGCCCAGACCAAGTTTGTGTCTACCCTCAGGAGAGCCAGGAAACAATATCTCTCCACTCTCAAACCTGTCTCCTACCTCCAAATCCTGGTGGTGTCTGGTCAAATCTGTTTATGGTGTTTGTTCCCCTTCCATCCCCTCCCTTACCTCAAAAGGCTACACAGCTGACGCCACACGTGAAAAAGCCGAATGCCTCAACTCTGTTTGCCTAAAAATCTTGTGTCCCAAACCCATCTCTCTCTGTTCCCACCTTATCCAGTCGTACCCAGCTGCTCCTGGACTCTGTGTCCTTCTCTCCTGACAAAGTGGAGAAGTTTCTCTCAATCCTCGACTCTGATTCTGCAACCGGACCAGACGGCATCAGCCCACGGGTCCAAAATCCTGCTCTGCCGCTCCGTCTCACCCTCTCTCTCTTCTCTTCACCCTCTTTTGCTCAAGGTCATCTGCCATCTGCTTGGAAATCAGCCAACATGACTGCTTTGCATGTCAAACAAAAGGTGCAAAAACAGATCTTTGCAAATACAGACCAATCAGCCTGCTCCCAATAATCAGCAATGTCATGGAATCCATCATCGCTTCTGACAAATGCTTCTGCTTCTCTAATGGCTTGATCTCTGATCATCAATTTGGATTCAGACCAGGTCATTCTACTCTGGACATGTTGCTTCTGCTGGCTCAACAATGTATGGAGGCCATCAACGCCAAGCAGGAAATCAGAGCTGTCTCCCTTGACATATCTCGTGCCTTCGATACGGTCTAGCACCCAGCCCTGCTCACCAATCTCTCCTCCTATGGTATCCATGGAAGTCTCCACGCATGGCTTGCGGACTTCCTCTCTGGTCGTAGTCAACGTGTGGCCCTGAATGGAATACTCTTAACTCCTCTTCCTGTTCAGACTGGAGTTCTTCAAGGCAGTGTTCTGGGCCCTGTGCTTTTTTTCTGCATTCATTAATGATCTTTCTGACTCTCTGGAAAATCCTGTCTGTCTCTTTGCTGATGACTCCACTCTCTGCCACTCCATATCTCAACCCTCAGATTGGCAGGCAGCAGCCTCTTCACTCTCTGCAGGCCTGGATAATGTCACAAACTGGTCAAACAAGTGGAACATGTCTTTCAATCCTGACAAATATCACACTCTGACTTTGTCTCTCCAAAAAGACTGGAAAACCCTCCCATCTACTTTCTCAACAATCCTCTTGAAGAAGTTCTGTCACTCAAGCTTTTGGGCCTCACTATCAGCCATGATCTTTCCTGGGAAAACCACATTTCCAAGCTGGCCTCCAAAGCCAGTCGCCGACTGGGCATCCTCCATCGTGCGAAGTCCTTCCTTGGCACCTCTGAGCTCCTCACCACATACAAAGCTTTAATCGGCAACTTGATGGAATACTGCTCTCCCCTCTGGGCTAGTGCTCCTGCCTCACACCTAGCTCGGCTTCACGCTGTAGAAACCAAAGATTTGAGGATCATTGGTATCTCCCGCGATGAAGCTGATTCTGAGGGCCTTTCACTTTCTCACCACAGGCAGGTTGGTGGTCTTTCTGTCTTCTACAGACTCCGCTCTGGCCTTGCTCCCCCAGTTCTGTCTGTACTGTCCCCCAAATATTTCTGCAAGACGCACAAGAACTGCCAGAAACCCTCTTCTTGTGAAACTGCCAAAATCAAGGTTCTCTGCTCACCTTCACCATTTCATTCCTCTTTTTCCCACCTCTGAAACAAACTCCCACACTCTCTTCAATCCCACTCCTCCCTCCAGGTCTTTAAAACAGCTGTTCACCACCATCTTTTATCTTCCCCCATCCAAAACCTTGATCTTTTCTGCCCCCGTTAATGCACCCCAAATCCGCCCCTTTCAATCTCCGACTTCATTCTTGAAATTCCTGGTAGTGTCAATTTGTTTTATTCAGTGTACCCCTTCCTTCCCCCCCTCCTATCTTCCTCCCCCACCCCCCCCAGCCCTCTCCCTTCCACAGATCCACCGATGGACCTGCTCTCTACTGTTGTGCTTGTGTGCTTCCCTCTCTCTCCCCATCTTGTCTCCCCCTCCTTTTATTGTTTTATGTGTCCGTTTATGTTTTTTATGTGCTTGCTCTTACACCAGGCTCAATCTTGTAATACAAAAAAAAACACAATTATTTTTGATGTGAAAAGGTCAAAGGAAAACTCAAGGTCAAATTTCCAAAATCCTCAATTTTCATCTGAAAAATCATCAATTTTGATATTATTAACTTGAAAATTAAACACCAATTACATAGTCTAGCGCTGATTTGGGAAACCACCTTGTTAAGGTCAAAAGGTCAAACTTCTAAAATTGTCAATTTTCATCGTTTAAACTTGAAAATTAAATAGCAATTCCATAGTGCATTACTGAATTGGGAAAGCAACTATTTTAAGGTCAAAAGGTCAAAGGTAAACTCAGTCAAACTTAAAATATAAATTTGACTATCAGTTTGACTTCAAATATCAGTGACTCAAAATCAAACTTCAAATATCAATTTTAATCCGATTGACCTGAGCTTTGATTAAGATCGTCAATTTAAATCTAAATGAAATGGACAACTTCATGTATCCATGGCAACTGTTTTGGGAGGAGAGGGTTGGATTTTACAGTTATCATGCTCTGCATGGCGTCGTCTTGTTTGTTTTGTTGTTTTTTGGAACTGGACGTTCGTGCAAGATTTTGTCAATGGACAATGTTTGGTATAACAAATGGTTTGGCTTTGTAAGCTCCCGAGCCACTGTACAATAACCCTTTCTCCTCTTCTAGAGCCTCATGGTGAGCCTGGACAGCTTGCTATGTGGAGACGGTTCTCTCAGTCTCAAGGGTCTGTGCCTCAAGCTTCTGCTGTGCCTCATCACGGTACGTATTCTGTGCTGTGGAACGCATATTGTCAATTGTTAAATAAGAAATAAATTGGGCAAAAATAAACACTGGAAATCAGAATTCAAAGCAAAACAAAAAGTGTTGGCTGGTTTGACATGATTATTTGTTGAATCGTAGTGTCGACTGGGACATTATGATTCAACACCTTTACGTTGTCCCACCATGCTGATTTGGGCCTACAGAGGGCATGAAACCTAAGTGTAGCAAGTTCATTTATTTCTTCTCTCCCCTTTTTCAATGCATGTTTTGTTTATTTATTTATTTTCCAAAATTCTAAAATATTGTTACGTTTGTAGGGGGTAGGCAGTGATTACTTTATTTCAGGTAGATTTGCATAAATTTGCCTGCTCCGATTGTCGTGAAGAAGAAGAACCACCATGTAATAAGTAGGGATCCTGTAGGTCGTGTGTTCGGATTAAGTGTTACGTGTGGCCGAAGGGTGGCTCTTGTGCTGGAAATCAGATTATCCTCGGGGATTATAGGTAAAATTATCCCTTGTACATCGTTACCTCTATCTATTCCTTTGTCTCTTTTGGCACCGCACCATAGACACGTCAGGCTAGAATCCCACATTTAAACACTCAATAAAAACATATTGGAACTTCATGCATTGAGCCCTACCGCTGACAACCCCGACTTGGGAGGCACACGTAGGACGGGCCGGCCGAGGCCACGCCACGCCACGCCACGCCCACCGAGCGGTTTTTGTCGTGATTTGTCAGGGTTCTTGATTGACAGGAGGACTGGTAAGAAGCAACTCGCTGATTGACGAAGAGGACAAATGACGTCAGAGCCTGGGTGATAAAAGAACGTGCCAGCAGAAATTTTGGCTCTCTTCGCTTCGCTCTCTCTCTCTTCGCCCTCTTTGCTTCTCTCTGATCTCTGCGTCTGGTCTGGATCGCGGCAGTCGGCATTTGTCTCTCTCATTCTGGACAATAAAGTGAACGATTGTGCTTGGACCACTGGCTCAAGGAAGCGATCGGACCGGCCATGTTCGGAGACACCACTGGTGGACGAGCAGAGGAAAAGGACAGGGCCACGGGCTGCAGCTTCCCACCGGTGACGATGGGGACAGGCTAAAATTATCGATTCGGCTGGAGGAGCGAGCCGTTCAATTCGCGCAGAAGGCCTCTTGCACGCCGGTGGGCGTGGCCTAGTGAGCGAGCGAGAGGCCTTGCAGTGCGGGAGCGAGCGGTTCCCACCAACGACCGGGTGGTTCCCGCCAACATCCCGGACAATTTTGATGACCCCTAACGAGACCCCACCAGTTATCAGAGTTAAGTGCACCCACACACATTATTTTCAGTTATCTTTCCCTGTGTCTGTGTTTGAAGTCTGTTTGTGCAGATGTCCCAATTTAGGAAATTATTTGATTGTGCGTTTCTTTGTTACTGGCATTTCTTTTCATAAATCCTGTTTATTTTTGTGCATTTTAAATCCGTTTCGTGTGAGTTACACATTTTAGTGTTTTAAATCCTGTTGGGATCCGTGCAGGTAAGTGCTCTTCGGCATCCTCCTCCTCCTCCCCTCCCCCACCTTCCCCCCGTGTGTATTAACTCCGCCATGTATTTGAACTGAACGCTTTGGAGTAACAGCTTGTTTGGCTATCCGTTCCTTGGAAAGATTTTAATCACCAGGAATGCGACAATATTTAAAAAAAACAAATAAACACACTATCCCTCAAAAGGACTGTCGAGCAATCCCTCCCATCTACTTTATTTGCAAACCTCTTGAAGTTCAGTCACTCATACCCATGGGTCTCATTATCAGTGACTATCTTTCTTTGGCAAACCACACTTCTAAGTTGGCCTCCAAGCCAGTCACTTGACAAGTCCTTCCTTGGCACACCCGAACTCTTATCCGCCTACAAGGCCATCATCAATAGTTTGATGGCATACTGCTCTCTGCTCTGGGCTGGCTCCCCTGCCTCACACCAAATACACCATATATTTATTTCAAGATTGAACACAAACAAGAGTATAGTTGGTGGAAAGAGCAGGATGCATGATCAACAGTGGTTGTGTACAAGGGTGAGTTATGGGACTTCAGAGATGTGAACAGTTATCAAGGGTATTCATATCAGCCTGTTAAGATGTATAAAAAGTTGTGTATAAATTTATTTCCATTGATGAAAAGGAAGGAGACATAAGGCCTGCTTTACCTAACTTGTGGAAGTTGTCTTCAATTGTCACAAATTTGCAATTCAATTTAAATTTTTGTAAACTTAGAATCGTATTTATATAAGTGATAACTTCATGTACATTTTCAATGTGGTTTCCATGGCAACCATTTTGCACTTTACACGGCTGAATAATGATGCTAACTTGAGGACTATCTTACCTCACTACTTTTTTTTTTTTTTTTTTTTTTTTTTTTGTATACAAGATCGAGGCTCGTGAAAGAGCTAACATTAATCACACAAAAAGACAAACCGACACACAAAAAACAAGGGGAGCGGCAGACAAGATGGGGAGAGAGGGGGAAGGACACAAAAGAGAGGGGGAAGAGGGGGAAGGACACAAACAACATTTGAGAGCAGGGACATCGGGAGGACTTGGGGGGAGGTGGGAGAGGAATAAAACATATGAACACTGCAAGGACTCTGGGGTGAATTACCGGGGGTAGAAAAGATCAAGGTTTTCGATGGGGGAAGATAAGAGATGGTGGTGAACAGCTGTTTTAAAGACCTGGAGGGAGGAGTGGGATTGAAGGGAGTGGGGGAGTTTGTTCCAGAGGCGGGAGAAAAGGGGAATGAAAGAGTGAAGGTGAGCAGAGAGCCTAGACTTTGGCAGTTTAACCATAAGAGGGTTGCAGGCAGATCTTATGCGACCTGAAGGAATATTGGGGGGACAGAGCACAGAGAGAGCTGGGGGAGCAAGGCTGGAGAGGAGTCGGTACAAGACAGAAAGACCACCAACCTGTCTGCGGTGAGTGAGTGAAAGGCCCTCGGTGTTGACTACATCGCAGGAGATTCCAATGATTCTGAAAGCTTTGGCCTCAACAGCGTGAAGCCGAGCAAGGTGTGAGGCAGGAGCACCAGCCCAGAGGGGGGAACAGTATTCCATTGAGCTGCGGATGAAAGCCTTGTATGTGGTGAGGAGCTCAGGTGTGCCAAAGAAGGACTTCGCACGACGGAGGATGCCCAGTCGGCGACTGGCTTTGGAGGCCAGCTTGGAAATGTGGTTTTCCCAAGAAAGATCATGGCAGATAGTGAGACCCAAAAGCTTGAGCGACAGAACTTCTTGGAGAGGATTGTTGAGAAAGTAGATGGGAGGGTTGTCCAGTCGGTCCTTTCGGAGAGACATTGTAAGAGTGTGAGATTTGTCAGGATTGAAAGACATGTTCCACTTGTTTGACCAGTCTGTGATTTTGTCCAGGTCTGCAGAGATTGAGGAGGCTGCAGACTGCCGATCTGAGGGATGAGGAATGGAGCGACAGAGAGTAGAGTCGTCAGCAAAGAGATAGAGAGGATTTTCAAGAGAGTCAGAGAGATCATTGATGAAGACCAGAAAAAGCACAGGGCCCAGAACACTACCTTGGGGAACTCCAGCCTGAACAGGAAGAGGAGATGAGAGAAACCCATTCAGGGCCACACGTTGACTACGACCAGAGAGGAAGTCCGCCAGCCATGCGTGGAGATTTCCATGGATACCAGAGGAGGAGAGTTTGGTGAGCAGAGCAGGGTGCCAGACCGTATCGAAGGCACGTGAAATGTCAAGGGAGACAGCTCTAATTTCCTGTTTGGCGTTGAGGACCTCCATCCATTGTTGAGAAAGCAGAAGCAGCATGTCCAGAGTAGAGTGACCAGGTCTGAAACCAAATTGATGATCAGAGATCAAGCCATTGGAGAAGAGGAAAGATTTAATATCTGAAGCAATGATGGATTCCATGACTTTGCTGATAATTGGGAGAAGGCTGATTGGTCTGTAGTTGCTGGGATCTGTTTTTGCACCTTTTTTGTGCAAACCGGTGATGTTGGCTGATTTCCAAGCAGATGGCAGATGACCTTGAGCAAAAGAGAGGGTGAAGAGAACAGAAAGAGGGAGTGAAAGAGCAGAAGAACATGATTTTAGGACCCGTGGGCTGATGCCGTCAGGACCAGTTGCAGAATCAGAGTCGAGGGTTGACAGAAACTTTTCCACCTTGTCAGGAGGAAAGGACACAGAGTCCAGGAGCAGCTGGGTACGACTGGGTACGGTGGGTACAGAGAGGGATGGGTTTGGGACACAAGATTTAGAGGCAAACACAGAGTTGAGGCATTCAGCTTTTTCACGTGCGGAGTCAGCCGTTAAGCCATTTGAGGTGAGGGAGGGGATGGAGGGGGAACAAACACCAGAAACAGATTTGACCAGACGCCACCAGGATTTGGAAGAGGGAGACAGATAAGAGAGTTCGGTCTTGAGAATGGTGAGATATTGTTTCCTGGCTCTCCTGAGGGTGGACACACACTTGTTTCGGGCTTTGTGAAAGGAAATGAGATTTCCTTCCGTTGGATTTGCTTTCCAGGAGATGAAAGCAAGTTGTTTCAGGGCAACAGCCTCACCACAAGATTCCGTGTACCATGGACGGGAGGAAGGGTATGACAACTGAAGACGAGATGGTATAAATCTGTGCATGAGAGAGAGCAATTTACTTTGAAAGAATTCCCAGGATGAGTTGATGTCAGAGGCGGTAGAGATGGGAGACCAGTCCAGATGATTGATGGCTGCTTGAAGACCGTGCCAGTTGGCCTGAGTGAAATGCCAGACTCGTCGACGCTGAGGAGGCTCTCTGAGAATGGTCAGAGAGATGTCCACTTTGACAAGCACATGATCAGATGAGCCGATTGGAGCAGAAGAAGAGCAGCAGACATTTTCAGGGAAGTTTGTCATTCTAATGGTACTTTGTTCTAATGGTTGCCATGGAAACATTCAATTATTTTTTGCTCCTCAGCATTTGATCAGTCGACCTTAAGGTTCATTCTGAAAGTAAAAGTGAATCCATGGCACAATATTTGGGAAGCTATACAAACTTCTCCAGATCAAAACAATTTTTGTTGTCATTTTTGTTCATTTTTTAAACTAAATGTCATGACCTTTGACCTTGACCACATTTTATTTTTTTCCTGAAACCCTGGTGTTGGCTTAGCGGTTAGGGTGCCGGCTTGGGATCCTAGGATCCTGGGTTTGAATCCCGGTCGATCGCTGAATGAACGCCAGGGGGGTTGACTCAGCCTGTCATCCTTCCGAGGTTGGCAAACTGAGTACCAGCTTGCTGGAATGAATGATCCCGATGTGTACCCCGGCTTAGAATAGGTACACCGTATCCCTGCGCATAGTAAGAGGCGACCAAGGGTTGGCGTCAGGAAGGGCATCCGGCCATAAAAACATTGCGTCAAACAGGGAACCATGATTTTCATGGGGCCCGCAAGGCTAACCCCCGCGGGGGTTAGCCCACAAGGCTAACCCCGCTCTAGCGGGGAAAAATGGCCTTAAAATGATCATTCATTCATTCATTTTCATCTTCCTGAAACCAGCTGGTATATGCTATCAGAAAACATATATTTGAGCATTTGAATTGGTCATTTAGTGCTCCTAATAATTGTAATAAATAATTCATGATTTTAGAATAATTTTTCAGTTTGTTACCGTGGCAACCAGATTTCTCTCCTAGAGGACATTTTAAAAACTGCCAACAAGCATTTTCATACAATTCAGGATGTAAACTTTCCAAAAGTACCTGTTGGTGGCTTCGAACACGCGGTACTTCCTAAACTCATTCATCGGCCATTTTTGTGATTCTGCCGAAGGACTAAAAGGAGGGATGTTGAGAGACCTTAGGTTTTATTTGTACGAGTTACTGTTATCGTTGGTTATGCAATGTATTGCAAGTTTTTGCACTCGTTTAATTCCAATACTCCGTGCCTCGGTCAAACTAGAACTCCACAGAGATTGCAGGCCCTCGCCAGGAAGTAAGTGTACCCTCTGATTGAGCTTTCTTGTTTTATTGATGTTTTTGTGAAGGAGTGTAAAGCATATTCTGGAGGAAGGTAAAACAGCACCAGGTGGAAGTCCATGGAGGATGAGAGCTGAGAAGGGCTGTCTGTAAAAGGCATCGATGTTCCCAAGAGCTTGCTGACTGGAGAGAGCTGGAAAGCATTTGTACACGAATATCAATGTGGATTCGTGATTCAGAGTAAAATGCTCTGCACAGTTCCTTCTTTAATCTCCAGAAACTCCTCACTATTCCACATGACAGAAAGCAATATGACAGAAGGTAACCTGTTGTAATTGAGACCCTGATGATCCTGATGACCCTGTGAGAATGGCACGGGACCCCGATCACCGTGCTTCGAGGGACTTGGGGCTCTCGGTCAACGCACAAAGAGGAATGCTTGTTCACACGTAGCGAACATTTGTACATCGTCCTTGAAACTTGCAGTGAATTTGCAATCGTTTTACCTATAACCTTATGGTTAACTCTGTTTCACCTTTCCGGTAGCAATTCCTCCTTTGCTTTTGCACCTTTGCTGGTTCACGATTTCCAACTTGTGCTAAGATTCTGAATATTTAGAACCATGGTTTTTGTATTTAATCCCCTCACCAGAGGAAGAGAGGGTATTGCATTTGTGTATGTCTGTCTGTTTGTTTTTTGTTTTTATTTTTTTGTCCGCACAAAACGTGAGCATGTGTATTCATTGCATTAGACCCTAACCCGAACCCTTTACAACCCGAGCCCCATGAAGATGACTCTAAGATCCCAAAAACCCTTCAGAGTGTTTAGAACCCTAACCCCCTTGAAGACCCCTTTTAACCATATATATTTTATAACCCTTTATAATCCATTTAAGACTCCTAAGATCCTTTCAAACTCCAACATCTTTTAGAACCATAACGTCCTTAAAGACCCAAATGACCCCGAGGACAAAACCGCAAAACACTTCCTGGTGAGGGTCTGCAATCTTTGATTGCTCTTTCTTGTTACCCTCGCCAGTGGAGAGGGTATTGCATTTGAGTCCGTTTGTCTGTTTGTTTGTCCGCACAGAATAAATATGATTTTCTCTGCAACCGTTGGTCCGATTGACCGGGAATTTTCACCATAGGTGCAACTCCACCTGTAGTTTATAAATGATAATTATGACGTCATAGGTCACGTGGTTCGGCCGCCATCTTGGAAAAACCGAAAAACTTTGCACCTCTATATCTCCGAAATCGCTGAATAGAAAAAATTGAGACGTGGCTCATTGTAAAGAAGTCTCCATGGGGAATAAAATATGTTAATGATGATGTCATAGGTGCCTCCATTATGACGTCATAATTCGACAAGTACAAAACTTCATCGATCAAGATGAAATTTCTTGAGCATAATCTCGGAATAAATTAGTTTAGGAAAAAACATAATGAAGCCATCGGTCACGTGGTTCGGTCGCCATATTTGTTTTAACACAAAAGCCTTAAAAACCACTGAAAATACATCCTGGCGAGGGTTTGCAATCTCCGGTTGCTCTTTTTCTTGTTTTATTTAGGTTTCGTTTTTGCCCATCCCTGCAATACCACTCTCCCCTTTTTTTGTTCTTCACAGGTGACGGGCAATATAAGTCAAAACACCATTCTGGAATACATAATGATTAACAGCATTTTTGAAGCCATCGTACAGGTAAGTCAGCATGCACTTTTTGCTTTTGTAAACAATTCATTAACAAGTACAGATGCATTTAAAGTACACCGCCAACATGCCAAATAAATATATAATATCTTCCCACTCACGGCATTGTCGGGGGCGCCCAGTGATACCACCCAGCAGCACATAGAGACAGTATTGGGAGGGAGAGGTGTACAATAATTGATTTATTGCATAATTAAAATCGATAAATAATAATCATAAAATAATTTCTTCGTCAATTGGCTAATCGCATACCCACCAGTGTTTCATCTGAAGCTGTAACTTTTTGAAAATTAATTAAATAAGTCATTAAACAAAAAATAATAATTAATTGACCAATCAATAAATAATAAATTGATTAATCAATCAAAATATCCTTTATAGCCACATCACTTGGTCACTGGCTTGTCCGAATATCAGGTTCCTCGCTCAAAAGGTGCCCGAGATATTTCCCAGATGAGAAAGAAAATAAATAAGTGATTAATAATGAAAAGAAATAAATAATAATGGTAAAATAATTAAATTATAAATCAACTGGCTCATAAAATACCGAAACCACCACCGTTTCATCCGAATCAAACTTTAAAAAAAGTACGTCATGAATCGAATAAGTAAATAATAGTGATTAATTAGTTAATCAATAAATCAAAAATACCCTTTACAGCCAAATTACTTGGTCATTGTCGTGTACAAATATCAGCCTCCTAGCTCAAAGGGTGCCTGAGATATTGCTCAGATGAGAAAGGAAATAAATAAGTACTTAATTAATCGATAATAATTAAGTAATTAATTGAGTAATCAAAAAACAAAAAATACTGTTTTTACCAAAGCACTTGCGCTCTATTGTGCCGAAATTTCAGCTTCCTAGCTCAAAGAATGGCTGAGATATCACCCGGACAAACAAACAAGAAAACAAGAAACCGGAGTGAAAATTGAGTACTCCCTTTCAGCGCCGTCATTGCCGGGCCCCCTTTGGTGCCCGGCACTGATGTCATGCAGCACCTGGAGACGGCATAGCAAAGGAGCGGTGTACAACAAACAAACAAACAAACAAGAAGACGTCATGCAGAGCACGATGCTTGCAAAATCCTCCCCCCTCTCCTCAAAAAAGGTCGTCATTGATACAGTAAATTGTCCATTTGATTAAGATTAAAATTGACGATCTTGATCAAAGCTCGAGTCAATGCGATGAAGTGACGATTTTGCAGATGAAAATTGATTTTATAAGTTTGACTTCGTTGACTTTTGACCTTTTGCCCTCAAAATAGTTTTTGTTTCCCCATTTAGTGACTCAATTTGCAAATCTTCAATTTTCAAGTCAATCGGATGAAAATTGAGGTTTTTAGAAATTCGGCCTATGTTGACCTTTTGGCCTATGTTGGTGGTTGATGGTTTTGGCCTCAAAAATACTTGGTGGTTGAATTCAGTGTCCATATATGGAAATCCTCTTCAAATTTCAAGTGAATTGGATGAAAATTTAGGATTTTAGAAACTTGGCCTTTCTTGACCTTTTGGCCTATGTTGACCTAAAAAAAATACTTTTGTTGGATTCAGTAACCCGGTATGCAAATCCTCTTAAAATTTCAAGTCAATCGGATGAAAATTGGGGATTTTAGATTTCTGGTCTATATTGACCTTTTGGCCGATGTTGACCTCAACTAGTTGGTGGTTGAATTCAGTGACCAGATATGCAAATCCTCTTAAAATTTCAAATCAATCTGATGAAAATTGAGGATTTTACAAACTTGGCCCATGTTGACCCCAAAAATACTTGGTGGTTGAATTCGGCGACCACACATGCAAATCCTCTTCAAATTTCAAGTCAATAGGAATGGAGCGGTGTGCAATAACTCGCATTTGCTGTGCTACTCTGAGAAGTGATTCTAGTTGGGTTTTTTTGGGATGTGTAGTTTAGCCATATTCCTCTCTATATAGGGGAGAGAGCTATTTATAATGTCACTTTTCACAAGCTGCCTCATTTGGACATTTGCTTTTTGTGCACCGCTCCTTTCCTTTGCCATCTCCAGGCACTGCATGACGTCATTGCCGGGTACCTTCGGTGCCTCGGCCATGCAGCACACTGGAGGATATGTTCTTTATTTATTTGGCATGAGAGCGATGCACTCTGAATGTATCTGCACTTGGTGTTTTATTTAATGGGGAAGCTAAATGATTTATAATGTTTGAGGTTTAATCCACATCTCTAATTATCGAGTTTTACATCGGAGATGGCATGTGAGCCTCCAAATGTCTGCTACCTGTGTAAGGTGCATACTGCATATTTTTGGAATTTCCAGATCTTGTCAAGCGCTCAAATTCAGCAGCACCTGGGTTATGATGCTGTTGTGTTGCTGGCGTTGCTGGTGAACTACCGCAAGTATGAGGTGTGTTCGATATTATACCCTTTGACTTGCACTTTGTTAAATTAGCACTGGAGGGCTCGGAATAGGCCCATTGTGACATCTTATCCATTGTTGCATTTCCAATCTTTGTTGGAATTCTCTCTCGATTCAGAAATTTACTAAATTCTACTGTTGGTGGGCATGTGTGCTGAATTGTAGTTTCATTTTCATTATATTTTAAGCATTAATGTTGCAATGAATGATGGAGAAGCCTTTGGTCAATATCAGGCTTTATTAAACTTGAATCAAGCAGGGTCTAAGAAACACATGCAAATACCACAAGAGTATATTAAAGCGAATAGACTACAAATATTAAGCGAGGTAATACAATCGAGCCCTCTCACGGAGTTCTTTCTCTCTCTCTCTCTCTCTCTCTCTCTCTCTCTCTCTCTCTCTCTCTCTCTCTCTCTCTCTCTCTCTCTCTCTCTCTCTCTCTCTCACACTCTCACACTCTCACACTCTCACACTCTCACACTCTCACACTCTCACACTCTCACACTCTCACACTCTCACACTCTCACACTCTCACACTCTCACACTCTCACTCTCTCTCTCTCTCTCTCTCTCTCTCTCTCTCTCTCTCTCACCAGCATGAATCGTTGTCTGACTTTGGCTCACAGCAGGCCAAGTCTCTCCCGAGCATTCGCGTGGCCAGATCTTAAATGGTCTCGAGCCCCTCGCGGTCGACACCTTCAATTCCTCTTCTTCTTCACATTCACCACTAATGTTGATACAAAATTCAGGATTCTAACCTTGGTACACGCAAAGCATGACATGGATCGTGGCTAAGCTGTCAAAAACATTGCCGCGTGACATGCAATACGACGTGTAAAATAAATGATACACAAATGTACAAGTTTTAATAGTACAAATAAAGAGGATGCAGTAAATAATTTTAGAGACTGATTTGGCATGTCCATGGTGTGCACAAAGCCTGAGTCACTATCACCCATCACATTGCTGAGACTCATTATAAGGTCAAGGAAACGATGTGCAACTGAAGTTTGTGTACTGCACATGATGGGATAAAAATTTACAAGAGTTGAGCTTGCTCGTGAAAAACCAAAACATGAAAACGCATGGAGACTGGAGAGCATGTTCTGTGGGTATGCTTCTCAGAAATCTCCTCACCCAATGTGTTTACGTTTCATGCAGCTTGCCCTCCATGGTCGTTGTCATCCCTCATGCAGCTTGTCCCCTCCCTGGTAGTTGTGTATCCCTCACGCAGCTTGTCCCCTCCCTGGTAGTTGTGTATCCCTCTTACAGCTTGTCCCTGCTATGGTAGTTGTGTATCCCTCGTGAAGCTTGCCTTTGTCCTTTCGGGAATGCTTGCGTTGTCCCAAAACAATGTTGCAAAAAATTTCTTCACAAGGTTCTCCAATGACCAAGTCTTTCGTGTATACTTATTGCTTCCCCCTCAGTCGTTTTGAAAACAAATGAGAGATTTTGCACACAGCAAAACATATTGTTCAGAACAAATACTGATGAGCACATGTGAATGGGACAGCAAGGACTACATTCTACTTGGAGCAAGGTGCAGCCAAACCTCATGCCTGGACGGACCAGTCACCTGTGTAGGTGCAGCCGAAGCCCGGTGATCTTACCCGAGTTCGTTTTGACAAGATGGCAACTCGGTGTCACTTGGCTTTTGAAAATCTGTCTCATTGGGCATTCGGCTTTAGGAGAGTGCATCATCGTTAGGTGTCAGAGATTGTTGTGATGTACAATTTATCTTTAATTTGACTCGATTATTGATGTGTACTTTTCTCCTCAACATTTTCTTTCTTTTCCACCCCAACCCCCAAACCCATCAGTCGGCGAATCCTTACATCGTGAAACTATCCATTTTGGACGATGAAATGGCTCTGAATGTGAGTTTAAGCTGCTCCACTGCAGTGTTGATAGTTTTTATGACGTCATGGCATCCATCCCATTCGCTGGTAGACCACCATTTTGGGGGAAGATGCATGACGAACAAAAGAACTAACAAAAAGATTTAATAAATTTGTACTATTTCACAAATTTTTACTGTCACTGTTAACTTGGTGTGTGTCATTAATACCCCCCTACCAAACAACGGAAATTACAAAAAAACACACCCACACCAGATCACCATAAACGCAATAAACAAACTGGGCCCAAACAGTATCTTGGCATCCATCAATGACACAGAGAAATTACTTCCCAGGTCTAATCGTGTTTACCTTTCAGCTATTCGCTGTGGATACCACCCACAACTTTTACACGACAAACATAGACGACGACACCACTGACACCACCTGCAACCACTGCCAGGCCGCTCCACACACAATAAAACATGTCATGGAAGACTGTGTGGTCCTGGCTTCACGTAGGCAAGAGCACAACATCTTGTATGTGAGGGATCCCTGGGTCGGCCCGCTCCTATGAGATCGATCGGCTCTCTCTGTGCCACTGGTCTGTTCAACCAGAACTGACTGGGGCAACACAACAACAACAACTTCGTATGTGGTTACTCGTTGCTGAACCAAGTGCAAGTGGATTAGATTAGGTTGGTATGAAATGTGGGCAGTGTTGGGGGAAAAAGAGCTCTGTTTAGCATCTACGTGAATCGTTCGAAGTCAGTTTTGTGGTTTGTAGCTTCTTGTCTGTCGTGCCACTGAAAAACATCAGTGTTTCAGACTTCCATTGCAACAAGTTATGAAATTGCCTTCATTGAGCAAAATTATTGTCCATTCTTATTTAATTTATTGAAGAGCCTTGTATTAGCTTAGTGGTTAGGGTGCCGGCTTAGGATCCGAGGATCCTGGGTTTGAATCCCGGTCGATCGCTGAATTAATGCCAGGGGGGTTGACTCAGCCTGTCATCCTTCCGAGGCCGGCAAGTTGAGTACGAGTTCACTGGTAATTCCGTGTGTGTCGCAAGGGGAAACTAACAGGGTTGGTGGCAGGAAGGGCATCCAGCCATAAAACATTGCTTCAAAAAGGGGCCATGATGCCGAAAAAAGGCCAACCACTGCTCTGCGGGGAAAAATGGCTTCTGAAGGTGGTTCTTATTATTATTGAATTTGATTGAAAGATTTTTCGTGGGTATGGGCCTTAACAAGCCCATTTGTTTGTAGGTATGGTCTGCCTGTTTGTGGGTTTTTTTTTTTTTGGTTTTTTTTTTGTATACTGAATCGAGGCTCGTGAAAGAGCTGACATTTACTTCACAAACAAATCAACCAGACAAAACAAAATATATAAAAAGAGGGAGCAGAAGACAAGATGGGGAGAGAAGGGGAAGCACACAAACACAACATTTGAGAGCAGGGAGATGTTTGGAAGGGAGAGGGCTTGGGGGGGAGGAGGCGTGGGAAGGGGGGGGGCGGGGGGGGAGAAGTATAAAACACAAGGACACCAAGGACACCAAGGACTTCCAGGACAGAAGTTGCTATTTCAAAAAAGTGGGATTGGGGTGAAATTAGTGAGGGTAGAAAAGATCAAGGTTTTGGATGGGGGAAGATAAGAGATGGTGGTGAACAGCTGTTTTAAAGACCTGGAGGGTGGAGTGGGATTGAAGAGAGTGAGGGAGTTTGTTACAGAGTTTGTTCCAGAAAGAGGAATGAAGGAGTGAAGGTGAGCAGAGAGTCTTGATTTTGGCAGTTTAACCATAAGAGGGTTGCAGGCAGATCTTGTGCGACCTTGTGCGATCTTGAAGGAATATTTGCGGGACACAGCCCAGAGAGAGCTGGGGGGGGGGGGGGCAAGGCCAGAGAGGAGTCGGTAGAAGACGGAAAGACCACCAACCTGCCTGCGGTGAGTGAGTGAAAGGCCCTTGGAGTTAGCTTCATCGCGAGAGATTCCAATGATTCTGAAATGATTTGGTTTCAACAGCGTGAAGACGAGCTAGGTGTGAGGCAGGAGCACCAGCCCAGAGAGGAGAGCAGTATTCCATTGAGCTGCGGATGAAAGCCTTGTATGTGGTGAGCTCAGGTGTGCCAAGGAAGGACTTCGCACGACGGAGGATGCCCAGTCGGCGACTGGCTTTGGAGGCCAGATTTGAAATGTGGTTTTCCCAGGAAAGATCATGGCAGATAGTGAGACCCAAAAGCTTGAGTGACAGAACTTCTTGGAGAGGATTATTCAGAAAGTGGATGGGAGGGTTGTCCAGTCGGTCTTTTCGGAGAGACATGGTAAGAGTTTGAGATTTGTCAGGATTGAAAGACATGTTCCACTTGTTTGCCCAGTCTGTGATTTTGTCCAGGTCTGCAGAGAGTGAGGAGGCTGCAGACTGCCGATCTGAGGGATGAAGAATGGAGCGACAGAGAGTAGAGTCATCAGCAAAGAGATAGAGAGGATTTTCCAGAGAGTCAGAGAGATCATTGATGAAGACCAGAAAAAGCACAGGGCCCAGAACACTGCCTTGGGGAACTCCAGCCTGAACAGGAAGAGGAGATGAGAGAAACACATTCAGGGCCACATGTTGATTACAACTAGAGAGGTAGTCCGCCAGCCATGCGTGGAGATTTCCATGGATACCAAAAGAGGAGAGTTTGGTGAGCAGAGCGGGTGCCAGACCGTATCGAAGGCATGTGATATGTCAAGGGAGACGGCTCTAATTTCCTGTTTGGCATTGAGGACCTCCATCCATTGTTGAGAAAGCAGAAGCAGCATGGCCAGAGTAGAGTGACCAGGTCTGAAACAAAATTGATGATCAGAGATAAAGCCATTGGAGAAGAGGAAAGGTTTCATATCTGAAGCAATGATGGATTCCATGACTTTGCTGATAATTGAGAGAAGGCTGATTGGTCTGTAGTTGCTGGGATCTGTTTTTGCACCTTTTTTGTGCAAAGTGGTGAAGTTGGCAGATTTCCAAGCAGATGGAAGATGACCTTGTGCAAAAGAGAGGGTGAAGAGAACAGAGAGAGGGAGTGAAAGAGCGGAAGAACAGGATTTTAGGACCCGTGGGCTGATGCCATGAGGTCCAGTTGCAGAATCAGAGTCGAGGGTTGACAGAAACTTTTTCACCTTGTCAGGAGGAAAGGACACAGAGTCCAGGAGCAGCTGGGTACGAATGGGTACGGTGGGTACAGAGAGGGATGGGTTTGGGACACAAGATTTAGAGGCAAACACATAGTTGAGGCATTCAGCTTTTTCACGTGCGGAGTCAGCCGTGTGGCCGTTTGAGGTGAGGGAGGGGATGGAGGGGGAACAAACACCCGAAACAGATTTGACCAGACGCCACCAGGATTTGGAAGAGGGAGACAGATAAGAGAGTTCGGTCCTGAGAACGGAGAGATATTGTTTCCTGGCTCTCCTGAGGGTGGACACACACTTGTTTCGGGCTTTGTGAAAGGAAATGAGATTTCCTTCGTTGGATTTGATTTCCAGGAGACGAAAGCAAGTTGTTTCTGGGCAATAGCCTCACCACAAGATCCCGTGTACCATGGACGGGAGGAAGGGTATGACAACTGAAGACGAGATGGGATAAATCTGTGCATGAGAGAGAGCAATTTACTTTGGAAGAATTCCCAGGATGAGTTGATGTCAGAGGCGGTAGAGATGGGAGACCAGTCCAGATGATTGATGGCTGCTTGAAGACCGTGCCAGTTGGCCTGAGTGAAATGCCAGACTCGTCGACGCTGAGGAGTCTCTCTGAGAATGGTCAGAGAGATGTCCACTTTAACAAGCACATGATCAGATGAGCCGATTGGAGCAGAAGAAGAGCAGCAGACATTTTCAGGGAAGTTAGTCATAACCAAGTCCAGAAGAGAAGATGCTCCGTTGACTGAGATCCGGTCGGGAAATTGACAGATTGTGTCAGTCCCAGTGAGTCACAGAAGTCCTTTGCTGAAGAGCCATGGCTGGTGAGAGAGGTACCCACACCCAACCAGCTGGCATGGTGACAATTGAAATCACCACATATGATGAAGAGAGAGTTGGGATGGGTAGATAGAAGTTGGTCCATATTATCAGACAGCGAGATGTAGATGGAGTCATCACTGTTTGGTGGACGGTACAACACACATATGAACAAAAGGTGGGAGCGAAGGGGAAGCCATAGCCAAAGGTATTCCTGGAGGTGAGGTGGAGAGAGGGCAGTGCAGGGCGAGTGAGGAAGAGTTTTTTTTTTAAAGATAGCAACCCCACCTCCAGGACGAGGCTCAGGTCTATCATACCGGAGGAGGGAGTAACCTGGGAGAGACACCAAGGAATCAGAGACATCATGAAGGAGGAAAGTTTCTGTTAAGCAGATCATGTCTGGTTTGTCAGAAGCAACCTGTATGGAGAGATCAGTCAAGTTTGAGTGAAGGCCTGGATGTTTGAGGTCCATACTGTTAAAGAAGAGGAAGGGGGAGCATCTGATACAGAACAGGGGTGGGGGGGGGGGGGTGGGAGCAGTAGGGTAAGATGTGGAAGAGGAGGAAGAGGTCGGGAGAGCTGTTGAAGGTGTGTCAGAGATTTCAGAATAGCTTGGAGAAAGGGAAGAATGGGGCGGACAAAAGGTTTGATGGTGATTGGGTGAGGTGCAGTGAGGTGTTATTTGAGGAGGGGGAAGAGTGAGGCAGAAGGTTGAGGGAGATGAAGGTGAAAGTTTGAAGGGGGAAGAAGCGGGGAGGACGCTTTGAGGAGGAGGAGTGAGAGGGGAGTATGGACTGTAACAAGCCCTTTTGTGTGTTGGTGTGGGCTTTAACAAGTCCTGTCTGTAATCAAGTCAGGTGAGTGATTGGAAATTTCGATTTGAACAAATCTATTCTCCTTTTTTAAATCTCTTTACTGGATTAACTTAAATTGATGTGTATTAATTCACGATGAACACGCTAAATGCTGGAAGCTTTGACTTTGAACAATGCAGATGTTTGTCAATAATTAGTTTAATCGAGGAAATTTTGGCATTAGAAGGACATTTGTCCCATCATGCTCATCCCATATTCACACCCCCATCACTGCACTACAGATAACCAATAAGCAAGGCAATTGAGCCATGATTCGAGAATACAATGGCCTTCTCCTTTTTGAGAGATGCTGTGGGGTCTATTAACGTCCACGACCAAAAGGCACATGAGAAGGATGGCATCGCACCCCCTTCTGAAAAAGATTCCATTCGAACGTTTTTGTGTGTTTTTTACTCGTAGCTTCTGTCAGAACCCAATGGGAGTGGAGCCCAATCCGGATAGGTCGATGGTGAGCACGCTACCAAAAGAGATACTTTGACTCTTGAGGCATTTTTCTTTCGCCAAAAAAGGTGGACGGAGGTTATGTTTTCACCCCATTTGCCTGTCAGCAGCAGGATGTCTCAAAAAGTCATGGACGGATTATGACAAAGCTAGGTGAATCCGTTGGTTCGGTGACAATATAGAAAGAAATATAGGGCAAAAATATAAAATTGTCATGTAGAAAATTGGGCAAAATGGAGAAGATTGTCATGGGTCCCTAGCAGGGAAAAGCCTTAAAATGCCTGTTGTTGTTGTTGTGTTGGTGACAAAAACGAACTGATTAGATTTTGGTTCAAGTCCGAATGCAGATCCGGCCTATCAGTGGGATAGAAAACATAAACTGTTCAGCCTGGCGGAGGTATGCGCTCTACCTAGTGTCGTTTTAGTTGTGATTGCGTTGATCAGGCCTAGGGTTATGAATATTAACAGCCAAATCCTCCTTCCTTCAAAGAACCACCACATCCAACTTGTTCAATGGAGATATCCATCAATTATTGCATCAAAAACATTGTTGGGAAGATGGTGGAGTTTTAATTGTAGGCCATGTCACTTTAGCTTCATCTGGACTGCACAGACACATGGTTTCACCCACAAATGAAGTGATCTGGATTAGTCCACATGCATTATGGCCATTGTTGGGTGTCCGAGCGTGATTATTGTGCCGTATTCGTTAATTATTCCAAATTGATAGGCTTTGGATATTTCCTTCCTTTACAAATTATAATTGTCGATTCCTTGGATGGTAAACTGTTTGGTTGGTCTACTGAGCGATCGATGCGCTTACCATCGAACGTCCTTTGTGCCATTTCCTCACCTCTAATGTCCTGTTGTCAATATGAGGTCAGGTGTTATAATTACGTGTGTATCGGTTCGTTTCAGGGCATGGGACTGGTATTGTCAAGAACGCTCTGTGAATATAACAGGTCGGTATGTGTGGAAGTGCTCCTTCATTTGTTTCCTCCCTTTTGTCCCATTTTCTTTTTCATCACTTGCGGAATCTCGGTTGGTTAGTGTCGGTGTGTGTGGCCTGGGCATCAGATGATTTGAGGAAACCTTGATTAAGTTCCAAACCTCATCCTTTATATGACACTCATATGCATGTTCAAAAAGGCTGAGTGGGTGTGTGGCCATTTCCCTCTCCGTGCTTCAAGCCTTCCTGATAATTTGAGGTTTGAGTTATTATTCCAGGTTGAACATGTTGATGCATCTCTGGTTCGTGTTTGGCTTTTTAGGCATTACAAGTCCAAGGAAGATGAAGCTCAAGGTGGAATCTTCTCCACCATTACAAACATTGTGGGTTTGTGCATGTATTTGACAACATGGGAAATGATTGGGGTTTTTTTGGTTGAGTGACGATGAATAGTCGTTGACTTCACTCGGAGCATTTCTCTCATCCGGTGCCCCATGTGACCAGGTTGGAAACATGTTTATAGGTGAAGCTGAAGAGAAACTTTCTCCACGGTGAGCATTTCGATCGCTCCCGAATCGCTTGATGTGATTTGTCTTGTACGGAATTTTTGAGTATTTTGCTTCTAATTTTCATTTCTTCTTCAAGCTGTTTATAAAGTTATTTATTATTGGGTCAGGCTGACAGGATGGCCTTGAGATAACAGTCGCCTCAACTGTCCAGTGTGGGTCGTCCCACTGTTTCATAGGCAAGGAAATTCATCAGTGTGTGCCACCCCTGGATGGATGTTAAAGGGGCGTCCCGTGTGCCAGCATTCGTTGGTGGATCTTTAAAGATCACACGGCGTCCTTCCTGACGAGTAGGCATGCTATTGTCAGCATCATGAAAAAATTACTAATTCTTGGCAAAACCAGCAGGGGGCACTGCATCAGCGGCGCAGCCACGCTCCCAGGAAGGGAGCAAACCAACAGCCATAGACTGCACACAAAAAGATGCATATTATGGGGTGTAAGGCTCATGGAGGAGCTGTTGTATAAAAATGGTGCACACACATACAAACCAAGACATTCAATGATGACAGACAAACTCCCCTGGCCCCATAAGACTCTCTAACTGTCCCATCACCCCCATGGCATGCGAACCAAGATGGGGTTTATCCATACCCCAATACCCCATTCTCTGAATACTGAGTGTCGACAGAGGAAGCAACAGTTGTACCATTTTTATTGTTTCTATGACTCAGTGCGGGGTCGGGTTCGAACCTCCAACTACAATACCACAGTGTGTGATTATTGATTTGTTACCGATTTGATTTGCTTGTAACCAGTTTGGTTTGTCTTTGTTTATTTTGCATTTTGTGCAAATTGCATTGGCAGCATTTTTTTTTTTTTTTTTTTTTTTTTTAAATAAACAAGCCGTACATTTAGAGTTGAGGCCTAGTTATTTTTGGAGGATGACGGTGAGGGATGATGCTGTAAAACACCTACCATGTTCCAACGCTTTTACTTTTTGTCATTTTGACCTTTTCAAAGGCAATTGGCAGTGTGGACGTTTTTCTCCGTATAATCCAGTTTTGTGATTAATGTCCGGGCAGAAACTGATTAATTGCCTGAAGGGAAAATGGCTTTTAGCATTTTTAACCCTTTGCACCCACGGATCGTCCGGTTTCAATTTACTCTTTAACGCAAGGGTATCTTGTGTGTTTATCAATGTATACTATCATTGATCAATGTGTGGTATTAAATTAAATCAAGACCTTTTGGAACGGAAAAGGTGGCACTATTAGATGATCGTACTATGGGTATTTGTCATTTGTCCGATCAGGCTTAATGAGAGTTATAAGCTGGCTGTCTTGTGTACATCAACAAGTGTTTTGTAATCATGTTTGTAACAAATTTTGTTGTAACAATGAAGTTGTAATTTGTTGTAACAAATTTTTTTTTCTCCAGCACCAATGAATCGCTTCTTCTGGCGTTGTACGAGGCAGTCCATCTGAACAGGAACTTCATTGCAGTGCTGGCACATGTAAGTGCTTCGCTATTTTACTTTCCCTCTGAACTGCCAGTGATGGAGATAGAGAGGATCTCCGCATGGAGGAAAACCCCCATTGGTGCAGAATGATAGAGGATCTCCGCAGGGAATCAAAACCCCGAAGGTGGAGAGGGAGAGGATCACCGCAACGAATAAGAAAACCACACGGGGGGTAGAATGACATATTGTACGTTTTTGATAATTTCGTTTTAAGTTTCAACTATTAAATTAAATCGTGTGGAAATACATCTGGTGTTGAATATCAGTCAAAACTCCACTCACACCCAAAACGATCTTGTGTTCAAAAGACCATCTATTAATTAGTGGGACCTGCACGTGCATCCCATCGTGGAATGAGATTGTCGCGATGCTAAGGAAAAGGGATAAATGAAGAATGTACAACATTCTATTTGAATCTAAACCTTTTAAGAAACTTCAAGAATATTGATGGGATACCGTTAAGGTGGGGTGACCCTTTTGATTTTGTCCAACTTCTGATAAATGAAAAGATTTTGAAAGTGCCAAAAACTCAACTTTTGTTCTGCAGTGTTCAAGAATGTAATTCAATTGAAATAAATATTTTGTCAGAAATTATATGTTAAAGGTGATTGTGGCTTCAAAGGCCGTATAAAAAAATGTCAGGCATTTACTGCTGTTGACGCGCACTGCCTTTTACACCACCTTATTTAACACGTCACATTAGTTTTTCGTGCCTGTTGCTTGTGTCCTCTGACCTTAAAAACAGGAAGTTTCCTGTTTGGAATGATTTTCAATTTTGTTTGTCTGCCAGACAGGCAAAGAGAGTGAAAAAAAATAATAAATCTCGCTCCTCTCTGTGCATGTGCGATCAGGACAAATTCAGTCAAAGTACTACTCAACAACAGGTTTGTTTTCCGATTCGTGTTCAAAATATAACATTCAATAAAAATTGAGTTGCTCCTTGATCATAAACTAACGATTAAACAGGGCAGACAGATAAGTGAATCAATTGCTTAACCCTACTTTTCCCTATGTGTGCGTGGGGTAATTACAAATTGCCTTTAGTCGAAGTTCGTGAAAGCTTTCTGATGGAACCGATCACTCCAGTTAGACTACACAAGAAAGTGGGAATGATTAGGTCCATTAAAGAAGAAAAATTTGGAATAAATATCTATATACAGTATATCTATCTATAATTCCAGTAATCTCTGTCTGTACGTTTGTACGTTTGTCTGTGACCGCTGTTTCTCGACAACCACGGGTCCGATATACTTTTAACTTGCCAGGTATATTGCTGGGGACCCGAGGATGTGCCTTTTCAAGGTTTCATATTAATCGGACAATTACTTACCGAGCTATGTCCAAAAAACGATTCAACCAATCAGAGAGCTTGCAGAGGGCTTTGCGAATGGACCAAACCATTCATGTAAATAGAGGGGGGGGTTCTGTGGTCGTTGCGAATGGACCAAACCATTCACATCGAATCATCGAATCACATCGAATGGACCAAACCGTTCGCTTTGGACCAAACCATTGCATGTAAATAGAGGGGGGGGGGGTTCTGTGGTCGTTGCGAATGGACCAAACCATTCATGTAAATAGAGGGGGGGGGGGGGTTCTGTGGTCGTTACTGCCACGTGGTTTCAAAGTTTTTTTTTGTTGTTGTTGTTTGCACGCATGTTTTTTTGCACCCACGTACGGGCACGCCCTAGGATGTTTACACACACACACCCCTACACAAATTTTTTTTTTTTTTTTTTTTTTGGCAAGGAACGGGCACCCACGTACGGGCACGTCCTAGCTTATATATAGTACGGGCATGCCCTAGTATATATAAATGCAAGTTACCTGATTGTCTGATCAGGGTAAACGTCGTAACCACAGCACGTACTATGCTGAATGATACCTCAAGTAAGAGCTCACGAATAAGAGCTCTTGCATCGAGACAGTGCATGTGGAGGTTTAAAATTGTTGCTCTCCTCGCCTGAGGAGAGGGCATTGCATTTGAGTCGGTTTGTCTGTTTGTTTCTGTTTGTCCACACAGAATAAATATGATTTTCCCTCCAAGGCTGTGCCAAATTAAACTCCTATTTAAATTTGATTTTAAATTTGCTTTTGAAAATTTTGGCCTCACGTGCCCAATAACTGCAGCTGCAGGTAACAACCCCTTCCTCGGATTCTTATGCCCCTCCCTGCAGCTGTTCCAAATTTATTATGGGGACCAGCTTTTCCAAGGCTCTATTCCCTGACACTTCCATAATCAGAGTCCAGCTCGGGGCCATAACACCCCCCCCCCCCCCCCCCCCACCCAACTGGGAATTCATTTTCGTAGCCTCTGGTGCCCATATGTGGCTCGTGGTGAGGGTCCCCTTGGTCATCTTAATCTCGGCATGGAGATGCTTAATGGACCGACTCACCTTTTCCCTCAGAATCTTTTGGACTCGAGCAACCTCTCCTTTGATGGTATTGTCCCAGGTCTCCAGTTCCTCCTGCATCAAATCACTCACCCTTTCATCAGTCATTTGGGGCTCCACAGGCCTTTACCAATAAACACCTGCTCCTGTTCTGTTACATGGGCTTCCAACCCCTTTACCTCCTCAGCCAATTCAACCCGCTGTTGTTTGAAGAGTCCCCATTCCTCTACCTGTTGTCGCATTCTGGCATCTACACGGCCCCGATAACCTTCCATGTCGTCATTTACTTTATCAATTCTGATATTAGTGGCCCCTATTCTTTCTTCCAACTTTTCCCCCATTCGGACAGCCTGGGTCTCGGTCCTCTTCTATTTTTAATGTAAATTCCTCCCTTTTTGATTCAAATTCTACTACCATTACCTACTCCATCTCCCTGAATTTCGTCTCTAATTTGACCCCGAGTTCACCCAGCCTGTCCGTAATTTGACTATCCATTTTCCCCTCTATTTTATCAAATCGTTCCCCCAGCTCTTGTGTTATTTCCTCAATTTTTCTCTCAAATTGTTCATTCATCTCCCTTATCTCATTCCCTTGTTCACTCATTTGTTTGTTCATTCCCTCTATCTTTCCCTCCAATACATCAATTTTATTTTCCATTCCCTTAATTTGTCCCTTCAATTCTCCCTTCAATCGATCAATTTTGTTTTCCAATCACTCACTCTGAGCATTCATTTTCTCACTCATTCCCTTCATATCTCCCTTCAATTGTTCACCCTCGGCCTTCATTTCATTCATTGTATTCAATATTTGCAACAACACCGGGTCAGACATCGCAGCCGTTCCAGGTCCCGACATTCTGGGGGAGGGGGTTCGAACGCTCAGGACGGGGGAGGTTCCACTCCTGTCCTCTAACCCCTCTATCTCCGGCTCACTTCCATACTCTTCGGGATCCCCAACCCGCTCGGCCATCTCACTCGCTCGTGCGTATTTTTACCTCAGAAATGGATATTTTTTCATTTTTAGAAAACGTGATGTTGCTCTTCATACACCAATTGCTACAAAATGTGGACACCCCGGTACTACGATTAGTTTTTATTCCAAATGCTGAGCGCAATTTGCCCTCAGCGGGTGTCGAACTCGCAACCTTCAGACACTGAGTGTTTGAGGTTTGCATCCCAAACTCCTGACACCAAATGTCGTGTTCCTGGTGATTAAAATCTTCCAAGGAAACAGATTTCCGAACGAGTTTTAACTCTGAAGCGTTCACTCAAAATATAGCAGAGAATACGTGTGGGGAGAAGAGACCGAAGAGCGCTTACCTTCACGGATCCCACCGGCAGTCCTCAAACCTGCAAAAATTAATTCAACCCACACAGGTTTAAAATGTACAAGAAAATGCCGGCTTTATAAACCAAAATGCCAGTAACAAAGAAAATGCACGATTAATGAAACTATTTGCCTAAATTGGATCGCCCCCACACACAGACTCATATACAGACAAAGGATAAAATAATTGGAAAATAAATATGTATTCCTGTGTAGCACTTAGCTCTTAGCTGCACTTGAATCTCATAATTCTGCGAACGGGCCCCGGAGGTCCATGCGGAGAAACGCGCATTGGCGCAAAGTCAGTGCGTGGGAAATAGGCATTGGCGTGCGCAGCTCAACCACTCCGGCCGCCGAGCACGATTCGAGCAACCCTCGCTCGTCCTCGTGTTCTTTATACAGCACCGCAGCCTCTCGGCGCACCCAGTCGCCGCACTGCCAGCACCAACGAGCCAAAAAAAGGACAATGCGGCCGCTCGAACCGTTCGCCCGGACCAAGAAAAGATAATGAAAAGCACGGATGCGTCCGTCTTCCCCGAACACCAGGACTCGAGCAAGGACGTGCGGTGCGAAAGGGAAACAATGCGACTGCACGCTCTAAAATATATCACCAAGAGTGGGAACCAAGAGGATGTCACCGCTGAGATAGCTAAAATGCGACCGTTCGCTATGGGATCCAGAATCGGAAGGGAAAATGTCCGCCGTTCCAATTGTTTTGTCCACGGGGCTGACGTCATCCGTTCCTGCTTCACCAATCCCATAGTCCCATCTTACCAGTCTTTGTGCCAATGTAATCCTGGTCCAAACACTGCCCCTCAGTGTGTGGCTCACAGCACTGCCTTTGCCTGTGCGCTCACCAAGTCGGTGTTATCAGCGGTAGCGCTTGATGCCTCGTTTCCGGTTGGTTTTTAATTGGTGTGATTAATGGCCGATTTCTTACGAGATGCGTGTGGTGCAGTGTCGTAATGAACACAGGAAAACATTACAGAGGCAATTACAAACAGGGAATTAGATACCCATAATCCCTCGCTAATTAACAAGCTCCACCCCTCTGTTGGGGACGAAGATACAAGCTTACCCGACATCCGGTCTGCACAAATTTCCTACTTATGATACATCGAGGTTTCTTCTTCTTCATGACAGTTGGAGCACACTACCTATGCAATCTGCCTGGACGAAGGTATTGCGTATCCCCTACAAATGTAACAATATCATGTTATATATCGCTTTTCACGCAATCTCTCAATGGTGAAGAATCACTTAAAAATTAAATAATTCTTGCAGCCGAATCCATATTCAGATCTTTACCAAAATGGAAACAATTAGTACTTTTCACATACACAACCTCTCCACCAAACTTTGTCCAAATCCATCCACAACTTTGAGATATCCTGCTATTTAACATTTTTGGCCATATCACTCAATAGTGAAGAATCACTTTAAAAATTATACTAGCTGGATCCGCATCCGGATCTTCACCAACATTGAATCAATTCTTCCTTGTCACACACACACACAACCTGTCCAACAAGTTTCGTCCAAATCCATCCATAACTTTTTGAGATATCCCGCTATGTATCGTTTTAGCCCTATCTCCCAATGGTGAAGAATCACAAAAAAAAATTAAATAATTCTCATATCCGAATCCATATTCAGATCTTCACCAAAATCGAAAATATTTGGCCTTGTCATAGACCCAACCTGTCCACCAAGTTTCATCCAAATCCGTCCACAACTTTTTGAGATATCCTGCTATGTATAGTTTCTGGCCCGATCTCCCAATGGTGAAGAATCACTTAAAAATTCTAGTAGCCGGATCCAAATTTGGATCTTCACCAAAATCTAATCATTTCGTCCTTGTCGCACATGCTACCTCTCTGCCAAATTTTGTCCGAATCCATCTACAACTTTTTGAACTATCTTATTCACAGACAGACAGACAGACGGACAGACAGGGATGAAAACATAACCTCCATCCACCTTTGGTGGCGGAGTTTTTTTTTTGTGTACTGAATCGAGGCTCGTGAAAGAGCTAACATTTATTTCACAAACAAATCAACCAGACAAACAAAATATATAAAAAGAGGGAGCGGAAGACAAGATGGGGAGAGAAGGGGAAGCACACAAACACAACATTTGAGAGCAGGGAGATGTGTGGGAGGGAGAGGGCTTGGGGGGAGGAGGCGTGGGAAGGGGGGTGGGGGGGTGTGAGAAGTATAAAACACAAGGACACCAAGGACTTCCAGGACAGAAGTTGGTATTTCAAAAAAGTGGATTTGGGGTGAAATTAGCGGGGGTAGAAAAGATCAAGGTTGGGTGGAGACCTGGAGGGTGGAGTGGATTGAAGAGAGTGAGGTAGTTTGTTCCAGAGGTGGGAGAAAAGAGGAATGAAGGAGTGAAGGTGAGCAGAGAGTCTTGATTTTGGCAGTTTAACCATTAGGGGGTTGCAGGCAGATCTTGTGCGACCTGCAGGAATATTTGGGGGACAGAGCCCAGAGAGAGCTGGGGGGGCAAGGCCAGAGAGGAGTCGGTACAAGACGGAAAGACCACCACCCTGCCTGCGGTGAGTGAGTGAAAGACCCTTGGAGTTAGCTTCATCGCGGGAGATTCCAATGATTCTGAACGCTTTGGTTTCAACAGCGTGAAGACGAGCTAGGTGTGAGGCAGGAGCACCAGCCCAGAGGGGAGAGCAGTATTCCATTGAGCTACGGATGAAAGCCTTGTATGTGGTGAGGAGCTCAGGTGTGCCAAGGAAGGACTTCGCACGACGGAGGATGCTCAGTCGGCGACTGGCTTTGGAGGCCAGATTTGAAATGTGGTTTTCCCAGGAAAGATCATGGCAGATACTGAGACCCAAAAGCTTGAGTGACAGAACTTCTTGGAGAGGATTATTCAGAAAGTGGATGGGAGGGTTGTCCAGTCAGTCTTTTCGGAGAGACATCATAAGAGTGTGAGATTTGTCAGGATTGAAAGACATGTTCCACTTGTTTGCCCAGTCTGTGATTTTGTCCAGGTCTGCAGAGAGTGAGGAGGCTGCAGACTGCCGATCTGAGGGATGAGGAATGGAGCGACAGAGCGTAGAGTCATCAGAAAAGACAGAGAGAATTTTCAAGAGAGTCAGAGAGATCATTGATGAAGACCAGAAAAAGCACAGGGCCCAGAACACTGCCTTGGGGAACTCCAGCCTGAACAGGAAGAGGAGATGAGAGAAACCCATTCAGGGCCACACGTTGACCGACTAGAGAGGAAGTCTGCCAGCCATGCGTTGAGATTTCCATGGATACCAAAGGAGGAGAGTTTGGTAAGCAGAGTGGGGTGCCAGACCGTATTGAAGGCACGTGATATGTCAAGGGAGACGGCTCTAATTTCTTGTTTGGCATTGAGCTTGAGGACCTCCATCCATTGTTGAGAAAGCAGAAGCAGCATGTCCAGAGTAGAGTGACCAGGTCTGAAACCAAATTGATGATCAGAGATCAAGCCATTGGAGAAGAGGAAATATTTCATATCTGAAGCAATGATGGATTCCATGACTTTGCTGATAATTGGGAGAAGGCTGATTGGTCTGTAGTTGCTGGGATCTGTTTTTGCACCTTTTTTGTGCAAAGCGGTGATGTTGGCTGATTTCCAAGCAGATGGCAGATGACCTTGAGCAAAAGAGAGGGTGAAGAGAGCAGAGAGAGGGAGTGAAAGAGCGGAATAACAGGATTTTAGGACCTGTGGGCTGATGCCGTCAGGTCCAGTTGCAGAATCAGAGTTGAGGGTTGACAGAAACTTTTCCACCTTGTCAGGAGGAAAGGACACGGAGTCCAGGAGCAGCTGGGTACGACTGGGTACGGTGGGTACAGAGAGGGATGGGTTTGGGACACAAGATTTAGAGGCAAACACAGAGTTGAGGCATTCAGCTTTTTCGCGTGCGGAGTCAGCCGTGTCGCCGTTTGAGGTGAGGGCGGGGATGGAGGGGGAACAAACACCAGAAACAGATTTGACCACCAATCAACTCATCTTTAAACTTTCCAATAACCTTTCTATTTCAATGTATAATCGTTGTCTTTTGTAATTCTTGTTAAAATGAATCTAAAATCTCTTCTCCCTTTAAATCATACAATTTATACGTCCAAGGAACTGTATCTAAAACATCAAAAACTTTAAAAAGTACATCAATCCATCTCTTTGTATAACCTTTCTCAAAGTGTTATTTTCAACGATATATTTTTCCTATATCACCAACCTTAAACTATGGCTTTATCAGATTGATCTCCTTTTTATATTCTAATTTTGCAAATGTTTCCGATGCTTTTGCTTTTGTTGAGGAATGGACTGTCTTATTTTGATCATTTACAATATCTCAAATAAAATATATCCATCTTTGATGTCTGAGTTCAGTATGTTTTTTTTATATAGTCTCTCTTTCCAAGTGTGAGTTAAACGCTCAATAACAACCGCCTTTCCTTCATTAAAGGTGCTGTAAAAAAGCAATACCGTTATCTTTAAGAAAGGTATTTAACATTTTAATATATTATGTTTTGTTATAGAACTCTGTTGGCTTCACTTGGGGTTGCCTGGTTTTGTTGAGTTGCCTGGTGTTGGCATAGCCTTGACTTAGCCTTGTTGGCTTTTGTTGAGTTGCCTTAGCCTGGTGTTGGCTTAGCGGTTGGGGCGCAGGCATGGGATCCTTGGATCCTGAGTTCGAATCCCGGTCGATCACTGAATTAACGCCAGGGGGGTTGACTCAGCCTGTCATCCTTCCGAGGTCGGCAAATTGAGTACCAGCTTGCTGGGATGAATGATCCAGGTGTGTACCCCGGTTTAGAATAGGTGCACCGTATCCCTGCGCATCGTAAGAGCGTGACCAAGGGTTGGCGTCAGGAAGGGCATCCGGCCATAAAAACATTGCCTCAAACAGGGAACCATGATTGTCATAGAGCCCGCAAGGCTAAACCCTGCTCTAGCGGGAAAATGGCCTTAAAACGATCATTCATTCATTCATGTTATAGAACTCTGTTTTCTCATCAGTCCATAACTTTCTTGGTTTTCTTATAGTACTACGAAATATCCCACTGAAGGTGAGCATAAGAGTATTACCTCTTGTTTTTCAAAGGAACAACCCACGCACATCTACTCAAAGCAATAACGGTTAAAGCAACTCCCTTGTCATTAAGATCAATTAAGTCAGTGGACCATATGTAATCAACCCCTTTGTAATAAATAAACCTTCCTTCCTTTTAAACTTCGGAACTATTGGCTTTTGTAATTCATCAGCTAAAAGCTTATTCGGTAAATGCTCTTCAGTCTTAATGACATCATTAGCTCTAGCACTTAAACGTTTTTTTGGATAACCAAGCCAAAGTCTCAATTTAACACTTGTCGTCATCTTCACGTTAAACCTACGAGGGAGAGACCCATGCTACGCACGGGTGGAAGGCCAGAAGCAAACAGGCAATGCAGATACGCGAATGCTAAAGCATGAAACCAATAAATTCCACATTCCTGTAGCACCTTCAGTCACACGTCAGACATGGACAGCAAGTTCGTGAAGGACTTCCATGAAAAACGTACCGGTTCGCAAACAAACAGGTACGTTCACGTATAGAAACATCGATCGTGGGACCGTGGTGAATCTGCATATGGCGATCCGCGAAGTTCACGTTCAGAAAGTAGAAACAATCACGGCATGTCATTATTCACTTGAACTCGATATCTCTTTTTTCATTCCAAACAACATAACTCCAATTAATCACAAAATAAACTTTTAACAACATTGTTAATGTTTTCTTCATTGGTAAAAACTACCAAATCAACAGTTAAAAGGATTTTGAGCCGATAGCTGTTATGGCCTTGGCAAGATCGATGGAGACAGCGATCTGTTAGCGTATTCACCGCCCAAATAGCTATGTGGAATTCTCTCATTTAGAGATTAAACTCACGTCGTTTGAACTTTGGCCAAGGTCATTATTTACTTTTTATGATGTTTATATACGAATGATGTTTAGTGATGTATATATTGGTTTTGGGTCGTCCTTTCCGCATATCTCGTGGGATTGTAAGTTGGAGAGACGGCCGTGATGGCGGGGATGGGTTTGGAATTCTTTCAAGCAGGGATTCAACCCATGTCCTTATAAAAGGTCTTTGGCGTCAGGAAGACAGGTCAGACAACCCCCCTGGAGGTCACCGAGTCCGATCGGTGCAGTGGTGCAGCGATCGGTGCAGCCGTTTGTGCGGCACCCGGGAAAACAACATCGTCACAATGAAAACATCGTCACAATGAACGTTATGCGAACGCGAATGTTTTGTGGGAGTCCAAACCTGAGAATGCTGGAGACCAAAGCTGAAGTTGGGAAAACTAAATAGACTATTTTACTCCTGGAGATCCCAGGATTATCCACCCAAAATATCGTTGCGATCGGTTCAGCAGTTTTTTACGGTATCTTCGAATGGACAGACAGACAGACAGACAGACGGACGGACATTTGGTGAATTATCGTTATATCAACTTTTTCTCTCAACGTTGGATTTAAAGGGCCACAGACACAGAAAATCATGTTTGGTTTAATTAATAGATATTGCTTCACTTAACACTTAATCGTCCTTTTTTTTTTGAATAAATATCACTCGATTGGCCCCCGCCACCCAAAAAACGGCGATTTGATTGCTCATGTGACTGGCTACGTCATCGAGGGAATTTTTGTTGCTGCTGGTAGTTTTTAGCTGGTAGTGGAGTCCCGCCCCTAAAATCGTGATGTTCATTCATGATGTCACCTGTGTGATGTAATCGAGGGAAAGGTTTCTCAGCACGCAATGATAACTGCCTGACCAAGAATCTTCTGATAGTCAAAATCGTTATTAAAAACTACCAGCAGCAACAAAAATTCCCTCGATGACGTAGCCAGTCACATGAGCAATCAAATCGCCGTTTTTTTGGGTGGCGGGGGCCAATCGAGTGATATTTTTTTTTTTTTTTAAAGGACGATTAAGTGTTGAGTGAAGCAATATCTATTAATTAAACCAAACATGATTTTCTGTGTTTGTGGCCCTTTAATATCAGACAAATTATATAACATTTCTCTGTGAGCATCATGTTTTTCATCCAACCGTACTATTGCAATAATCTGTCGTGTTTCAAACACACATCAGCTACCCTATTTTTTTTAGGTTTGGACTAGGGATTAGGATTTCCTCCTTTATGTTATCATTTATCGAAGTTTTGTTTTTTTGTCCAGACCACAGAAAGAATACCCAGGAGGTGTAATTCTCCGGGTATCCCAGTTGTTGTAATGTCACTCCCCGATTGAAAAAGCCTTTGTATGTCTCCTCCACTTTTATGTCTGGAGATGAATTTACTCTTTTTAGTACTACACGTGGAATATATCCCTTTTTGAAAAACTCTATTATTTATACTTTTCACATACGAGATTTTTTGGTATTGGTTTTCCTTTTTATGCTTGAAGCAACAAATTACCGTCATTCTATTTCTTTGTCGGAAATTTTATCATCCAACTTCTACAGAGTGCAATAACATTTTTTGCTTTCAGCACATGCATTTGAATCTTCATTTGTAAAATATAAAGCGTCCTCAAAAAGCTCCTCAATCTATCGTCTATTTATTAGACAAAATGTTAATTTTTTTTTTTTTTTTTTTAACATTGAACTCACTCATTTTATCTTTAAAATCACTTTACTCATATCTTTACAAACTCTTCATCTGTTTTCTCTAACATCTCTGATTTCTTCTTCATTCAATACTTTATTCATTTATTACATAAAAATGTATTACACCTCTTTCCAAGAAATCTTTGTTGACTGAGTAGCCACATCTATAACCCTTTTCATATCTATTTCAATATCCATCTCGATAATGTTTGTCTGCAATTCTATGAGGAAGAGTTTGGAGGAATAATATGTGATTTATGACATTACTAAAACACTGATTTTTGAGATTTAAAAAATCTCAATTTGTCATATCGAATCATTTATTAGGCAGAAAACCTTTCATCCCCACTGCCATTTAACTCTTGAAGACCTTTTTCCTCCTTTTTTTCCGGTTTCCGGTTCCTCGGGCGAGTGAAGCGTACTTCGAGCTCTCCACGGCATCGAAGTTTAAGTGTTTTCCCATTCTTATCTTTGTCAAATTTCCACTGGTTATTTTGCTGTGTATGTGTTATTGTGTGTTTCTGGTTGGCCTTGGTTTGTAATTCGTACAAACTTGTGTGTAGTTAATCGTTTTCTGAGTCGTACCTCGTGCGCGGCCTGGTAACTTGGGGCTTCCCTCCCCCCGTCGGTGTTTTGTCGGTTTGGGTTATTTCCTTCGCTGTATTGCTCGTTTCTTTTATTTTATTTTCTCCCCCTCACCTCACCAGACAAAGAATTCTACATTGATTCTTTCTCTCCTCCCGGACACGTGCTTGTTCGCTCTCCTCCTCGTCTCGGCTTGTGCCCCGCCCCCTGTATCTCGTTTCTCTTCCGCCTCTGCTCCTTCCTTCTCAAATCCACGTTCTCGCTTGGAGACTTTTCCCAGATTGGTTTTCATGGTTTTCATGGTTCTGTTTGGATATTGTTGGAATATGTTTAAACTGCAGCCGTGATGCTGACGCCGCCCCCCCCCCCCCCCAGAATTTTTTTAAACGTTTCCCAGTGTGTACCCTGGTCAGAATAGGTACACCATATCCCTGCGTGTCGTAAGAGACGACTAAGAGGGTTGGCGTCAGGAAGGGCATCCGGCCATAAAAACATTGCCTCAAAAAGAGAACCATGACAATTACAACTACATATTGGCAGGGTGCAGCCGGAAGTGGAGATCGGTTTCTGAGGTTTGGGACATGGAATGTAGGGACAATGACAGGGAGATCAGGAGAAGTGGTGGAAGTATTGGTCAGAAGAAGAGTGGACATATGTTGTGTGCAAGAGACGAGATGGAAGGGAAGTGGTGTGAGAATGGTGAAGGGTAGGCAGGGACAGAAATACAAGTTTGTGTGGCAAGGGTGCCCGGAGGGCGTGAATGGTGTTGGTGTCATGTTTTCTGAGGAGTTTGTAGACAGTGTGGTGAGTGAGACTAGAGTGAGTGATAGGTTGATGATGGTGAAAATGATGATTGGAAAGCTCTTGGTGATCGTCATCTCGGGATATGCTCCGCAGGTTGGTCGAAGCAATGAAGAGAAGGACAAGTTCTGGTGTGCGATAGAGAAGCTGATGGAAAACGTGAAAGATGAGGAAGTTGTTGTGGTGGGAGGAGACCTGAATGGACATGTGGGAAGGAGTATGGATGGTTTTGAGGGAGTTAATGGGGGTTATGGATATGGTGTGAGAAATGGAGAAGGTGAAAGGATTTTGGAGTTTGCTGATGGAGCTGATTTGTTGATTTGTAATACTCAGTTCCAGAAAGAGGATAATAAGCTTGTTACATACACGTCAGGTGGGTCGACGACAACCGTTGACTACCTGATGGTGCGTAGGCGAGATAGGGGGCACCTCCAGGACACAAAGGTGATCCCGGGGGAGGAGGCTGTTTCACAGCACCACTTGGTTGTCTGCGACATAAGGGTGAAAGGTGCGAGGAGAGCTCGGCGGGTGAAGTACCAACCAAGAATGAAGGTGTGGAGGTTGAAAGAGGTGACAGTAAGGGAGGCATTAAAAGAGAGGCTGAGTAGGGTAGAGGATGATGTGGTTGAGCTTGAAAGTGGTTGGATGTCAATGAAAGCTAGTCTGTTGGGAGCCGTTGGTGAGGTATATGGATGGACAAAAGGTCCACAGAGGCACTCGGAAACATGGTGGTGGGATAATGAAGTTGGAAAGAGGATTGACGAGAAGAGGAAGAAGTTCAAGGAGTGGCAGAAGGCTAAGGGTACGGGAGCAGAAACAGCGGAGCATGAAAGTTATAAGGCAGCCAGGAAGGCTGCAAAGAAAGAGGTAGCAAAGGCGCAGGAGGCATGTAGGAAAATGTTCGGAGAACGCTTGGATTCGGAAGAGGGTCAGAAAGCAGAATTCAGGATTGCAAAGCACAAAGCGAAAGAGAGGTGTGATGTGATGGGGGTGAGTTGCTTGAAGGATGAAGTGGGACAAATTGTTGTCGACCCAGATGGAATTAAAGGAAGATGGAAAAGATATATGGAAATGCTGTTGAATACAGAGAATGAATGGGATGGCAACATAGAGAGTAACCCAGTTTTAGGACCGGCAGAGAAGATAACTGAGAAGGAAGTTGAGGAAGCGATAAAAGCAATAAAAAAATTTTAAAAACCACCTTTAGAGGCCATTTTTCCCCGCAAGCGGGGGTTGGCCTTTTTCGGGAACTGTGGTTGTTGTTGTTTTTCGGTCCCCTTTTTGAAGCAATGTTTTACGGCCGGATGTCCTTCCTGACGCCAACCCTTTTTGCCGCCTTTAACGACAAACAGGGAATTACCAGTGAACTGGTACTCAATTTGCCGACCTCGGAAGGATGACAGGCTGAGTCAACCCCCCTGGCGTTAATTCAGCGATTGACCGGGATTCGAACCCAGGATCCTAGGATCCTAAGCCGGCACCCTAGCCGCTAGCCCAACACCAGGGATCAAGCGATAAAAGCAATGAAGTGTGGAAAAGCGGGAGGGCCGACGGGAGTTGTGGGAGATATGTTGAAGGCAGCAGGAAGTTGGGGTGTGAAGAGAATGACAGAGATCTGTAATCTGGTGGTGAAAGAAGGCCGCATTCCAGTGGATTGGGAACTGAGTACCCTCGTCCCTCTATACAAGGGGAAAGGTGACCCTCTGGAGTGTGGCTCGTACCGAGCGATAGTTATTGGAGCATGGAATGAAGGTATTGGAAAGGGTGTTGGAGAGAAGGATAAGGAAGAAAGTGAAGATCGACGAAATGCAGTTTGGATTTATGCCAGGAAGAGGAATGACAGATGCGCTTTTCATTGTGAGGCAGTTGCAGGAGAAGTACATGGAGAAGAGGAAGAAGTTGTTTTTGGGGTTTGTTGATCTGGAGAAAGCATTCGATAGGGTTCCACGCAAAGTAGTGACATGGGCATTGAGGAAGTTAGGAGTGGAAGAATGGTTGATCAGAGTAGTGATGGCAATGTACAAAAGAGCGCGCACAGCTGTAAGGACGAAGGACGGGAACAGTGGTGAGTTTGAGGTGAAGGTGGGAGTGCATCAGGGGTCGGTACTAAGTCCACTACTATTTGTAGCTGTGATGGAGGTGCTGGCTCAGAACGTAAAGGAGGGTTTACCGTGGGAGTTGTTGTATGCAGATGATCTGGTGTTGATTGCGGAAAGTATGGATGGACTGAAGGAAAAGATGAACAAGTGGAAGGAATGTATGGAGACAAAAGGTCTGAAGGTGAATATCGGAAAGACGAAGGTGATGGCAAGTGGTAAAGCATGTGGTGAGGTGGAAAGAACTGAGAAGTGGCCATGTGCTGTGTGCAGGAAGGGTGTCGGAGTGAACTCCATTCAATGTACAATGTGCGCTGAGTGGGTTCATCAAAAATGTAGTGGTCTGAGAGGGTCATTAACCAGTGTGGCAGCTACATTCAAATGTAAGGTGTGCACAGAGGGAGCTTCAGATGGATGAAATGTTGAGTTGGATCTTGGAGACGGCGTGAAGCTGGAAGGTGTGAAAACATTTTGCTACCTCGGAGACATGCTGAATGGAGAAGGTGGATCAGACTCGGCAACGGTTGCTCGAGTGAGATGTGCATGGAAGAAGTTTCGGGAACTGAGTGGCGTGCTGATGAGGAGGAGAGTCGCTGAAGCTGAAGGGAAAGGTGTATGCTGCATGTGTGAGAAGTGTTATGATTTATGGGAGCGAGACATGGGTAATGAACGTAGAGCAGCAACTCAGGCTGGAAAGGGTGGAAATGCGAATGGTTCGATGGATGTGCGGAGTATCGTTGAGAGAGAGGAAGACAAATGATGAATTGCGAAAGATGATGGGAATATTGCTTGTGATTGATGCTGTGAAGAGGAACAGGCTGAGATGGTTTGGTCATGTGTTGAGGAAGGATGAAAGTGACTGGTTGAGAAGAGTGATGGAAATTGATGTACAAGGAAGTAGAGGACGGGGAAGACCGAGAAAGACTTGGCTAAAGATGGTGGAAGAAGAAATGCGGGCAAGTTGGTTAACAAGGAGAGATGAAGAAAATAGGGCAAAATGGAGAAGATTGTCACGGGGACCGCAAGGCTAACCCCCGCTCTAGCAGGGAAAATGGCCTTAAAATGCATGTTGTTGTTGTTGTTGTTGTTTTCCCTCTTCATCCTGTTTATCTTCTGCTCCCTCTCCCATCTCTCCTCGCTCTCATCCATGTCTTCTTCCTTGTCTTCCTCTTTAACTTCCTGAGTTTCTCTCACAACCCATGAAACGCCTCTCCACAAAATATCCAACATTTATTCATCTGGATTTTCAGATATTCTTGCATCCAAAATTATTTTATTCATAATAGGAAACCAATAATATTTGTTCTGAATTTCTAAAATAACTTTAGATTTTATCAACTTTAAAACCTTTCTTTCTTTAACACTTTATTTAAACCTACATTTGTAGGTTTATCAACATCGGTATAAAGCCAATATTCCACTGAAAATCTCCCACCACTTATGTTGTAGAACATGTTTCTTAAAATACTGAATACCCTTTTCTTGTAGATATTCTTGGACACAGAAATTATAATTTTCTTGCAGCATTCTTGCTGTCATTTATTTATCAAAATTTTGTTTCAGAAACATGAGAGATTAATATGAAAGGTAATACTTTTAATAGTTAATACGTTAAAAATACCATCTTCCCATTGTTAAATTGGTTTGTATTCCCCGATTCGGTGTACTGGAAAGTAATGTCGTTTTTTTTAAGCTATGGAAACGACATTACTTTTCGATACACCTAATATGTAAACTCGTTTTCTTTGCATTTTCATCATATAAATGATGGTGAAGCTGTTATTAGTCCCCTACCGCCTCTCCGGAGGAGGGGACTGTCGGTTTGCACGCCGTCCCTCCCTCCATCCGTCAGTCCGTCAGTCTGTCAGTCCGTCACGCAAAGAACAGTTTTCCGGACTTTTTTTCTAAACGCTTAATGCTAATGATTTCAAACTTGGCACATCGTTTCCTCATGATAAGTTACAGATCAAGTTCGAACTTCACGACGTTTCGATCATTTTTGACAAAGGTATGGCACTTTGAACTTTGGGAATTCTGATAATTCTGATGATCCTTAACTCAGTGCCATTTTAAGTTTTAATTTCCTTTAAAAAAGATTTTCTCTGCAATAATAGGACCGATTGAGATCTAATTTTCACCGTACAAGGGGCTCGGTCTGTAGGATATTTTAATGGCAATTATGACGTCACAGGTCACGTGGTTCGGGCGCCATATTGTTTTTCGTGAAAACACGAAAACCCCATTTTCTCTGCAACGGCTGAACAGATCGAGGCCAAACTTTGCAGGCAGAATCGCATACCCATGACGAACAAAAAAGTCAGCGAGCATGACGTCATGCGTCACATGGTTTCAGGGTTATGACGTTTTTAAGCATGAACCTTTAAAACCGAGCCCCTCCCTCATTTTTGATCCAATCGAGGGGAAACTTCACAGATCTGTTCCGCATCTCAGTCTACTAAAATGTCCTTTTGGAATTTGCGATAGCTCACGTGGTTTGGCAGATATCGTTAATTAAACGAAAATATTTTTAAAATGGATATCTCTTGAATCGCTTTATTGCTCGACGTGAAACTTCATGCTACAGTAGACGTCATGAAGAGTAACAAGTGTGCAAAATTTCAAGATGATTGGATGTACGGTCTGGAAGCTAGAAGTTGTTATTGCGTGAAGAAGAAGAGGCGTTGTGTGCAGATTTTTTTTTTTTTTTTTTTTGTTTTGTTTTGTTTTGTATACAAGATCGAGGCTCGTGAAAGAGCGAACATTAATCACACAGAATGACAAACCGACACATAAAACATATAACATCGGGAGCGGTAGACAAGATGGGGAGAGAGGGGGAAGGACACAAACACAACATTTGAGAGCAGGGACCGAGAGACATGGAGACATCGAGAGATCTGAGAGAGGGCGAGGGCTTTGTGGGGGGGGGGCATGGGAAGGGGGCGGTGGGAGAGGTATAAAACATATGGACACTGCCAGGACTTCCAGGAAAGAAGTTGGAATTTCAAACAAGGTGGATCTGGGGTGAATTAGCTGGGGTAGAAAAGATCAAGGTTTTGGATGAGGGAAGATAAGAGATGGTGGTGAACAGCTGTTTTAAAGACCTGGAGGGAGGAGTGGGATTGAAGTGAGTGAGGGAGTTTGTTCCAGAGGCGGGAGAAAAGAGGAATGAAAGAGTGAAGGTGAGCAGAGAGCCGAGATTTCGGCAGTTTAACCATCAGAGGGTTGCTGGCAGATCTTGTGCGACCTGTAGGAATATTTGGGGGACAGAGCACAGAGAGAGCTGGGGGTGCAAGGCCGGAGAGGAGTCGGTATAAGACAGAAAGACCACCTACCTGCCTGCGGTGAGTGAGTGAAAGGCCCTCAGAGATAGCTTCATCGCGGGAGATTCCAATAATTCTGAAAGCTTTGGTTTCAACAGCGTGAAGCCGAGCTAGGTGTGAGGCAGGAGCACCGGCCCATAGGGGAGAACAGTATTCCATTGAGCTGCGGATGAAAGCCTTGTATGTGGTGAGGAGCTCAGGTTTGCCGAGGAAGGACTTCACACGACGGAGGATGCCCAGTCGGCGACTGGCTTTGGAGGCCAGCTTGGAAATGTGGTTTTCCCAAGAAAGATCATGGCAGATAGTGAGACCCAAAAGCTTGAGCGACAGAACTTCTTGGAGAGGATTGTTGAGAAAGTAGATGGGAGAGTTGTCCAGTCGATCTTTTCGGAGAGACATGGTAAGAGTGTGAGATTTGTCAGGATTGAAAGACATGTTCCACTTGTTTGACCAGTCTGTGATTTTGTCCAAGTCTTCAGAGAGTGAGGAGGCTGCAGACTGCTGATCTGAGGGAAGAGGAATGGAGCGGCAGAGAGTGGAGTCATCAGCAAAGAGATAGAGAGGATTTTCAAGAGAGTCAGAGAGATCATTGATGAAGACCAGAAAAAGCACGGGGCCCAGAACACTGCCTTGGGGAACTCCAGCCTGAACAGGAAGAGGAGATGAGAGAAACCCATTCAGGGCCACACGTTGACGACGACTAGAGAGGAAGTCCGCCAGCCATGCGTGGAGATTTCAATGGATACCAAAGGAGGAGAGTTTGGTGAGCAGAGCGGGGTGCCAGACCGTGTCGAAGGCACGTGATATGTCGAGGGAGACAGCTCTAATTTCCTGTTTGGCATTGAGGACCTCCATCCATTGTTGAGACAGCAGAAGCAGCATGTCCAGAGTAGAGTGACCTGGTCTGAAACCAAATTGATGATCAGAGATCAAGCCATTGGAGAAGAGGAAAGATTTCATTCCGCAGCAATGATGGATTCCATGACTTTGCTTTGCTGATTTAATTATTTATCACATGTACAGACTGAAAGCATCGTTGGACACGACCTGTCGCGGTCATTTTAACCTCAAATAAAATTCTAATTTAAGATTTGTCAATATCTGAGGTATATTAACAAACGAATAAAACAGATTTGGTCAAATTCTGACTTTTTTAACTCGATCGCATTTGACAGAGTTGTGACAAGCTGAGGAAGAAGAAACCTCGCATTGGCTTCTCCAATGTGCCATAAAAAAATGGATATCTCTTGAATCGCTAGTACCTCAGACCGTGAGTTGGTAATAATTTATATAATTCACACAGTGCAATACGTGCAGGCCGCTCCACTGAGCGACCTTGCGGGCTTATCAACGAGGCGAGGCGTGACACACGTGTCTCAGCATACCTCAGATCAAGTTTGAAAACCAGCATCAACCGTGCATAAATTTGCATATTCGATCATTTTTGACAAAGTTATGGCACTTTGAACTTTGTTAGGGGACATGTATTGCAGCGCAATACTCAGAATGCTTGTTGATTTTAGCCTTATTAAATGATTACTTGCAAAATCGAAGATTTTTCAAGTATATTGGTTGGTCTTGTGCGTTATTCGGTCTGTTTTTGTTTATACTTGTTTGTCTTGTGATCTGTAGGCGATTGACAAGCAAATTCCAAACTGATTGTCATGAAACGTTACTAAATCGTAGAGGTAGTCACAACTGAAAAGCCCATTGATTTTGAGCTCAACGGTCATGAGGTCGAATTTCTGAAATCGTCATTTTTCATCCAATTGCCGTGAAAGTTCAACAGCATTTGCATATTGTCAATGAATTGGGAAATCGACCATTTTTAAGGTCAAAGGTCAAACTTCTAAAATCACATTTTCATCTGAAAAATCATCAATTTTCATCCCATCGACTTGAGCATTGATTAAGATCAAATTTTAATCTTCTTGAAATGGGAGAGTTGATGTATCCATAGCAACGTTTTTTTTGGTGGGGGGGGGGGGGTGAAAGGTGGGGTGTATTTTGCAAGTATCATGCTCTGCATGACGCCTTTCTTTTGTTTTTTTTATCATTGTGGGTAGAGGCCTTTGTTTAGTCAAAAATGTTTCACATAATTAATTAAACAATGCTCAATGTAGTCTTTATTGTAAATTGTACATGTATCCTTGAAGCATGATTGTGTGGTTTGTATGTTGTTGATACATTTCTCATGTATCTTGAGCTGGTTTTTATTGCTGTCCCCTTTGGTGCACCCTAAACGGGCTCGGTCTGATCACTATCGTAGTTCGTGTTATTGGATTGCTAAAGATTCGTGCACAATGTCCTCTTGGTTGGTGAAACTTGGTGGACAACGTCCTCTTGGTAAATGTGCAATTGCATATTGAGGTTATCCAGAGTTCTGTTTTCTAACCCACTTTTCTCACAAACGGGCATTCTAAAGCCGTGGGCGGTGGTGGGCGTCGGATGCTCAGGATGGCACTCTTGACAGGGACATATTGTTAAATTTCCAATGCGTTTGCTTCTAGTTGAAGGGTTAAAGATATGATTGTGTTTCTTCCATGACAGGTTCCTGCAGGAGCTCGGAACGCATGCATTGCATGAATGATGTTAATAAAATGTGCAATGTTGTATCTCAGATTGCCATTTCACCAGTGCCTGTCATTGCGGGTAACATTCATGGAAAAAGGCACATCTATTCTGGATCACAGATGACCTGACTATTGAGGTGGTGCAAATTTTGGGAATATTGTTGAGGTGTTTGAGAGTATATTGCAGGGATGGGGGGAGGGGTGGGGGAGGAGTGATGGTGGGGTGGCCATTTCCTGCACCCCCTGGGAATCGTTTTTATTTCTTTGTGAATCGCTTGATTTGCCAAGATAGCCGTTTTAAAACCAGGTTGAATGTACCACTGAGAGCACGATGGGGACATTAAAGCAGAATGTGCATGTCCATGAGGCTCAGTCATTGATCTGTTGAAATCACGCGGCTGACCTCGAAGATGCGACATTTGAACGACATGAAGCCTTCGACGTGGACCCGTAAGAATGTGATCTCGGAGAATTTGCTCGAGCCTAACGTTTATCAAAATAGTCTCCGCTCGAAGCTTGAAATTGAATTGGGTATTTCATTTTGTTTTGAAGCACTTGGTGTTTGTTGCACCATGAAAACTCCATGAAGGTCTGCACTTAACGTGTTTATCTTGCTTTACGGACACCGTAACTTGTTTTCTCTTCACCTCTGTTGAGGTGCATTTTAATGTGTGGCACCTTGATCCGAAGAATTTGAGTTTAATTGCTGACAGATACAAACATAAACGACACACTGCCATTCTTCTGGCTTGATCTGCTCGAGTACCTTATTTTTTTCAGTCGATTTCACTTGCTGGCATTTCGTTTTTGGAGGCCGTCATTGGCATGACAGGGATAGGTGTGCTCCCCTTGTAGTGAATGTGGTCATCCGGGAAGACCATCCGCGCTTCTCCATTTCACTGTGCTCGATGATGTAATGAGTGATCTTGTAGTAACGACCACACACCACTGATTGTTTTAAGTATTTTTATTTTTTCAAAAATTTAATTTCTGAATGAAGATCATTGGTATCCCATCACCAGTGTCCATTCACATTGTTGGTTCTTTTAAAACATGTCGAGGTGGTTTTTATTTTGTCGATTATACCATTTGTTCCTATCACTGCAGAGCCACCCAGAAATGGAGCCTGCGACTCCTCCGCAGTCACCATCTTCACCCAACACACCCACTAACTCACAGCCGGATGGAAACCTTCCAGCATCTGATGGTACTTGGGTTGTTATGAATATGCAGTACGTAATATTTTGGTGGTGAGAGTAGGGCAGGTAATTGAGTTTATTGTCGTCGTGTGCTCATGCCGATAAGATATCTTTCTCTGACTGCAAAGGCCTCGGGTATTCAAGATGCACTTGTTGTTTTCAGCTTTGGTAAGCACTGAGCTACCCCTGGATCCTAACACTCAAACGAGTAACCTTCTCATCACCTTCCTGAAATACTGCTCTATCGTCATGCAAGACACCAAAGGTGACCAGGGTTCAATGACCAAAGGGCACCTTAAAGTATAAGGATTTTTTTTTGACATTTTAAAAAGTCTCTCTTCTCTCACTGTGTGTGAAGTTGAGAGAATGCTGCCTGATGCTATCAAATGGGCTACAGTTGTGGCTAAAAATATTGGCACCCTTGCACTTTTTTCAAATAACTCACAATTTTCTCTAAAAAATAAGTTAAAAATTGACTAATGTATTTGGTCTCCACAATTCTTTATTTCACTGTTAATATTACAGAACCTTTGTTTTTGATTCAGAACTTAATATATCCTTTTAAATCTGAAAATAAAAAGACATGGCATTGACAAAATTATTGACACCCGAGACTTAATATTTGGTAGCACAGACTTTGGACAAAATAACTGCGGTAAAGGGCTTCCTTCAGCCATGAATGAGCTTCCTACACCTCTCTACTGGCAGTTTGTCCCAATATTCGTGTTCAAACTGCTCCAGTTCTCTCAGATTTGAAGGGTGCCTTCTCCCAACTGCTGTTTCAGATCTCCCCCCAGCTGTTCAATGGGATTTAGATCTGGACTCATTGCTGGCGACTTCAGAACAGTCCAGCGTTTTGTTTTGAACCATTCATGGGTGCTCTTTGAAGTGTGTTTGGGGTCATTGTCCTGCTGCAAGACCCATGACCATCGACGGAGACCCAGCTTTCTGACACTGGGGTGAACATTGTGCTCCAAAAGGCGTTTGTAAACTCCTGATTCCATGATGCCATGCACACATTCAAGGTACCCAGTGCCAGAGGCAGAACAGCAACCCCAAAACATCACTGAACCTCCTCCATGTTTGACTCTAGTTCTGGAGCATTGTAGACTGTAGGGAAGGTGTTCTTTTCTTTGAAGGCTTCATTTTTTTTCTGTAATCATAGAGATTATGTGCTTTACCAAAAAGCTCTAGTTTGGTTTCATCTGCCCACAGGATATTCTCCCAGAAGGATTTTGGCTTGTAACCTCCACCAAAGGTGGATGGAGGTTATGTTTTAACCCATCTGTCTGTCTTTCTTTTTCTGTCTGTCCGTTTGTGAACAAGATGTTTGAAAAAGTTGTGCATGGATTTGGACGAAATTTGGCAGAGATGTAGCGTATGTGACAAGGACGAAATGATTAGATTTTGGTGAAGATCCGGATTCAGATCCGGCTACTATAATTTTTTGTGATTCTTCACTATTGGGAGATTGGGCCAAAAAGAATACACATCAGGATATCTCAAAAAGTTGTTGACGGATTTGGACGAAACATGGTGGAACGGTTGGGTGTCTGGCAAGCATGATTCAATTCGATTTCGGTGAAGATCTGAATATGGATTCGGATATGAGAATTTTTTTAAAGTGATTCTTCACCATTGGGAGATAGGGCTAAAACCAACATGTAGCAGGATATCTCGAAAAGTTATGGATGGATTTGGTGAAACTTGGTGGACAGGTTGTGTGTGTGACAAGGAAGAATCGATTCAATTTTGGTGAATATCCGGATCCGGATCCAGCTCCTATCATTTTTAAAGTGATTCTTCACCATTTAGTGATATGGCCAAAACGAGGGGTAGATCAGGGTATGAAAGACTGGACCTATGGTGATTCCTGTGATTGGTTTTAATTAAATGTGTGTCTGTGTTGTGATTTTCTGTTCTACTCTGAGATATAAAACATAAACTGTTCACCAGGTGGAGGTATGCTCTATACAGAGTGCCGTTCTAGTTCAGGTGTGTTTTGGCAAACACCAGTTGGGCTTTCTTATGTCTCTCTCTCAGCAGTGGGGTCTTCCTGGGTCTGCTACCATAGAACCCCCTTTCATTGAGTTGGCGACGGACGGTGCGAGTTGAAACTGTCGTACCTTGTGTCTGAAGGTCAGCTTGAAAATGTTTAGCAGTTGATCGAAGTGCTTTCTCCATCATCCAAACAATCCTGTGCTGCAATCTTCGATCAGGTTTTCTCTTGCAGCCACATCCCTGGAAGTTGGCTTCAGTGCCATGGGCCTTAAACTTCTTGATAACATTGCGGTACGGTGGTCACAGGAAGATAAACGTCTCTGGAGATTGACTCGTAGCCTTGAGATTGTCCATGCTTGGCTACAATCTTGTGTCTGACCTCCTCAGACAATTCTCTGGTTTTCTTTCTTTTCTCCATGCTCATTGCGGTACACACAGTGACACAAAACAGCAGAATGACTCCTTTTCTCCAATCAAACGAGTTGAATGAGTGATTTTTATATTGCATGCACCTGGAACTCACCATAGGTGAGTTCAATTCCAAAGTAAAGGAGAATCACCTGTTTGAAATATAATTATTTCTAACAACTTCTAAAAGGTGCCAATAATATTGTCCAGACCATTTTAGTATTTCTGTGTGGAATAAGTAAAGATTTAGTAATTTTTTCATCTTTCTTGTTTTGTTCCACTGCAAACCAAAGAAATACAAATGTGGATTCCAAAAGATTTTTTTTAGTTTCAACAATTTTCTGGAAGAAATGGTGCATTATTTGAAAAAAGTGCAAGGCTGCCAATATTTTTGGGCACGACTGTACAGTGTACATGTACATCAAATATAAAGCCAGGTGTACACAGCCTGTGCAGCAAGAAAGTTCCACTAATTATCGACATGCACTTTATCAATCAGTGTGCGTGTGTTTGAGCACTGCTCTTCCGCACAAATTTTAATCCGCAACATCTATCTGCTCCTGTTCACTCACTTGCTCAACTAATTTGTCCCTCTGTATCTCCTCCTTGCCAGAGAGCAGCCCCTCTCCCCCATGGAATGGTGAAGCATTGAGCATAACGAAGCTTTGCCTTTCTCGTTTGGGGTTATTTTGTTTGGGGTTTGGGTCTCACTATCTGCCATGATCTTTCCTGGGAAAACCACATTTCAAATCTGGCCTCCAAAGCCAGTCGCCGACTGGGCATCCTCCGTCGTGCGAAGTCCTTCCTTGGCACACCTGAGCTCCTCGTCACATACAAGGCTTTCATCCGCATCTCAATAGAATACTGCCCTCCCCTCTGGGCTGGTGCTCCTGCCTCACACCTAGCTCGTCTTCACGCTGTTGAAACCAAAGCATTCAGAATCATTGGAATCTCCCGCGATGAAGCTAACTCCAAGGGCCTCTCACTCACTCACCGCAGGCAGGTTGGTGGTCTTTCTGTCTTCTACCGACTCCTCTCTGGCCTTGCCCCCCCAGCTCTATCTGTGCTCTGTCCCCCAAATAGTCCTACAGGTCGCACAAGATCTGCCTGCAACCCTCTTATGGTTAAACTGCCAAAATCAAGACTCTCTGCTCACCTTCACTCCTTAATTCCTCTTTTCTCCCGCCTCTGGAACAAACTCCCTCACTCTCTTCAATCCCACTCCACCCTCCAGGTCTTTAAAACAGCTGTTCACCACCATCTCTTATCCTCACCCATCCAAAACCTTGATCTTTTCTACCCCCGCTAATTTCACCCCAATTCCACTTTTTTGAAATACCAACTTCTGTCCTGGAAGTCCTTGGTCCCCTTGTGTTTTATACTTCTCCCCCCCCCCCCCCCTCCGCACGCCTCCTCCCCCCAAGCCCTCTCCCTCCCACACATCTCCCTGCTCTCAAATATTGTGTATGTGTGCTTCACCTTCTCTCCCCATCTTGTCTTCCACTCCCTCTCTTTATATATTTTGTTTGTCTGGTTGATTTGTTTGTGAAATAAATGTCAGCTCTTTCACGAGCCTCGATTCAGTATACAAAAAAAAAAAAAAATTGCATTCCACCATCACTGTGCTTCCAAGTTGACAATTACATTGAATTTTTCCCTCGTCCATAGAATGGCAGTTGTTTTGGAGATGTTCTGGTTTATTTAAAATGTTTGTCATAAATGTTCCACTGTTTGGTTGAAAAGGGCAGTAGAATTGGCACAAGGTTGGCTTTGGAGTGGGTGACTGAAGACGCTCGGTGACAGAAACGTAATTATCATCTGTGCCACGACTGTTGGTCTAATTGGAAGACGTTTCTGCTTGCAAATTGTTACAAGCTCGTATCGACCGTTATTTCCTTCACCGTGTAAAGATTGCCCTATGGCTTTGGTACCTGAGATGACTATTTATGTTCAAGCCGAAATTGAGCTTGAGAACGGTTTGCGATGATTGAACTCTAACACCACAACTCGTGTTTACTTGACTCATCCTCGACGGTGCTTCAGTTCTGACAATATTTTCATTTTGACTGCACAGCCAAGAGGGTCAATATGTCAATCGAGCGTGCAATAAGGCCATTCGGCCCATCTCCCCTGTGGCCCTTGCAGCACTCGAGCAGCGCTTTGGAGTATGGATGCGCGGTGGGGTTGGGGGAGGTGGAGAAGAGATGAGTAAGGGAAAACTGGGGGGTGGGGAGTCATTGAAGGATACAAGGTCGACAACCATATCGGGCACGTGACCTTGTGCACCTCAACCTGGGATCTCCACTAATAATGTAACGAGATGGTTTTATAAGGTTCTGAACGCCGTACTCATTAGTGCTGTTGAAAATGTGATGCACTCTCCATATCTCATCGGATTTGCTGTTTGTTCTGCACTGGTGATTGTACAAATATGAACATGTTTTGTTTCTTCTCTTTTCTTCTTTCCGCTGCCGTGTTTAATGTTGCTCGGTGTACGGCTCGGTCCTCGTCCGTCTCCCTAATAACTGCATTTCTGCACTGTTTCAGACGAGCATCGGTTGAACAGTGCCAAGCTGTGCTTAATCATCCTGACATGCATCGCCGAGGTGCGTTTAATACACTTATCGAGCCCGAATGCGTCTGCATCCCCCTCTGCATTGCAAACCGAACCTGCGTTAACAGTCTCTGTTGCCATCAATCTCTCTTGATTGTGTTTGAAACGATTTTGATACTCCCACGTGTTTTGCGTTGTTTCTGAAGGATCAGTATGCAAACTCATTCCTGCATGATGACAACATGACATTTCGCGTTCACCTGCATCGGATGGTGAGTGAGCAACTCCTCCTCCCCGCACCCCCTTTTCGTTTGCTTTCACTCTCCTTTTGTCTCTCTCTCACTCTCTCATCCTGTTTCCATTGAGTGGTGCCACATGACACCTGCCTTGTTCCATTGATGAGACATGCGCTTGATGTGCTTGCACTCATTATTGTTCCTACCTGTGGATTATATGACTTTTTAGAGTTGTCTTGTTATCGAGACTTGCCATTGTGGATTTTCTTTCATTAAAACCATTTTCTTCGCATCGCATGCATTGCAATCCAACTTGAACACCAGGTTTATGGAGGAAACGACTGTGTAACAATCTCATTTTGTTACACTAAGTAGCTGCAGCAAACTATAATTGAAGGCAATTTTAGGAAAGTTTGCCAAAGTACAAAACTAGTGAAGTTCCCGCAAACGCAGGTCCTCCACAGCCCCGAGTCTGCAGCCTTCGACGGCGACCTGCCTGCCATGCAGAGGTTCACCTGCGATGCATTGCTGATAATCGTGAGAAATGCTTCAGCTGTCAATTATTAATTTTGTATTCAGCCTCTGGCTGCTGGTTGCATCATTGCTGGGAATGCAGCTGTGCCGCTGATGCAATGCCCTGTGTTTCCAGCAAGCTGGTACTCATTTTGCCGACGTAGGGAGAATGACAGGCTGAGACAACCCACCTTGTGTTATTTAACGGACCCCAGACAGGGGTTCAGACTCAAGACCCTAAGATCTTAAGCCAGCCACCTTAAAACCGGGCATAGCCATCGATTATATCTACTTGCACACTGCTACCTTGAGCTGTTGAGCAGCACCAAACGGGACCAGGCCTTACACCCAGTTTGGTGCATGAGAACATTTGCTTCGTCAGAATGTTGTGCCCGTGCTTGCTTCACAAAATTTACACGCACCACATGCAGATGCTTTTTGAGTCGTTTGTAATGCACCATTGCTTCCAATTTTTAACATTCCGCAGTATGTTTATAAACGGGCCTTGCTTTGTGATTATTAAAAATGTATTTTGACTAATACACAAACGTTTGCATTCTGAGACCGAACGCAGATGGATGTTAGGCTATGAGCCAGACCCCCCAAATTGACCGGTCGGTACCATACAGATGGAGTAAGGCTCATTGTGATTTTTAGCAAGATATATGTCCCTAGATATGAAAAAGAAGTGATAGCAGTGTATAACTCTCGGCCATCTCTGTGTTATCACCCGAAATATTATTATACGCCCACTTCGCTTCGCCAAAAAATGTGATATTTGCTAAAATCGGAATAAATATGTTTTTAAGGACCACAGAGTGCCAATAATTTGCATACTGGATGCCAACTAATATAGTAATAGAAATATAGAACATTTGTGGGGGTTATTTATCAAATTTCTGATATAATGACAAAAAATATGTTAAATTTAGTGAAAAAGTGGTCGAAATCGCTTCGAGTTCAGAATTCACATTGTAAATTTTTGTCAATATTTCAAAAATGAAAACTCCCAGAGTAACATTTGACCCCTCAAAATCTTCGCAAGGAACCACTGCAATGGAATATATCATTACTTTGTAATATGGTGGTTGTTTGGGGCACATATTTTGGTAAAGTTCAAAATATGTTCAACCATACCCCATAATTTTGATATTATAGGTGCTAAAGGGTTAAACATTACTGTATTTGCATCTGTATTACCCAACTAAATTGTTACAATTTACCCAACTAAATTGTTACAATTACAAACAATCCGTCCACCCATATTACCCAATTTAGTTTGTACAACTAAATTGTACAAAAATGTACAATGTGAATTCTGAACTCGAAGCGATTTCGACCACTTTTTCACTAAATTTAACATATTTTTTGTCATTATATCAATATTTTGATAAATAACCCCCACAAATGTTCTATTTTCTATTACTATATTAGTTGGCATCCAGTATGCAAATTATTGGCACTCTGTGGTCCTTAAAAACATATATTTATTCCAATTTTAGCAAATATCACATTTTTTGGCGAAGCGAAGCAGGCGTATAATAATATTTCGGGTGATAACACAGAGATGGCCGAGAGTTATACACTGCTATCACTTTTTTTTCATATCTAGGGACATATATCTTGCTAAAAATCACAATGAGCCTTACTCCATCTGTATGGTACCGACCAACCCCCTTGGCTCATAGCCTATGTCTAAAACGATTCCTTTGTCCTTTGTTGAGGCATTCTCATGTTTGTTTATCTTTTTCTTTTTCTCATGTTTGTTTCATTTTCTTTCATTTTCTTTTTCATTTTCTGTCTCATTTTCTCATGTTTGAGGCATTGTCATGTTTGTTTCTTAATTTGTTTCTTTTTCCCCACCTTGCACCTGCAATTAGCCGATGAGACATCGCAAGAAGATTGTCGACAAGAACGTACCATCCCGTCCTTTAGCATGTGCTGTTCTAGGTGAGGGCCTTACCATGGTGTCCGTGTGACATGGCTTTTAGGGACCGGTTGCTTTTTTTCACACACCATTGGGGTCATCGGTGGGTTTTGACCTTTTTGACGTCGTGGGAAATGTTGTAATTGAATCTCCTTTCAATTTGTTGTTTTCCTGTGTGAGCATTTCCAAACCCAGGCCATTTGGGTGGCATTGGTATCCACAGTTGATGTATTTGTTTCTTTTTAACGGCTTTCGTGCTTTAACTTTGACGCTAAAATACTTTGAATAGCATCGCAGATATTGTTTGGAGTCGTTTAAATATTACATATGGGAGGGGGTGGGGGGTTGGTGTCAGCAAATTGACAAGTGGAGAGGCTGAAAGGCATTAAGGGAGTGAGAGGAGGAGGTTGCGAGGAAGATTGATTTATGGCCGAGATGGAAATGAGCATCTTTATGGTGCGAGGATTAAGGAGTTGGGGAGTTGGTGGTTGAGGGTTATCTTCATTTTCGCATTTTTAATGAACACACAAGTTGTATAATGAGAGGATGAACATTAAAACTTTTGTTGATGTCATTTTTAGCAGGTTTGCCAACCAGTCATCAATGTCATGTTTATCTTTTCATGACAGATCTCATGGTGGAGTTCATGATGACACACATGATGAAAGACTTTCCCATGGAACTATACTTGTGAGTTACCCACCAACACCTGAACAAACCTTGAAATAATTGGTTGTACCTGGGTCATGTATCACCGCCCCTTGTCGTTTTGGTTTTCCCTTTTGGGATTTGTTGTGTTTTTATAAATATTGAGAGGAGGCTCGATTGCTGATTTAGTGAATCCATTAAACGTCCATTCTTACCTGAGTATTTAGTTTTATGGCTACACCATCAGCCCTTTTAAAACCATGCTATTGGCCAATGAGTCACCATTGCACACTTTGTAGTTTTAGTTGTCGATGATTTGGTTCTTTAAAGTTTGTACCGAACTTCCACACTGTAGGAGCTCATTAGGAGGTGTGGTTTGCATGGCTGGGCTGCTTCACCAAATGAGGGTTTATCTGTTTTGTGTGCATTATGGTATTTTATGAGGATTTGAATGAGCAGAAATATAGGGTTTACTTTTATGGCGACATTAATATCAGCCAAAGGGAGAGCGGAGCCGTCCCGGAAGTATTGGCTGGTCCATTACACGTTTCATCGAAGACCTAATTGGCCTATTCCAATGAACCGGTTGACTGAGGCAGCTGGCTCCCATCGCGATCAGAAGCTGTCTCTGTGAAGGAAAGCCTCTTCGGCCTCTTCAGTTTAAAATAATGAATAACCGGTGCTGCTGGTGAAGCCTCGTGTCAACCTGCATCGTGGACAGGTACAACAATGGATGGAGTTCAACAGTATGTTGATCGAAGGATGTTGAGTGCCATGGGAACCAAGGAGGATCTGACGTTTCTGTCAGTTGTTAACCTTTAATTGGAGAAAAGAGTTAACGTACCTGTGTCAGCATACCTCCATCAACCTCCTGTTGATTCCATCCTTTGTTTAAAGGCGGCACATATTGTACCCATCAACGTCGTGAACAGACGAGTCTTGATGTTGCCATTTTATTTTTGTTTGCATCATGATGTTAATCACATGGAGTAACATCTTCTCCGGCAACGCGATTGGAACACCAAGGTTTACCCAACGCAGTCATTGTGCATCACCGGCGGTGTTCCACATACACTTATTATAATCTATTCAAGGAATCCACTTTAGATTTTTCCTTTAGAATGAGGAAACGAGCCGTGCAGAGTTTGAGTATTATCACCCAATGCATCAAAGCTTGCCTCGGGTACTAAATCGGAAGTACGGTCTGCGTCACACCCTGACGGACTCTTTGCACGGAGTCGAAGCAATTGAATGGCTATTTGTGCCTTGGGGTGTGCAGGCGCTGTGTTGCAATTGTTCAAAAACTGATCTGCTACCAGAAAAAGTGTCGCGTGCGTCTCCATTACACGTGGCAGGAGCTGTGGGCAGGTGAGATGGGCCCCTGTTTGTGCTGTCAGTCGAGCTCTTCAAACTACCCCTTTATTTGTGGAATGGAATTGTTGGAATGCCCTGTGTAATGCACTTGCACTGTAAGGAAAACGATTTGTGCATAATTCCAATTTCCAATGCAATCCATCTGCTTTTCAATTATTTATTTTTCTTGATTTGAGGACATTTATTATAAACTTTACAACCCTGCAGGCAACTTTCCGCTCTGCCGTCATTCACAGGTGGAGGTTAAAGATCCCATGATGTCTTTGGAAAAGAGTAGACGTTGTGTGCCCGATACCATCTGAAATCTAACGTCCTGCTCTAATCTGTAGTGGGTGGGGAATGGTGGCAGGTGACATTTCTTCAGTGGCAAAGCCACTCTGTGATGATTTAACCAACACATAAATTTTTTTAATGAATCCTGGCATTTTTCAAGATGACCTACTAATCGGTGTTCTTTCCATTGTTTCAGATTATGCTGTGATGATAGTGTTGTTCCCTTTTTTGCGGTTGTAACACTATCGGCATAATAATGTTCTTCTGTTATAGTGTTAAAGCCTGGTGTTGGCTTAGCGGTTAGGGTGCCGGCTTGGGATCCTCGGATCCTGGGTTTGAATCCCGGTCGATCGCTGAATTAACACCAGGGGGGTTGACTCAGCCTGTCATCCTTCCGAGGTCGGCAAATCGAGTACCAGTTCACTGGTAATTCCCTGTGTGTCGCAAGAGGCGACGAGCAGGGTTTGCGGCAGGAAGGGCAGCCGGCCGTAAAGCATTGCTTCAAAAAGGGGACCACGGTGCCCGAAAAAAGGCCAACCCCCGCTCTGCGGGGAAAATGGCCTCAAAAGGTGGTTCTTGTAATCACACAATCGCAGATGGAAAAGGAAGCAGAGCTGCTTCGTATAAGGCTTTGACGATGGGCCTGTCAATTAGCAAAATAGCTTTGAACAAAGTGAGGTGAATTAAACAAATGTGTAACCACTCAAGCTTCGGGTAATTTAATTATTCGAATTATCCGAGTGACTCTCGGCCTGTGATATTAATATTCACTATTCACTGTGATATTAATATTCACTCTTAATATTCACTATTCACTGTGATATTAATATTCACTCTTTTCAGGCTGTGGTTCACGATGTGCAAGGCCTCTCGGCCTTGTCCTCGGTGATACCTCGGTGTCTAATACCTCGGTAACCTCGGTGTCTAATATAATTTTGATTCTCACCAAACTTGTGGCAATCGGGTCACCACGTTCGCCCCATGATACAAAACATATGCAATACGAATAAATGGATGCGCAATCTTTTGAAAGTAGGTTTGAGGTTGTAAACCATCAGTAATTATCAAAGCTGATACACAGTAAAATGTGGTAACTTTATTACTTATCCAGAAAAAAGTGAGATACTGTATTTATCATTGCAAATTTAAACGTTCAGTGTGACACTTTGCAATTTTTTTTCTTTCACCGACGTCCTGAAATCGGGCAGAAACCATTCGCAGACTGAGCATCTCAAGTCCACCTCCAGATTCACATCCAGTATCAACAATCGATACTTCGGCTTCATGAAAGTCACTGCAGAAAATGTATTCACAGAGGCGCTTTGAGCCAGAAATAAAATACCGCTGAGCTATTCCTGTGTGGAGAACCACAGACCGTTACCCTTCAAAAGCCAACTCTGAGGCATCAAGACAGATTCATCAGTTGGCTGATAATAAATCTGGCTTTGAAGTGAAAGCAAATCTGCTTCGAAGATGTGCCTGTCCACAGAGAGCAGACGGCCGAGCACTCGAGAATTAGTGATGTCAAAGTGAAATGGATCATGCAGGAACTGAAAAGTGAGTCCAAAAGTTTCAAAATCGGGAAAGTGCTTGTCTAATTTTCCGAGCAGATTCTCCAACCACTTCACATAGCACTGCCGGTCAAAATCGGCATCTTCCATATACTGCTGCTGATTTGTAACGTGCGTGAAATCCTGACTCTTCATGTGCGCCACAAAAAGTTTGTTTTGACTGAAACTCTCGCATATGCTGTGCCAAATTGCAAGTCAACTTTCCCTGAAGTTTCACTTTCACTTCATTCAAGTCAGCGCACATGTCGGTCAGGACTCGCATGTCTCATTGTGATTGAGGATGAAGAATGGCAGTTGTAAGTTGCCAACTTTATTTTCTTGGCAAAGTCTCGAATCGGAGTGAGCAGTGGAGCAAATCGTTGCAAGACCTTACCATGACTCGGCCACTGCACCACTAAAACTACAAAAACGAGAACGACACTCTTCAATGTCATGGCGTCGACCGATATGCCTCCACCCACATTATGACATCATTATAACACTTGTACCAAGTTTGTTTTAAATCCATTCAGCAGTTCTTAAGTTGTCACTTTTTTAACCTGACATGACCTCTGACCTTTGATCTGGTGACCCCAAAATTTAATCAGTTCATGTTTACATCATTATTGCATACCTGTGCCGTCTTTATTTAAATCCCTTCAGCTGTTCACAAGTTATCACATTTTTACCTGACAAGGACCTTTGGCCTTTGACCTTGGCACCCCAAAATCGAATCAGTTAATCTTTACATCATTCTACATAATTGTACCAAATTTGGTCAGAATCCCATCACTGGTTCATAAGTTATCATGGTGACAGGATTTTTACCTAACATGACTTCTGACCTTTGGCCTTTGACCTCAAAATCTAAACAGTTCATCTTTACTTCATGCACCACGTTTGACTGCACCACGTTTGACCAAGATCCCTTCAGCCTTTCTCAAGTTATCGCGGAAACGAAAATCGATGACAGACAGCTGGACGGACGGACGTATATTATATTTTATTTATTTATATATATATATATATATATATATATATATATTGTTACGGATCTCAACGTCGGCCTTTTTTCCCCTTAAGAAGGGGGGGATTAATCCCCTTGTCTGTGACTGACCGACGTGAGTCCTGAAGCTGCTCAGCTCCCTCCAGGGAGGCAGGTGAGCAACCTCGTTCGTGACCGCGGACAAGATGTTAATTGCCGAGCGGATTAGCAGCCGCGGCACGAACCATTAGCAAGTAACTAGACCCGATTCTGAAACGTTGGCCAAATCGTGCCACAGGTATTCAATGAGGGAAAAGACAAGGACGAACGGATGTGAAGGAAAGAAGGCAAGGTAGGAAGAACAGGATTTATTACTAACTATTATGTACAAGACCAAAAGTAACCAAGGAGAAGGAAAGAAACGAAAATAATTTACAGAAGGATGGAAGGACCAGAAGGACACAGAGCAATTCTAGCTTACCTATGCAGTCTTACTTAAACCCCAGGACAACACACACAAAACAGAAAACAAAAGACTTACACGAATGGGGAATGAAGGCAGGAACGAATGGCTGGAAGGGGAGGAAGGTTCCGCTGGAGCAGGAGAATGGTCGGGCCGGGAGTGAGCAGCCGCCGCCCCTCCGCAGGCGTGTTCGCACGGCGGCGTCGCTTTGTCGCCGTGGCCGAAACCGCTGTCGACGCTCAAAGCTGCGGTGGTCAAAACTGCAGTTGGTTCAGCTCCGGTTTGTTCAAAGCTGCGGTTTGTTCAAAGCTGCGGTGGACTCCTTTAGGTGAACTCATCCCTTCTCTGTGGACTGCATCGCGTGACGGGTTATATAGGGCCACACCCTCGAATCTTTGCGAACCTGCCCGATCGTTCTTTCTCCGCCCTCTCAAGCCAAACCCCTCGTGCTTAGTTGGTTGATCGGCAAGGGCTCACTCCTCCTTCCTATGACGATGGGCGGGCCACGCCCTTCTTCCCCGAGTTAGAGCACATGGCAATGGCGGCGATGCAGTTGGCAATAGAGGCTTTGAGGGAATTGAAAGGGGATCTATCTTATTTCAATTTGATGCAATGCAGAGTCAACTAATGGGAAACACAGCCTTAAACTAATACACATAATAAGGAAATAACTATTTAGAAGGGTATATGGTGGCCTACGTGCATGTATATGGACTAAGAGGACGACCTTTGACCTTTACACACAAAACGGAGATATTTACAAGGATATTTACAAGATATTTACAATTTACAAGAAAGAAAAAAAAAAAAAAAAAACAAACAATCATTACACTACTCAGGGTGATATTTACAACAAGATTCTCAAATCCGCAACAATATATATATATATATATATATATATATATATATATATATATATATATATATTGCGGTTTTAGAACCCACACTTGTAAATATGACATTATTAAAAGGTTAAAGGTAGCACCCCTAGTTAGTCCACAAGCAACACGTAGGCCACCATAGGATTCCAGTTATTTCATTAGTATGTGTTTTAGATAAGGCCGTGTTTCCAATAGTTGAATCTGCGTTGTGTCAATTAAATAAGGAGTAGGCCCCATTCCGCCCATTTTGCGACCTCCCTCTCCAAGCGACGCCATTACGCGCCCCTACAGTCGGTGCCTCATGGCTCTCCCAATTTACTTTGCGCCTTTGTCAGCAGCGTTCGCTGCCTTAGCGCTCGCCCCTGCCGCCATAAGCCACGAGGTTAGGCCCGAGAAAGGAGGCGGAGCGCCAAGAAGAAGGTGTGGCCATGTCATCCAGCGGTCAAAGGCGTGGCCGGTAAGCCCTCACCAGCCAACAAGGGCTGAAGGAACATCGCTGGCAGGCGTGGCAGTTTGGCTCGCGGAGCGTTTTGCTGGTCGAGATATATAAGCGCGAATGCAAAGCCCTTTCACAGGACTTATTCAGCGGCGCTCTTGAGAAAGGACTTGTTGGAGGCGCGCTCGTTACAAGGACTGGTTGGAGGCGCGCTCATTACAAGGACTGGTTGGAGGCGCGCGCGTTGTAAAAGGACTGCGTGAGAGAGCTCGCCTACACAGGACTCTTAAAGGACTCGCGTGCACACGGCGCTGATCAAAGAACTTGAAGAAGAGATATACGGCGCGCTGTTAAAGAGAACATTTGGAGAGGGTGCGTTTGGCACGGGGGTGCACATATTACGTACGCCATAGGACGCCAGCTTCCCCCCGTTATATAAACTGTCCGGACGCGTCCCAATATACGCGGAACTGCCTGCCGGGTTTCGCCGCTGGACCGGAGCCTGGGCTGGAGCCGACTGAAGCCTGGACAAGCCGGTGACCATCGACAATCCAGCTACAATCCCCGTGTGAGTGTGTATATTTGTCTGGGGTATTAAGGATAAGACTGTTTTAAGACTGCCCTGTGTTCTGCTTCTTCCTCTTCCTGTCCTGTACATTCTTTTGTTTCCTCTTCCTTCTGTATATTTGTGAATAAATTGCCTTGTTCTTTCTTGGTTTCCCCTAATCCGATCGCATCCGTCCTTTCTTCCATTGGGTAAACGTGGCACGATTAGGAACCGCTCAGAATCGGGTTTAGTCATTGTTAACGGCCCGAGTCGCGGCTCACTTCACTCGGCGTATCCACTAACGCTGCAGCTCGGGTGGGAGGTTATCTCCTTGCTTCACGGTCGGTGTTGGTAATTAGGTAACGGGACCAAATTGACCAGCAACCCTAACTAATACCGACCGGAAGGAACGGGGTAACTTCAGGATCACGTCGGTCAGTAACAGACAAGGGGATTAACCCCCTCTTGGTAAGGGGAAAAGGCCGACGTTTGAGATCCGCTATATATATATATATATATATATATATATATATATATATATATATACTGTATATATATATATATATATATATATTATATATATACATTATATGTATATATATGTGTATATGTGTATATGTATATATGTATGTGTATATATATATATATGTATGTGTATGTATATATATATATAATATATATATATATATATATATATATATATATATATATATATATATATATATATATGGGCTTATCTACGGTATTGGGACATTTGTGGCATGCCTCTATTGTTAACTGAACTGACGAAAGCACAATGATTTTTTGTCGTACAAAATATTAAATTCAGATGTGGCACACCCTGGAGAGATACCAGAGATAGTTTGGTGCAAATAAAATACTTCGTTGGATTTTTATTTCAAATGAAGTTCCATATCCACCCTCCTACAAAAGGGTGAAAACGTGACACGCCAACATATATCAAAATAAAACATGATTAGAATCACATATATGAGGTCAAGTTCTTTCCCTTATCTCTATAATAATAATTACAACATCATTAAGTAAACTTATCGCGTTTTTTTTTTTTTTTTGAAGTTGTTTAATATTTTTTCTGAATTTTAAAAAATGTAGTGCACGTTCGTTATGGCGTCTGTCCCCGAAATTACGAACGTGAAAGATAGGTTTTCACTGATTTGTTGTTAATTTTAATTCATATTTTCAAGTTCTTACAATTGTGTAGAACACCAGCTTCATTATGCTGTAGATGTTTTTTGCGTGAAGAGATGATCGTTTGCGAACAAAACGATCGCAAAATGTAGAATTGCATTCTGTCCCCGTTACCAACGTTACCATATGTTCAATATTATGGCAGGTAGGTTTATGCAGATCCAGTTCAACAGAAAGTCTCTCGATTTTGATAAATTTAAGGTATACATGACTGATGGATTGCAAAGCTGTATTATGATGTATTTTAAAGGTGTTCAATGAGTATTTGGTTTAAAAAAAAAAATTAATGTGGGACAATAAGTTCAGAATATTTGTCACTGACAAAACTTTTGGTATTTCACCCCAGGAAAAGTATGTATTTTCAACACATGGAGTTTAATCATACTGAAATGACACACTGAGACATGTCAAACTCAAAGAGGTGCTATCTCTGTATTTTTTATTGCTATTCTTGTGCCTTTTGTCTGTCCCCGTTCATAGCGTTACCATGCCTGAAGCGTGAGCTATCTCTGCCGGCATAATTTATTATAAACAAAATGTTATCCTTATCTTTATAGTTTTGGATAGTGTGCACTCTAAAGAATGAAATATGTAAAAATGAGAATCTGCTCATCAGCTTCATTTTTTGTCCTCCATGTAACACAAATATACCCCATTACCGTAGATAAGCCCTATATATATATATATATATATATATATATATATATATATATATATATATATATATATATATATATATATACAGTAGTGACCCCTAATTCCGAACGCCCCTCATCTCGAACTACTCTAATTCCGAACCGTAAATTCGAGAAAATTTTGTCCCTAATTCCGAATGTATTTCTATAACCGAACCGCCAACATAGCGTTAGCGTCGTTCATATTTCCCGCCGCGAGCGTCGTTCATATTTCCAGTGCTGAAATTAGAGAACTGTGCTTCCATTGGTCTAAAACACAGGCCATTGTTGAAAAGTGGCACCCTATTAAAGCAGTGGTTAACAGGAGCATTAACTTGTTCAGTGACGATGTGATTGACCACTTCAGAAAAATTAAGAAAAGTCGCCAACACCAGGCAACTTTGGAGAGGTGGTTCTCTAAAGAAAGCAAGCCTAGTGAGCCCCAACCCTCTACAAGTGGTGTTAAGAGACAAAGAGAGCAAACACCGTAAGTCAAGTCATCTGATGTTAGCTTGGAAGGTGCCTCACCTTCCAAGCAATAAAACCCTCTCCCTCCTTCCTCCTCTCCAGCCTCCACATGCACCATCAGAACTCTCCACGAAGGTAAATGCAGTTATTTTCATGTTAGTACATTTACTTCTTGTTTTTATTATTATTATTAGTTGATATTTAGGGCATTTACTCATCTTATTTTACCTTGAATCATGTGTATTTGCAGTTAACAGTGTCTTGATAATGGGTTTTTGGGTCCAGGAACGGATTAATTCACTTTCCATTATTTCTTATGAGGAAAATAGTTTCTAATTCCGAACTTTTCCCAATCCGAACTGCCGCTGGAACGAATTAAATTCGGATTTAGAGGTTCCACTGTTCGGATTTAGAGGTATATATGTATGTATATATGTATATATATATATGTATATATGTATATGTATGTATATATATATATATATGTATATGTATATATATATATATATATATATATGTATGTATATTGTTGCGGATCTCACCGTCGGCCCCTTTGCCCCTTACCAAGGGGGGATTAATCCCCTTGTCTGTGACTGACCGACGTGAGTCCTGAAGCTGCCCAGCTCCCTCCAGAGAGGCAGGTGAGCAACCTCGTTCGAGACCGCGGACAAGATGTTATTTGCCGAGCGGATTAGCAGCCCGCGGCTCGAACCATGAACAAAAACTAGACCCGATTCTAAACGTTGGCCAAATCGTGCCACAGGTGTTCAATGATGGAAAAGACAAGGACGATCGGACGAGGAAGAAGAAGGCAAAAGTAGGAAATAACAGGATTTATTACTATTTACACAAACCAAAATCAAGAAGAGAAGAAATAAAAGTAATACACAGGAAAATGGAAGGATCAGAAGGACACAGAGCAATTTCTAGCTTATACAAGCTTAACTTATTCCCAGGGACAACACGGACAAACAGACGACAGTCAGACTTACACGGGGATGATGACAGGAATGGCAGGAGCTGGATGGCTGGACGGATGAGGAGGTGGGACCACAGGGCTGGAAGGTTCAGCTGGACGCAGGAGAACGGCCGGGCCAGGAGTGAGCAGCCGCCGACTCTCCACACTTCCGTTCGCACGGCGGCGTTGCTTCGCGGCCACGGGTCGAACCGCCGTTAAAGCTCAACTCCACCCAGCTGTGGTGGATTCAGCTGCAGTGGATTCCTTACTCATCTGCTGTGGGGGCTTCCTCGGTTATCTGCTCCAACTGGACTCACAGCTCCTCCTTAACTGGACTGGACTCAACTGGGCTCCGGTGGACTGCTCCGAGGGACTCCGGGCGACGGGTTATATAACCACGCCCATGGAAGTTTCGCGAACCTCCTCGAACGCTCTCTCTCCGCCCTCTTAGGCCAAACCCCTCATCCTTGGTTGGTTGATCGGGGGCTGGTTCACTCCTCCTTCTCATAACGATGGGCGGGCAACGCCCTTGTTCGTTGGCTTGACCGTGTGCGTAATGGAGTCTTGGGGTGATGGTGATGCCAATAACCCCACCCAAAGGGCAGCGAACGCTGCCGGCAATTGCGTTTTATGGGTGGCAATTGAAAGGGGATTCTATCTTATCTGATTCGGTGCAATGCAGTGTCAATTAATGGGAAACAGAGCCTTAAGCTAATACACATAATAAGGAAATAACTATTTAGAAGGGTATATGATTTTCTACGTGCATGCGATGGACTAACTAAAAGGATGACCTTTGACCTTTACACAACGGAGGTATTTACAAGAATCACGAGAGGGGCATATTTACAAACAGGATTCTCAAATCTGCAAAGATATATTTATATATATATATGTGTATATATATATATATATATATATATATGTGTATATATGTATGTATATATATATATATATATATATATATATATATATATATATATATATATATATATATATATATATATTTATATATACATATATATACAGTGAAACCTTGACTTACGAGTGCACCAACCTACGAGTTTTCCGAGATACGAGCCGTCGCTTGGTCGATTTTTTGCTTTGTGATGCGAGCCGAGATCCGAGTTACGAGCGAGCGAGCTTACGCCACCCGCCACTGGGTGGCCCAGCGAGCGTTCAGGTCACGTGGTTATCTTGCCGTGCAAGCATCTCTGCCGTATCGCTGTTGCTTTGTTTTCGCATTTTGTTTATTTTGGAAAATTTCTTAGTTTTAACCATGGGTCCTAAGAAATTGAGTGCCAAGGGCAGTGCTGAGAAGAAGAAAAGGATGATGTGCTTGGATATAAAACACGTAATCGTCGAAAAACACGAGCGAGGTGTGCGTGTTGTCGACTTGGCGAGGCGGTACGATCGTAGTACTTCTACGATATGTACGATTTTGAAGCAGAAGGAGTCGATAAATGCTATAACGCCAGCCAAGGGCGTTAAGATTATTTCAAAGCTCCGGAACTCTGTCCATGAAGAGATGGAGAAGTTGTTGTTTGTGTGGTTGACGGAGAAGCAGCTCGCAGGAGATACCGTGACCGAGAGCATCATCTCTGAGAAGGCACGAGACATTTACGGGGATTTGGTACAGCAGACGGCGGGAACATCAACGGACGAGGCATCGGAAGAGTCATTCAAAGCCAGTCGGGGATGGTTTGATAATTTTAAGAAGAGGACCGGCATTCACTCCGTCGTCAGGCATGGTGAGGCAGCAAGCTCGGATGTGAAGGCAGCTGAAGATTTTATTATAACTTTTGCCGAACTGATAGAAGCCGAAGGATACATCCCCCAGCAAATCTTCAACTGTGACGAGACAGGGCTCTTCTGGAAAAAGATGCCGAGGAGGACGTATATAACGGCAGAGGAGAAGAGCATGCCAGGCCACAACTTGTTCAGAGTGCCGGCGATAGCTCGCCTTCTCTTTGTGGAAGACACGGTGAGATCCTTAACATCCAACAACTAATGGGACGCAAAGGGGGCGCCCAGTTTTGCGGTACACACATTGATGAATCACCCTGCCTGTGAAACACCGACATGACAGGTTATAGCTGGGTCGGGATTCAAACCCAGGCTGGACAGTTTAGAGTCAAGTGTGCGTACCTCCAGTCCAGGCCATCCTGCCAACTTGTATGCTGCATACAGGTGAAATATAAAGCACGAGATATTTATATATATATATATATTTCAAAAAAAATTGGTGTGGTTTTTGGGGGGCTGGAACGGATTAATAGCATTTCAATTCATTTTAATGGGGAAATTTAATTTGAGAAACGAGCAAATTGAGTTACGAGCTCGGTCACAGAACGAATTAAACTCGTAAGTCAAGGTTTCACTGTATATATATATATTGTTGCGGATATGAGGATTGTGTTTTTTTAATTGTGTGTATTATTATTATTGCTTTATTCTGAGCCTCCTTGCTCCAGTGTGTAAAGGTCAAAGGGCGTCCCATAATTAGTCCATAAAGCAAACACGTCAGCCAATCATAGAATACCCCTGTTCGATAGCTTATATCTTATTATGTGTTTTAGAGTAAGGCCTTGTCTTCCATTAGAATGACACTCCATTGCACCGAATCAATAGAGAATAGCTCCCCTTCAATAATTCCATTTCCCAGCCAAACTCTCCATCTGTGGGTAAAGCAGTTCACAAGCATGGGGTGCACGCCCTCTCAATTCGCTGCTATAGTGAATATGTGCTCCGTGCTCTGTTTGAACAGGAGGGGCGGGGTCGCCAGGGAGAGGCAAGCCCAGGGCGCGCCACGAAGGGCGGGGCTGTGCAGCCCCATGCCCAAATAAGGAAACAAGCCCGTGGCTCGCCACGAGGGGCGTGCCGTCGGCGCGATGCCCAAATAAGGAGACAAGCCCGTGGGATTACCATACAAGGTCACGAAACAGAGCACGGGGGGAGAGGGCGGTACCAAAACCGAAGAGGGCGTGTCAGACCTGCGCTAACGGTATGCGAGAAGGGAGCTGAGATCGCAGATGAGCTGGAGAGAAGTGAGAGAAAGGCTGAGCTGAGCTGGGTGGAGAGACCCGCGCTGGAACGGAAGTGAGAGGAAGAAAAATACGAGCTGAGCTGCGTGGAGAGGGACACGACAAAAGAAAGGGTCCAAGAGAAAGCCGAGGAGCTTTTACGCAACAAGCTACACGAGAGATACAACAGAGGAGTGCAGCCCCGTTTCAACCAGCCGCGTGAAGCCCTGACGGTGTGCGCTGTAAAGCGGAATACAAGGAGCTGCCGGCTCCCCGCTTCCCGCCCGGAGTGGACCTGCTTGCTGTGCCCTGTGATCCCACCTGCTCATCCTTTCCAGCCATTCCTGCCTGCAAGTTCCCCATTTTGCCTACGTGAGTTTGTTTTGTTCATGCTGTCCTGGGTAGTAACTAAGTCTGTATAAGCTAGTAATTTTCACTGTGTCACCTGCGTCTCATGTCCCCTGTAAATAAACGTGACTGCTCTTTTTGCTTATGTGTGTAAATAATAATAAACCCCGTTACTCTTCTGTACGTCTTCTTCTTCCTCTTTGCATTCGTCGTCTTAGTCTTTTCCCGATTGAATAGCGGTGGCGCGATACGGCCAACGTTTGGGTGAATCGGGTTTAGTCGGGGAACAACTGTTCGGTCGCGGAGCCTCCGCTCGGCAAATATAACATCCTTAACTGCGTACCGTAACAATATATATATAATTATATATATATATAAGTGTGTGTGTGTGTGTGTGTGTGTGTGTGTGTGTGTGTGTGTGTGTGTGTGTGTGTGTGTGTGTGTGTGTATTGTTTTTTTTTTTAATGTGGCATTCTATTAGATCTTTCTGATGTAGAATGTGATACACCAAAATGATTGTCATGATCTGCGTTGATTTGGATAATTAACGACAAATAATCCAGAAGAATTCCCATGTTTCTAAACACACGCCATGTTAAGGTGCATAGAGCAGCTTAATAGGGTATTCCACTGCATGGCATTTTAATTACAAAAAAAAACAATAACATTGTAACAAAGCATTTTTTTTTATGAATACTAATAATATTATAACAATAATAATCGTATCATTTGGCAATAATAATAACAAACGTATAATCCTCACCCTGGCCCAAGCATATCTGGGTTTGGTGAAAGGTAAGCTGATGCTCAAGCACTTCAGCAGGTAGGCGTGCTCCAAGGCCATGAAGACCAATGAAAATTTGGACCAGCGGGCCCATGAGTGTATCAAAAGTCCTGGATAGGTTTGTACTATTCAGAATTAATTTATTTTATACAATAATAAAATGCTGTACGAACTGAAAAGAATCTTCCCAGCATTGGATGTTCAGGTGAAATAAAATAATTTCCCCCAAATATCACTTTTTTTATTTGCATAGTTTTTTTTTTGTTACAATTTGGATAAGATCACGCCCAAAATGCATATTTTGACATCAATCTTTCAAAATTCTCTGTGGGGGTGTTGGGCGGGGGCTACTCAAGGGGGGTAGGAAAATGTATTTTTCCACGTGGCCTAATTCATGTGAAGAGGTTTCCTTGTTTCAAGACTTAAGTTTTGCCAGTTTTTCCTCTTTCTCTTATCTCTAGTTTTTTTTTTTTTAATCTATACGTTTTTACTTTTTCTCCGTCGTCCTTCATATTTAGTGGTTGTCAGCCTTGTCTTGTTTCGAGCGAATTTCAATTTAAAAAAAAACACTATTTCCAAATTCCAATAACAATTTGATTTTGAGACATGGAGGAATAAAGGTCACCTGGTCCCTTACACATCAACCAACAACAACCAACCACCGTTTAGAGGCCATTTTTCCCCGCAAAGCGGGGGTTGGCCTTTTCGGGGACCGTGGTAGTTGTTGTTTTTTGGTCCCCTTTTTGAAGCAATGTTTTACGGCCGGATGCCCTTCCTGACGCCAACCCTTTTTGCCACCTTCAACGACAAACAGGGAATTACCAGTGAACTGGTACTCAATTAGCCGACCTCGGAAGGATGACAGGCTGAGTCAACCCCCCTGGCATTAATTCGGCGATCGACCGAGATTCGAACCCAGGATCCTAGGATCCTAAGCCGGCACCCTAGCCGCTAGCCCAACACCAGGGATAAAGCCCTTACACATCATACCCCGATAAACAATGACACCGGTTGCAGTCGTCCTGCAGTTGAGCTCACAACTGCTCTTGAACGGCTACGATGGGGTAGTTGAGCAGCCAGATTTACCTGCTCAGACGCCCAGAGATGGGTTGGAGGTTTCGCGAATCGTGGGTGGAGCGTTGGAAGCCACGTCTTCAACAACAGACAATTGTGGGAAGGAGAACAACGGATCGCCAGTGAGTGTGTCGGCCGTTCCAGAGCAAGTTTTGTCTCGAGAAACCCCCAGATGTTAGCATTCGTTTTGTAGTGTGGTGTTACCCGAGTTGCAGCAGCCAAAATGAAATGGCGTATGCCCAGATGTGACGAGACTTGAAACAGCATTGCGTAAACAAATTGAAGACGGACGTCAAGGCACGAGTACTGGATTATGAAGGAGGTGACCAAAACATAAAGTGAAAGAGAATACAAACGGATTGCCCTGAATAAGTGTGTTTCTGTCCTGGGGGAGGAGGTTATCAAGCTGAGCTGCTGCACAGCCGGCAATAGACGGTGCGGTGGCTGCACTTGATGTTTGTGTTAAATGTGCACGACTGATGTTTGGGGGTTTTTTTCTGTTTCATTTTTTTAAATTGGTGTAATTATGCAATTGCTTTTCTGATGCCCTCATGGTCTTAGTCCTGTTGATTACAAACGAGGGTAATGGGCCAGTTTGCACTTTTGCCAGTTTGCCAGTGAATTTGCCAGTGTCGTGAAATTGTGTGCACTTTTAAAGAGGGCCATTATTGATGTCATGTGACTTTGTGACAAAGAACGGTTTTATTTTGGCAATCTTAACGACAAAATAAAACCTCAGCAAGAATCGCACTCATGGTAACTGAAAATGTTTGGGTGAAGAGTTGATCGGTGTGAACAAGGCGTGCACACAGTGTTACCCCACTGTCAAATCGGTGTTGCGATTGCCCTCCATTCAGCTTCTAGATTGATCTTGTGGTGCTTTCATTTAGTCGTAAATGTGCGCATAATGCTACGTCCCATCTTGTAAAACGAGGTGTCGGCTTTTGGCGAACATCGTCGAAGATTTCCCTTGATGGGCAAAATTTCTCAATCCATTGACGATCTGTGCAGCTGCCGACATCCAGGTCCCATCTAAATGGTCGCTCTCACTCGGATCGAAACAGCATGATAACAAAAACGATATCTTCCACGTGGGATGGCAGAGATCCCAGGTGGGAGAAGCAAGACCCTGAAAAATATTTTGAAAAAAAACTTGAGGTGATCCCCATCACATTTTATGACTTAAAAAAAAATGTCGATGTTTCCAAACGCTTGGTCACAGTAAACGTGAATGAGTGAGTTCCTCATTGGCACATCCCAAAGTACTGGCTGTTCAGCCATTTTCCTTTTGCAGACGGGATGTGAAAGTGTGACGGTTGATATAATGTTTTTAAACGGCTGTGTAACATGCATGTATCAGTAGTCAGTACCCATTGACCTGCCAGGTATGGTGTAAACGGGTCTCGCGGTCTCTTGCTGGCCTGTGCAGTGGCCATGTCCATCTGGGAGGCATTTCAAATCTGAACACCAACGGCCGATGTCTGGCCCTTGTGAAGACCGCGTCGTGGCCCAAAGGCTTTGTCTTTGACAGAATTTCGGTGGACTTCTTCCTGCACTACAGATTTACAATTTTGTTGAGACTTTACGTTTGTGTTTATCTTTCCTCCTTGTTATTGATATTTGCATTCCATTAAACCGAACATGTCGTGTCCTTTTGACCAGGGTGCCAGCTAACAAAGGCTTGCTCTTATACGTTATTGAAAGAGATATTTCATGTCCATACTACTTAGTGCAGCGGCATAGCAAACCAATTGTGCATTTTGTGATGGAAGCACCAAATTTGGCAGAATGATAGAATATTATATGGAGAACATTTTCAGATATGGAACCACTTTGGAATTCACCCCAATGTGGCCGCCATATTGGATTTCAAAATGGCGGCTTAAAAATCTTTAATTACAAATATTTCTGGTTCTATACCAGCTACAGCCTTGATTTTAGTGTCTGGATGTACAAACTTGAGGTCAAGGAATTGAATGGTTCTACTTAGAAGTTGATTTACTGACGCCATATTGGATTCCAAGATGGCGGTTTCCGAAAATCTGCTGACCGATATCTCTGGTTCTATGCCAGCTAGATACTTGATTCTGGTGTCTAGATGTACATTTCTGAGGTCAATGAATTGAATGGTTGTATTGAAATATGTTTTAATGCACATAAGCAACTGATAATCCCATATTACGTACATTGTATACACACGTTCAGCAAGAGAACTAGCGAGCGTATTGCATCAAGTCATGCCAAGTGTCACAGTTCCAACTCAATGTGAGCAGTCACCATCACAGGCACACAGTGCTGTGCATTTCAGAGCCGCTTTCTTGCACTTGCATCTCCCACTGCAACCGTTTTCGCACCCACAACAGATGAGTTCATAGCAGGATTTGGCAGCTTCTGGTAGTGTTGTCCACAGAGGATCGAACTGTCCGTCATTGTCCACCCACCCCCAGTCGCATGGTGATGGGAGATAGCAGTGTGGGACAAGAGACTGTCCCCAACAATGTCCACCCTGGTAAGTTGCTCTCTTCACGTGTTGTACTAGGGCGGCCTGTGTTGGAGGTATTGCTTCAATGGATCGAGATTTCTTTGCAAAGAGTTTCTTTCTTGCCAGATTCACCTCAGAACATGTGCATGTGCGGTCGTACAGAAGCACTACGTATCTCTCCAGGGTTGCCATTGTATCCTCAGAGATCTCACTTGGTGCAGATGCCAGGTCCAGGAATGCATTGGTCACTTCTGGAAAAGTTTCCCATACTGCCCATGCTGTTTTCTTGCCACGACCTGCAAAGCACGAGACGGTATCACACCCTGTGATTGCATGGAAGATTGGCAGTGCCTTGGCTTTGTCTGGTCCCAGGGTAGAAGACAGCTCGTGTGCTGCTATGTAGCGGAAGTTCTTTCCGGTTCCAAGCGCTAACCAGAGTTCGTCCACTACCTCATTAAGCTCCTGGGCCATCCACACAGCGAGAACCACCACATCTGTGTCCACGGTGCGGATGAGTACTCTGCGGTGTCCAGATTTCATAGCAGCTGCTGCGTGGAGCATCATGCGCGTGTCTGCTTCCTCGTGATTGCACGGGGCCAAAGCGGCTGTGTCTGCACATGGTGGTACAGCAATGACCTGTTGGTGTAAGCATGAACAATACCGTGATGTAAATTAAATGTGAATTCCTTTGGTGTAGGTGGTCACGAATAAAACCTGACATGAATCTGCATAACATTTATTAATTTATTTCAGTATATTATTTCAAGTACATAAATACAGGGCAATTATTATTATTATTATTATTATTATTATTGTTATTTACTTGGCATCAAACACATGAAATCATACAATATGACATTGTACATATAACAGTAGCCTGTTCATGTACACTCCCCCAAGATGCCAGGAAAGAAAAAAGCAATTCAAGAACACTATGGCCAATAGGCCTTTCTTAACAATTTGAGGGAGTGTACCGTGGACAGCTAAAGATTATATATACAATACAAAATATTATTCCGAATAGATAATACAAATCGGGATTATATAATCAAAATTAAATTATACTAGGGCATGCCCGTACAAAATTATATCCCCCCCCCTCTATTTACATGAAATGGTTTGGTGCATTCGCAAAGCCAAAGCGAACGGCTTGCGAGTACGGTGACAATCCCCCCCCTCTATTTACATGAAATGGTTTGGTCCAAAGCGAACGGCTTGCGAGTACGGTGACAATCCCCCCCCCCCTCTATTTACATGAAATGGTTTGGTCCAAAGCGAACGGCTTGCGAGTACGGTGACAATCCCCCCCCCCCCTCTATTTACATGCAATGGTTTGGTCCAAAGCGAACGGCTTGCGGAGTTTGGTAAAGAAATCGCCATAGCTCGGTAACTACTTGTCCGATTAATATGAAACCTTGAAAAGGCACATCCTCGGGTCCCCAGCAATATACCTGGCAAGTTTCAAGTATATCGGACCGGTAGTTGTCGAGAAACAGCGGTCGCATACACACACACAGACACACACACACACAGAGATTACTGGAATTATAGATAGATGAAAAGAATACACATATGTGGGTAAGAATTTACTCTACAACAGCATAAATCAATACATTGTATAATATGTACTGAAACCACAGAAGATTGTACACACACTCTCAAACACACAAGCAGGCACGCACCCACTCTCACCACCCAGACACATACACACACTTTCACTAACACACACTAACATACATCATGCACATTACCTGTTCACCGTCAGTAGCAATCAGCTGTTTGTCTGGCACATCGATGGACTCCGTGACCTGCTTAGACAGAAAGCTGAAGAGTTCCTCCTTGTTCTCGTCGACACGGAGGAAACTGTGCCAGTTGCCTGGTAGGAGGGCAGAGCCAGTGACACGTCTGCGTATTCCCTTGCCTCTGTTGGTCCTTGCAGTTGCCTTCAGGCTGCCTGACTTTGCATAGCGGTCCCACACTAGATCGAGACGAGATCGATGTTGAAGCTGTGACATAATGTATGGAACGAATACTTTTGTGGCATAGTCAAGAAATGTTTTGGTCTGGCCTGGGCTCAGCATTTGAACTATTACAGCTCCATCGAGGATCACAGAAGATACTTGTGGTGGGTCCGACTTTGTTTCGACAAGCTGTTCTAAGGGCTGCAACAAGTCAGCTTTGGAACCAAAGCGGAGCTGTCCATTTTGCGAGAGTGCTGGCGGATGTGCGCTGTTCTCATGTTTGAAGAACTGCTCGAGACCCCCATCTCTGGTTTGGCATGCGATGTATAGTCTGGAGAAGAGCTCTGAATCACTCTTTGCAGAGGCTACTTGTTGTTTGCTCTTCTGGGCAGCTTTGACCTTGATGGATGAAAACAACGGGAGTTTGTTGCATTTGATGACATCATTGAGTGGCTTGGATCTGTCTGCCAGACGTTCCTTCTCAAATGAATGGAACTGATCTCTCCCAATCTGTACAGCTGTACGCACAGTATCTACAACAGCTGGGCCCAAGATCTCCAGTGTGCCCAGGACCAGCGAATCTGTGCTTTCTTCTTCAAAGGGGCTGCCCATCTCTTCGATGACTGTTGTCAGTGCACGGACATCTTGGACGAACTTCTTCTGCACACTGTCGGTTTGCTCATGGTGGTGGGTGTGCTCTCCCCTTTGGCGCAGTTGCTGTGAGGTCTCAAATTCTGTGATGACCCGAGCAACTTCGGGGCCAGCCACCATCCACCGTCGAAGGGCACTTGGATTTTCAGTTAGGCCCACTGCCCCGCCATCGCCTTTGACCGTGGCATTGTTTTGTTCATGAGCCTGGTCTAGGGAGATGGCGGAGAAAGCATGCCTAGTCTTCTTGGATGTGAAGTGCCCCGCATGGAACTTGGCAGCAACATCTGGGTGTTTCTCTGCAATGCCAACCATGTCCCTGATGTGGACTGGTAACCAGCGAGCATAGTGGATATGGTCCAATGCAGCGAACCATGCAGCTAGCTCTGGTAGGGTGTCCATGTACAGCGTGAAGTTGGACTCTCTCAGTGAACGTATGTAGAGGAGTATACAGAGCTCCAGGTTAAGTACAGTGGCCCAGTACTGAAACTGTGGACATGCCGCTGCTCTCTGGTCACACCATGCCTCGAACTCCAATGGTTCCTCATCTCTTGCAGTTGCTCTTTCGTTGTATATGTCATATGCACGATGCTGCAGTATGTGTAGGGCAGCAACAGTTACTTGGTGGGCGCGTCTTGTACGGCTGACGTGAGCTGCACGCAAGAAGGAGTCTGCTGTGCCAGCTGTTGCTATCTCTGCCTGAACCAATGCCTGTGTCCAACCGCTGTCTTGCAGCCAGTCTCCTGCTGTCTTCAAAGCTGCCATCTCTGTGTGTAGACCACCCAGCATGACCACAAAGAGATCTTCACCATGTGTGTCTGGCCAGTTCCATTGCACCTGCTTGGCGATCGCATAAAGTGGTTGGTCCAGTGTGACGACGGGTATCTGTCCAGGGTTTAGCTCATTGATCGCTGCTTTCACGACATCCATGGCATGGCGGATCATTGGCACTGAGTGGGCTTGGTCATGGAAGAGGGGAAGCAAGGCAGTGGGTGTGACTGTGATACTAGTATCCTTGGCCGATTGGTTCTCTGCGTGATGTGCAGCCCAAGAAATGTTTCCTGGATTCTGTGTGTCACCACTGTCACATGCATCCTTCACAGTCTGGAGCCACCTCTTCTCTTTATCCAGTTCAGCTTGTGCAGGATTCCTCTGCAGCGACGCCTGGGTTCCAGCTGGTACAGGGTGGCTTTTGGCCGAAATTTTCAAATTTTTCACTCCCCAGACCCCTAGATGTTCCCTTGAGCTCAGAATCGCCGCTGTAATGTGTCTACTGATGTTAGAAAAGATATAGGGTGAATGGGGCAATAATTGTGCCTGTAGGATTTGTTTCCGCCACCCCCCCTAAGGGTTACAGATTTTTAAAGCCGCCATTTTGAAATCCAATATGGCGGCGACCTTGGGTGAATTTCAAAGTGGTTCCATATCTGAAAATGTTCTAAATATAACATTCTATCATTGTGCCAAATTTGGTGCTTCCATCACAAAATGCACAATTCTTCTTAAATTTTTGCTATGCCGCTGCACTAACTGTATTTCAGTCGAGATAGCCTCTATAACTTTCTTTATGAATGTTTTGTGTTCTTTGTATTGCGGACATTGTACTCTTACTCGTCTCTGATGTAATTTGTAATCAAATACAGTACTGCACAGCACTAGTGTGAGCTCCTTTTGTCTTTGTATCGTGTCCAAAGTAATTTTTGTTTGCTATTACTATTTTTGTTTGCTATTTATTTTAATTTTATTATTTGTTTGTTATTTTATTATTTGTTATTTTATGTTTGTTATTTTATGTTTGTTTTTTTTTTTGTTTGTTCTTTTTTTGTTTGTTTGCTATTACTAATTTTTGTTTGCTATTTTTGTTTGCTGTTTTTGTTTGCTATTTATTTTAATTTTATTATTTGTTTGCTAAGCCTGGTGTTGGCTTAGCGGTTAGGGTGCCGGCTTGTGATCCTAGGATCCTGGGTTCGAATCCCGGTCGATCGCTGAATTAACACCAGGGGGGTTTACTCAGCATGTCATCCTTCCGAGGTCGGCAAATTGAGTACCAGCTTGCTGGGATGAATAATTCCGGTGTGTACCCCGGTTTAGAATAGGTACACCGTATCCCTGCGCATCGTAAGAGCGTGACCAAGGGTTGGCGTCAGGAAAGGCATCCGGCCATAAAAACATTGCCTCAAACAGGGAACCATGATTGTCATGGGGCCCGCAAGGCTAACCCCCGCTCTAGCGGGAAAATGGCCTGAAAACGATCATTCATTCATTCATTCATTCATTCATATTACACAAGTTTTATTTGTCTCAGTCCACTCATTACCTGCAAGCTGTTAAACAAATAAATTAAATGCTTCCTGTGTGTTCCAGCTCTCATCAGTGTGCTCAAGTTTCTGCTGTCTCATGAGACGGTGCTTCTGGGAAAACACAACATTTTCCCTCTGGCTCTTCAGGTTTTTTCCTTTGCTTGCTAGCTTTGCCACGCCCACTCGCTTTGCCACGCCCACTCACTTTACCCCGCCCACTCGCTTTGCCACGCCCACGCGCTTTGCCACGCCCACGCGCTTTTCCACACCCATGCCAAACACTTTTCTTACCATTGTCTTACTTAACCGCTTTATCAAGCTAAACTGACACTCTTCCTCCATCCTCAGGTGGTTAACTTGTTCAACATGTTCATTACCTATGGAGACACGTTCCTGCCCACCCCAGGCAGCTACGATGAGCTGTATTACGAGATAATCCGCATGCACCAGGCATTTGACAATCTCTACTCCATGGGTATGAAGCACAGATGGTAATTGCACAGTAATTACCCTGCCAGGGAGAAACGTTGTGTGGGAGGCTCTGTGGTTAAAGTAAGAATGACAGCAAAATGAGCTTGGGGGATGGGGGGAGGGGCATGCTGAGCATCTAGTGGACCCGTAGATAAATCTGGAAATTCTGCACAACTTCATTTTGCCTCCACGATGCTCTTTTGGAGTCGATGTACTTCACCTCTTTCACTCAGTGGCAGCCAGGACTTTGATTTTCACCATCTCCCCAAAAAAACAAAAATCACTGGTCACCTGTTATTTTTGTAACTTTTTGTGATTGATATTCCTGAAACATGTTCCTCTTTCTTTTTTCTTTTTGTCCCCCGTCACTGCGGAGCGAAAGGGGGATTATGGTTTTCCCCTCTCTGTCCGTCCGTCCGTCTGTCCATCCGTCCGTGCAGGCGTGTGTGTGTACGTGCGTGCATAAGCGAAGGACCGCATTCGAATTTGGTGTGTGGGTGCAACCCACGTCAAAATCCAAGATGGCCGCCGCCATGTATGTCTGATGCCATGTATGTCTGAACCTTGTGAGCTGAATATCTTGAAAAATAAGCGAAGTACCAACTTCTAATCTGGTGTGTGGGTGTATCTAGGCATAAGGAAGAACGCTATTGAAAATTGGGTCGCCACATCAAAATCCAAGATGGCCGCCGCCATATACGTCTGAACCTTGTTTATACAAGATCGAGGCTCGTGTAAGAGCTATAACATCAATAACAAAAAAAAACGGACACACAAAACATGCAATAAAGGGAGTGGGAGACTCGATGGGGAGAGAGAGGGAAGCACAAAAGTACAACAGCAGAGAACAGGGACAAATCGTCTTTCAAGACGATTGCTGAAGTTTATATATATTTTTTGGGGGTTTTTTTTTTTTTTTTAATAGCGTGGTGGTGGTGGTTTGTGAGTTGTTGCTGATGTGGCGTGATACACGTTTTATTTTGTCTTCAGTTCTGCGACACTCCACAAACAATGGGCAGTGGAAAGACCCAGCAAGCAAGGTGACGCAGGCTTTGGTGAACATCAGGTAACAACAACACCAACCTTTACCTGTGATTCTGCATCTTTTAATCAGTTTGTACTTTGACTTTGGACTGTTGAGCATCAAGTGATTGCCATTTTGCGTCTGTCTCTTCAAATTTCTAATTGTATCATTAACTGTTGGGTTTTGAGGAACCCCATTAAACACAATGAATGATTAATGTTTCCAGGTAGAATATTTTCAATATCACTGCTGTAATTAATAAAGATTTTAATTGCTTGTTGCAGAGCCATTGTGAACCATTTCAACCCGAAGATCGAGTCTTTTGCTGCAGTCAATCACATCTCCCAGCTTTCTGAAGAGCAAGTGAGTTTGCCTCTTTTTGAGGATTGATGAGCCCGTCACTCCGTTGCAACGGCGGAAGGTGGTAAACTCCTTTAATTGGGCAAGGTGTCATTGCATTCACACGGCCTGCTCCCGGCTCGGATCTCTTTCCATCTCAACTTGCAGCCGCAAGCCTTATTGGCGATAGATTGCGCTCTGCGCGGTTTATTTCCCTTTGCTCGGACACATGCTGTGGGGCTTTAGGAGTCGGTAATTAGGACGAGCTTTATGAGGGCCTAGTGGCAAACCCATTCATTTTGCCCCTTCATTAGCCGACGTGCGGATCCCCATGGGGGTGGCGGCGCCACCTGAGCCACGGAGACCCGTATTCGTCATGGCAGCTCATTATCGCAGGCCGGGGCGCACGCTTCTCGACACCTCGCGTTTCGTTGCCTCCCCTCCCTCGGGTTGTGATTTGAGTAGTCTTCCAATTTTATGACATTGTGAGAAATGGTGATTTCTGAGAACGCCATCACAGGACTGGTTGGGGCTTCATAACGCACAGGGAACATCTTCGCACAGCTTTGAGTGCCACGAGCAATGCACAGCCGTGCGACTTTTACATTCTCTCATATTACACACTTTGCTTGGCCGGAAAATAAGATTCAGAAGATTAATAGTTTCCATACTCGAGCTTGATGTCAGTACCACAAGCACTGCTCTCAAGTTTGTTCCCTTTTATTTTGTTTTTAAATGATAACAGTACTTTTTGTGAAAGTTTCTATGTGTGAAATTTATACCATGATGTGATTCCTACTCTTGACTTCCTTTTTGTGGTGCACCCCCACCTTTCCTGCCCCCCTCTCTCCTACTACTATGAGGCAGCTTTGTCATTGTATTTTTCTCTTGCCCATTAATATCCTCCCCGTACCCACCCCACCATCAACACCACCAACAGGTGCTTTCGGTGGTTCGCTGTAACTACGACACATTGACACTGAAGCTCCAGGACAGCCTAGACCACTATGAGCGCTATGCGGAGCAGCCTCGCGAAGCCAGCTTTTTCACCCAACTGGTGGGCATGCAGGGGTGTCTGATCACATGGGCATTACGAGGGGCACAGATGTGTAAGGGAAAGTACTGTCATGGAGTGAATTATGCATGAAAAGTGGGAGTGTGGGGGTGGAGGTTGCTTCCCTTTTTACCACCGCCACCAAAGGTGGATGGAGGTTAAGTTTTCACCCCTGTCTGTCTGTCTTTGTTTGTCTGTCTGTTTGTGAACAAAATATCTCAAAAAGTTGTAAACAGATTCAGACAAAATTTGGCAGAGATGTAGTTTATATGACGAGGACGAAATGATTAGATTTTGGCGAAGATCCGGATTCGGATCCGGATACGAGAATTTTTTTAAGTGATTCTTCACCATTGCGAGTTCGGGCCAAAAACGATACATAGCAGAATATCTCAAAAGGTTATGGATGGATTTGGATGAAACTTGATGGACAGGTTGTGTGTGTGACCAGGAAGAATCGATTCCATTTTGGTGAATATCCAGATCTGGATCCGGGTAGTGGAATTTTTCAAGTGATTCTTCACCATTGAGTGATATGGCCAACCATTATGCTCTCCTCTGAGTGCCGTTCTAGTTCTGGCCTGATGTTATATGATGCTTTCTTTAACTTTGGCTTTCAATTATTGACTCATTCGTACATTCATTCGTTCATTTACTTATTTCATCACGTTGATTTATTAAGAACCTCGACCCAGTTAAAATTCTGACATTCAGGGAATCTGATCTTTATTTTTTTGTTTATTTAATTTCCACTGATGTCATTCCAGATTGGCATACATAATGAAACATGATGACTGTTGTGTAATTAACAGACTGGAGTGCTGTAAGATGCTTAAATATCTAGGCTGACTATTTTCTTTGTAAAGGGAGACTCGAGGATGTGATAATCCCATGGGAAGAAGGGTCAGGGTGGTTGAAGCGTGCACGATGTGCATGGCGGGCAATTCCAAGCTACCATTGATTCTAAACTACTGCTGACCTGTTTGCTTTCTTAAAATCAACGGTGAATCGTTTTTGGTTTCTAATGGGCCTCTCGGTGCGAATGGAATCTTTGTGAACTAAAACGGAGGGAATTTTCCATACTATCGGGCATAGGTGTGCCAATTGTTTTGACCATCCTCCCATTCTGCTTGTGTCACCATTTACACAAGCCAGGAGAGCACCCCTAAGCTATGCTCAGAGGCTACACAGAGGGTCGCCTGACTTCAGGCTTGAGCTTTGAAACGAGACTGTCGTTCCACGTGCCCCAAGGGGCGAGTTGTTTGTGCCACCGCTCTGGAATCACGGTGGTGGCAGGGAGTGGGAGATATGTGGTTTTATTAACTTTTATATCTCCAGTCTGTGATGCAAACTCAATGAACCAGGACTCTGTTTTCAAAAAAAAACACGTTTTGGGATTGTTTACAAAGTCAAGACTCGTGGAAGAGCTGAACACATCAGGATGCAACAGAACAAAATGAACGGTGGAGAGGTGGGTGCCGACAGCAGAGTTGAAGGATGAAATAAATAGCTGGAGACTTGCACAAATAATGGGTGTGGGGGATGAATGAATGGTAGGGAAGGTCGCATGGAGGTGGACAAGAGGGACACAGAAGGAAAACCAGGAAATTTGTAAGGTCAGCAATGGGAGTGGGGGTTGGGTGGAGGCGTTGACACATTGACAATTGCGATAATTTATTTGTAGGCCCAGGACACCATATCCCACGAAAGCTTATGGCATTGTTCTCAAGGACTCTGAGGAAACCAGATAACTGTGTTGTTTGAGGTTTATGATCCCGATTTAAGGGACTCACATGGAGTTGGACCTGAAAAAAAAAAACTGTAATAACAATTAATACGGTCATTTTGTGCTTGTACTTGTTATTACACTCGCCAGAGGAAAGGGAATTGCATTTCAGTCCGTTTGTCTGTCTTTGTTCGTTTGTCTCTTTATCTGGTTGTCTGTCTGTTTGTTTGTCTGTTTGTCTGCACAGAATAAATCTCATTTTTTCGATTGGTCTGATTGATAGGAAATTTTCACCATAGGTGCACCTCCACTTGTAGAATTTTTTTAATGATAAATGTGACATAGGTCACATGGTATGGCCGACATCTTGGAAAAAACGAAAAACTTTGCACCTCTTTCTCCGAAAGTGCTGCATAGAAAAAAAATTGAGAGATGGCTCATTGTAAAGAACTCTATACAACAACAACAACAACAACAACATGCATTTTAAGGCCATTTTCCCTGCTAGAGAGGGGGTTAGCCTTGCGGTCCCCATGACAATCTTCTCCATTTTGCCATATTGTCTACATCTCTCCTTGTTAACCCCCTTGCCCGCATTTCTTCTTCCACCATCTTTGGCCAAGTCTTTCTCGGTCTTCCCCGTCCTCTACTTCCTTCTACATTCATTTCCATCACTTCTCAACCAGTCACTTTCATCCTTCCTCAACACATGACCAAACCATCTCAACCTGTTCCTCTTCACAGCATCAATCACAGGCTCTATTCCCATCATCTTTCGCAGTTCATCATTTGTCTTCCTCTCTCTCAACGATACTCCGCACATCCACCGAACCATTCGCATTTCCACCCTTTCCAGCCTTCGTTTATGCGAAACGTTCATTACCCATGTCTCGCTCCCATAAATCATAACACTTCTCACACATGCAGCATACACCTTTCCCTTCAGGTTCAACGACACTTCCCTCCTCATCAGCGCACCACTCAGTTCCCGAAACTTCTTCCATGCACATCTCACTCCAGCAACCGTTGCAGAGTCTGATCCACCTTCTCCATTCAGCACGTCTCCGAGGTAGCAAAATGTTTTCACACCTTCCAGCTTCACGCCGTCTCCAAGATCCAACTCAACATTTCCTCCATCTGCAGCTCCCTCTGTGCACACCTTACATTTGAATGCAGCTGCCACACTGGTTAATGACCCTCTCAGACCACTACATTTTTGATGAACCCACTCAGCGCGAATTGTACATTGAATGGAGTTCACTCGGACACCCTTCCTGCACACAGCACATGGCCACTTCCCAGTTCTTTCCACCTCACCACATGCTTTACCACTTGCCATCACCTTCGTTTTTCCAATATTCACCTTCAGACCTTTTGTCTCCATACATTCCTTCCACTTGTTCATCTTTTCCTTCAGTCCATCCATACTTTCCGCAATCAACACCAGATCATCTGCGTACAACAACTCCCACGGTAAACCCTCCTTCACGTTCCGAGCCAGCACCTCCATCACAGCTACAAATAGTAGTGGACATAGTACCGACCCCTGATGCACTCCCACCTTCACCTCAAACTCACCACTGTTCCCGTCCTTCGTCCTTACAGCTGTGCGCGCTCTTTTGTGCATTGCCATCACTACTCTGATCAACCATTCCTCCACTCCTAACTTCCTCAATGCCCATGACAATACTTCGTGTGGAACCCTATCGAATACTTTCTCCAGATCAACAAACCCAAGAAACAACTTCTTCCTCTTCTCCATGTACTTCTCCTGCAACTGCCTCACAATAAAGAGCGCGTCTGTCGTTCCTCTTCCTGGCATAAATCCAAACTGCATTTCGTCGATCTTCACCTTCTTCCTTATCCTCCTCTCCAACACCCTTTCCAATACCTTCATTCCATGCTCCAATAACTTTATCGCTCGGTATGAGCCACACTCCAGAGGGTCACCTTTCCCCTTGTATAGAGGGACGAGGGTACTCAGTTCCCAATCCACTGGAATGCGGCCTTCTTTCACCACCAGATTACAGATCTCTGTCATTCTGTTCACACCCATATTTACACTTGACACCTTCACACCCATGTATTCAACAGCATTTCCATATATCTTTTCCATCTTCCTTTAATTCCATCTGGGTCCACAACGATTTGTCCCACTTCATCCTTCAAGCAACTCACCCCCATCACATCACACCTCTCTTTCGCTATCTGCTTTGCAATCCTGAATACCGCTCTCTGACCCTCTTCCAAATCCAAGCGTTCTCCGTACATTTTCCTACATGCCTCCTGCACCTTTGCTAACTCTTTCTTTGCAGCCTTCTTGGCTGCTTTATAACTTGCATGCTCTGCTTTTTCTGCTCCCGTACCCTTCGCCTTCTGCCACTCCTTGAACTTCTTCCTCTTCTCGCCAATCCTCTTTCTAACTTCATCATCCCACCACCATGTTTCCGAGTGCCTCGGTGGTCCTTTTGTCCATCCACATACCTCACCAACGGCTCCCAACAGACTATCTTTCATTGACATCCAACCACTTTCAAGCTCAACCACATCATCCTCGACCCTACTCAGCCTCTTTTAATGCCTCCCTTACTGTCACCTCTTTCAACCTCCATACCTTCATTCTCGGTTGGTACTTCACCCGCCGAGCTCTCCTCGCACCTTTCACCCTTATGTCGCTGTTACGGATTCGTAACTTCCGTTATTGGGGTTTTCACCCACTTGACGTAGTTCTGATCTTATGTATTATTATTATCTTCAAAAGGGTGATTGTGGTTAAAAGGTTAAAAAGCGCTCATGATAAAAATGATACCGGAAATCAGATAGTGCACCTGAAGAGGTCGAGCGAAGAGGAAGAGGGTGTGAGGCAGAGGTGAAACGACGCGTTTTGTAAAAGCTCCGTACCTAGCGTGGTCGAGCGTACATGGCGAGTGAACTTTGAGTCCTTGAAAGGAATCTCGGGCGATTGGTGTTATCGCTGGTTTTTTTTTTTTTTTTTTTGTACACAAGATCGAGGCTCGTGAAAGAGCGAACATTAATCACACAAAAAGACAAACCGACACACAAAACACAAAAAACAAGGGGAGCGGCAGACAAGATGGGGAGAGAGGGGGAAGGACACAAACACAACATTTGATAGCAGGGACATCGGGAGGACTTGGGGGGAGGTGGGAGAGGAATAAAACATGAACACTGCAAGGACTCTGGGGTGAATTACCGGGGGTAGAAAAGATCAAGGTTTTCGATGGGGGAAGATAAGAGATGGTGGTGAACAGCTGTTTTAAAGACCTGGAGGGAGGAGTGGGATTGAAGGGAGTGGGGGAGTTTGTTCCAGAGGCGGGAGAAAAGGGGAATGAAAGAGTGAAGGTGAGCAGAGAGCCTAGACTTTAGCAGTTTAACCATAAGAGGGTTGCAGGCAGATCTTGTGCGACCTGAAGGAATATTGGGGGGACAGAGCACAGAGAGAGCTGGAGGAGCAAGGCCGGAGAGGAGTCGGTAGAAGACAGAAAGACCACTTGCCTGCACACACACACAGAGACAGAGACAGACCCTCGGAGTTGACTACATCGCAGGAGATTCCAATGATTCTGAAAGCTTTGGTTTCAACTGCGTGAAGAAGAGATAGGTGTGAGGCCGGAGCACCGGGCCCAGAGGGGAGAGCAGTATTCCATTGAGCTGCGGATGAAAGCCTTGTATGTGGTGAGGAGCTCAGGTGTGCCAAGGAAGGACTTCGCACGACGGAGGATGCCCAGTCGGCGACTGGCTTTGGAGGCCAGCTTGGAAATGTGGTTTTCCCAAGAAAGATCATGGCAGATAGTGAGACCCAAAAGCTTGAGCGACAGAACTTCTTGGAGAGTATTGTTGAGAAAGTAGATGGGAGGGTTGTCCAGTCGGTCCTTTCGGAGAGACATTGTAAGAGTGTGAGATTTGTCAGGATTGAAAGTTGTGGAAAAGCCTGTGAAGCCAGGTACAGGTGTGTGATTCTGGAGAATCTTCGCCTCGAGGCTGCGGCTCGAGGAAGAGCCGTCCGCCATTTCGGGGACCTCGCGCGTCGTTCGCGGAACCTTGTTTAGCCGCGTCCGCTGGTCCCGCCCTCCGGTGGTTTGCCGAGATGTGTGTGCGCGACAGCGGCCTTTGAAGAATACGGTGCGGTTCGCAACTGCACGGTGTATGTGCACGTTTGGATCGTGTCTTTGGGATTCCTCTTTCCACCGCCAATTGGGGTTGGCTGGGACCACGTAACGGTCCCCGCCTTGGCTACATCTCCTTACCCGCCTGATCGCCTCTTCGCTGGGAGCACCATTGTGTTCTAGAGACATTGAGAAGGGCTCTGTTTCAGTCCCTGGGGGTGCCGTGAGTTTGAGCTAGGTTACCATCTTCAGAACTTGATTGTATGGATGATTGCCACCATTGTTGTATGGTTCTTCTTGTGTGCTTTTAATATACTAGGGCATGCCCGTACTATATATATATATAAAATTATATCCCCCCCCCTCTATTTACATGAAATGGTTTGGTCCATTCGCAAAGCCAAAGCGAACGGCTTGCGAGTACGGTGACAATCCCCCCCCCCCTCTATTTACATGAAATGGTTTGGTCCATTCGCAAAGCCAAAGCGAACGGCTTGCGAGTACGGTGACAATCCCCCCCCTCTATTTACATGAAATGGTTTGGTCCATTCGCAAAGCCAAAGCGAACGGCTTGCGGAGTTTGGTAAATAAATCGCCATAGCTCGGTAACTACTTCTCCGATTAATATGAAACCTTGAAAAGGCACATCCTCGGGTCCCCAGCAATATACCTGGCAAGTTTCAAGTATATCGGACCCGTGGTTGTCGAGAAACAGCGGTCACAGACAAACGACACACACACATACACACACACATACACACACACATACACACACACATACACACAGAGATTACTGGAATTATAGATAGATTATTTGTTCATTGACAACCATTGGTGTGGTTTCCTTATTGATTTGATTGTTTCATTTGATGGTTTCATGGATGGTTTCATTAGTGATTGATTTTGAAACTGAATAACTATTCTTTCTGCCGTGACTCCTCTCGGGGTTCGGTGGTATACCGAGACCAGAAGGTCGGTAAGGAACACGTAACAGTCGCAGACAACCAAGTGGTGCTGTGAAACAGCCTCCTCCCCCGGGATCACCTTTGTGTCCCGGAGGTTCCCCCTATCTCACCTACGCACCATCAGGTAGTCAACGGTTGTCGTCGACCCACCTCACGTGTATGTAACAAGCTTATTATCCTCTTTCTGGAACTGAGTATTACAAATCAACAAATCGGCTCCATCAGCAAACTCCAAAATCCTTTCACCTTCTCCATTTCTCACACCATATCCGTAACCCCCATGAACTCCCTCAAAACCATCCATACTCCTTCGCACATGTCCATTTCGGTCTATTCCTACCACAAAAACTTCCTCATCTTTCACATTTTCCATCAGCTTCTCTATTGCACACCAGAACTTGTCCTTCTCTTCATCGTTCCGACCAACCTGCAGAGCATATCCCGAGATGACGTTCACCAAGAGCTTTCCAATCATCATTTTCACCATCATCAACCTATCACTCACTCTCATCACACTCACCACACTGTCTACAAACTCCTCAGAAAACAGGACACCAACACAATTCACGCCCTCCGGGCACCCTTGCCACACAAACTTGTATTTCTGTCCCTGCCTACCCTTCACCATTCTCACACCACTTCCCTTCCATCTCGTCTCTTGCACACAACATATGTCCACTCTTCTTCTGACCAATACTTCCACCACTTCTCCTGATCTCCCTGTCATTGTCCCTACATTCCATGTCCCAAACCTCAGAAACCGATCTCTACTTCGGGCTGTACCCTGCCCATATGTAGTTGTAATTGTCAACTCTCCATGGTGAATAAAATATGTTAATGCTGATTTCATCGGTGCCTCCATTATGACGTCATAATTTGACGAGTGCAAAACTTCATCCGATCAGATGAAATTTGGTGAGCGTCATCTAGGAATAAATTGGTGGAGAAAAAAAAAATAATGATGTCATCGGTCATGTGGTTCGGCCGCCATATTTGTTTTAACCCAAAAGCCTTTATAAATCACTAAAAACACGTCCTGGCGATGGTCTGCAATCTCTGATTACTCTTTCTTCACTGCAATGGGAATGAACGAATACTTTCTATCATCCATTTCACTTTTTGATAACAACAACAACAGCAACAACTAGAACGACACTCAGTAGAGAGCATACCTTCACCAGGCTGAACAGTTTAAGTTTTGTATCCCACTGATAGGTTATATCAAGATCCAACATGAACCAAAATCAAATCGGCCCCACTATTCTTAATAAATAAATAATATAATATAATATAATATATACTGACGTTCTTCCTTCTCAGCTCAGGCCTTATCAACTGACCCCATTGTTCCTCGGCCTCCTTTCTGACGTTGGGCGAGGAGAAATTCTTTGTATTCTGGGATTTTGATCAACGAAACAGTATCCGCATGAGCAATGTTAAATAGGTCATCTAAATAATTCACAAACTCATCTTGATTCTTCTTTTGGCCATCAGTTGCCTGCTTCCTAAGCCTCTTCAGGTCTTTCCATCTGCCAAAAAGGGTTTCCAGCTTTTTGATACAATGCTGCTCTGCCTTTATGGGGATCCGTGCCCGATCAACCCAGATAGGGGAAAGCTCTCGAACAGTTTCTGTGCAAGAGATTCGCACAGTTTCTCATTTAGATGCCGGTGTATAAAGAGTCCAAGTACTTGCCGGTTTGATGGAAGCTTTGCACCAACAAATTCTGTTGTTGCACTGCCGAACAAGAACACTTCACATTTCTTTCCAGTCGTTGCCATACTGACTCAATCTGTGAAAGAGAAAAAATAGGAATGTCAGAATCTAATAAAAATTTACATGTACTTTTACATAATTATTTACAACATTTATGACTGAGATACGAGTACAAGATGTTTAAGGGTGAGAGCTCTTATTTTAATGTCCTTTTGACAATTATTTACACATATGTATATTTAAATTCAATGTATACACGCTTATTTTATTTTCAATAATATTATGTGTTTTATAAACTTATCTATTGTAAGTAAGTATTTATTATACACTGCCATATTGCAATCATTATATCTTATTTAAAATGTATGTTACGTGTCTATTTTAACTCATTATAACAATAATTTACTAATGTATCTGTGATAAACTTAATTTAACTAGTTGATTGTTTTACCACTCTTATTCCAGTCCATAGATGTGATAATTATTCATAAGTATGTTTTATCAAACGATTTTATTTATTTATGTGATATACTGTATTATCTGTGATGTGTTTTTCGTGTTACGTGACCTCAATCACATCGCCGAAAGGGGGAAATGTTCAAGGGTGCTGGATTACCTCTAAATAATTATGAATTTAGCTGACATTTGGCCTGGTTTGTTTTTGTGGCAAAAGGACCAGTTGTAGAAGGTGAGAGCTTAACATTTCAAACTTTCAAAAATAAGGGCCACCCTAATATAGACTGTGCATATATGTATACAGTATATATATATATATATATATATATATATATATATATATATATACTAGAACAACAACAACAACAGGCATTTTCAGGCCATTTTCCCTGCAAGAGCG
>NC_136262.1:263190955-263193455 GCF_964187855.1 Myxine glutinosa | reverse complement strand
GGCCGCGTATATCCGGCGGGGAGTGACACGCCCTCGGCTCGTTAGCTCCGCCTCGTGGAATCGGCACGTTGCTTCTCATTGGGTGCGTGCGGGGGGGGTTACTGGCTCCGCCCCCGACGAGGAGCTGACAGCCAGCCCCTTCGGGGTAACCCCGTGGAGCGCATGGTCTGGAGCTAATCGAGCCGGTGTGAGGACGCATCCTCCCCCGCTCCGCCGCCATCCCCTCTGTTGTTGTTGTAATTGTTGTTGTAGTTGTTGTTATTGTTGTTGTTTGGGGAAGAAGATGGGAGGAGGTATGGGAAAGGTCCTAAACTCACTACTGATGCCATATAATCACATTCTGGTGCAACGAAGAGTCATAATTAATGGAAACGAGGCCTTAACTGACATAGATTAAGAATAACTAGGAAGATGTCCGAAAGTTGGCTACGTGTGGTGCGGTGGACCTGGGCACGACATTTAATGGGGGAATAAGGGGAAGGTCGGCTCTACTGATTGTTATTTACATGCAATGGGACTAGGGAATGGGGGATTGGGGAAAGTTGGGGAGTATTGGAGAAAATAGGGGAATATTTACAAGCGGATATGGAGGCCAAATTCCATATTCGCAACATTGCACCCTTCTCTACCCTCGGGGCGTCCCGACCCGATAAATTTTTACCTACTTTAGTGTGGCACGCAATGTAGTTCCCTCTACTATTAACTCTACCCTGAGTGCGACAGTTTTACAGATATTCACAAATGAGTAAATATGTCCCCCTGCGACGTTGCACCCTTCTCCTCACAGAAACACACCCACAGGATAACCGAATCCGGAAAGAATTCGCAAACTACACATACAGCCGGTAGGGAGCATTATTTACAAGATTACGCTGATATCTACACTACGATCCAGGACCTGTCTTTGGAGGAACACATGCAGATGTTATGCATAGAGAGAGCGCGCTTGCCAACATCGATACACCAACCCACGAGTGCTCTGTGGCCGACGGCCTTTAATAACGTGCAGAGCACCCTTTCCCAGCATCAAAAGCACCACCCCACCACCAATCGGTGCAGTCACCATTGTTCATTGGAATAAAAATAAATTCGACAACCCCTAACCCTGCAGGTGTCTCTTGCTCTTCTTGTGGTGCACTTGGTGTTAGTTAACAGTGGTTCACCTTTATGGCATAGGTGCCACGTTGATCCATAGGTCCATCCCCGGGTGGTGCTTGGCCGCAAACGAACTGCGGTCCATTGTGGGTGGCCACAAACATTGCGGTCCATATGGTGTATCGATCCCGGCAGCAAACAGCGAAAGTGCAGGCCCACAACTGCGCAGCCAGCACCTCTCTCTCCTCTCTCTCTACCCCAAAGCCAGATCCTCGGAGGTGGGAGACAAAAGAAGAAACAAGTGAGTAAGGTGGTAAGGGCGCAAAAGTGCACGCAATGTAAGGTGATGCACACTGGGGGCACATGGGAACCAGGTGAGACAGGTACGTTCCTATCGTACGCCCCCCCAACCAGGTAACCTACATGGCCCCTCCCTTACCCCTTACTGTATCCACAAAACACAACACTACCCATAAACATCTACTTTACAAATCAACAAACATCCCTACTGTCTTCCCCGTTCCTCCCATATACCAAATTCGTCTTCTCTCCCTCCTAACCAATCAAATTTGCCATTTTCAACTCAACATCAAAATTTGCCATCACCAATTCATCATCAGTCCCTCCTAGGGAGGGAGAGATGGAATCACCCCAATGTCTCATCCACATCGTGATGCGTCTCACAAATCCAACAGCAATTCTCATTTCTGCAACACAAACAAAGAAAACACAGGTGTGGAGTCATCATCATCACCACAGGTAAGTGGCTGCGTATGGTGCGACAGGTTCATCAATCCTAACTATTTCCTAAATGACTTTAACAACTTTACACTACCCTCGGGGTCTTTCTCCGGCCAAACCATTGGCCCTCTTACACTATGGGTTCTAAAAACCAATTCCCATTGGCCAAACTGTGGTGCTCTTCAATTTGGGGTCTCACTCCCCCGATTCATCTCCCGGTGCCCTCGTACAATTTCTGGGCTGCGACGTGTACCTCTCCCAGTGGGTCTACCCACCTGCACACCTCCACCACTGCAGTTGCCTCCGAGCTTACCTGCTCCTTACCCTAACCTAACTACCAGGGGAAGGCCCTCTGGCACTCTCCCCACTCGGTGCCCTCTCTGGCACTGGGCTACCCGGGTCCATCCTCCGGATCCTCGGGCCCCATCCACAACTCTACCGGCTCCCAGAGCCCACCTGCGGCCTCACCTGGCCGACATCCTCACAGTGGTGGAGTGCCCAACCAACTACACACACTAACAGGCTACACGCCCAGCCATTTCCACAACACTAATGCACCCATTCACAACACCATTCTGCAACCGCACCACAAATGCCAATATCCAACCACAATTTACCTGCACCCTCTACCTAACACTTACACTACCCGCCCCGGGTGCTCGTG
>NC_136262.1:263018067-263185567 GCF_964187855.1 Myxine glutinosa | reverse complement strand
CCGCAAGTATGGGGGTGGGGGGGGGGAACTAATTTCACGGAACACTGCCGCGAAAAGAAAAAAAAACGCGAATTCGCGGAACATGGCCATGAATAGAGGGGGGGGAAAAAACCAGCAATTTCGCAGAACACGGCCATGAAAAGAAAAAAAACCGCGAATTAGCCGAACATGGCAGTGAGTGGGGGAGGGGGGGACCGCAATTTCGCGGAACATGGCAGTGAATGGGGGAGGGGGGAACCGAAATTTCGCGGAACACAGCCGCGAAAAGAAACAAAAACGCGAATTTGTGGGACATAGCCGTGAATAGGGGGGAAAAAAATCTGCAATTTCGCAGAACACAGCCGCGAAAAGAAAAAAAAAAACGAATTCGCAGAACTTGGCAGCGAGTGGGGGGGGGGGGGGGACCACGATTTCGCGGAACAAAGCCGCGAAAAGAAAAAAAACGCAAATTTGCGGGTCATTTTTTTAGTGAATAAAGAAACGTTGCATTTTATCAACCGCGAATACGCGGATTCCGCGAATACACGGATTCCGCAAATAGCGGAACTGTAAAGAGCGGGATCCGACCATTTATCGTTTTTTGGCCCTATCACTCAATAGTGAAGAATCACTCAAAAAAATTAAATAACTCTCGTATCTGGATCTTTACCAAAATCGAATCTATTTGTCCTTGTCACACACCCAACCTGTCCACCAAGTTTCGTCCGAATTTGTCCACAACTTTTTGAGATATTTTGCGATTATATCGATTTTAGACCCATCACTCAATGGTGAAGAATCACTTAAAAAATTATCATATCCGGATTCGAATCCTCACCAAAATTTAAACAATTCTTCCTCGTCACGTGCCCAACTTCTCCGCCAAGGTTCATAAGAATCCGTCCACAACGTTTTGAGATATTTTGTTCACAGAGAGACAGACGGGTGAAAACATAACGGCCATCCACCTTCGCTGGCGGTGGTAATTTAACATTAATTTCTGAAGGAAAGCGATCATTGCTTTACCACCGCTCCAGCCGTACATTAATCAGCGAGGGATCCCCAACTACACCACCATTGTGAACCTTGGGTAGTTCGACATTTTGTGTGTGGTGCGCTTCCATATAATTGGTTCATTAAAACCAATTCTCAGGACTCTATTGAGTACCAGTTCACTGGTAATTCCCTGTTTGTCGTTAAAGGCGGCAAAAAGGGTTGGCGTCAGGAAGGGCATCCGGCCGTAAAACATTGCTTCAAAAAGGGGACCAAAAAAACAACAACAACCACGGTCCCCGAAAAAGGCCAACCCCCGCTTTGCGGGGAAAAATGGCCTCTAAAGGTGGTTATATTAAAAGCCTTCCTTTATGGCAATAATGATGAGCCTTTGTGGAGTTGGTCTCGTAAATGAGTCGAGCACGATGACTTCATCAAACTGTGATATTTCTCTTGTTTATTTTCTATTTTTAATGCTGTTGCATGCCGCACCACGCCAAAAGGTTGATGTGAAGTCGCACATCCGTTGTAAGTAACGCAAATTGTTACCTGCTCTCCCTTAATGCAGCAGGAAGGATCTTCTTGTTTCAGAAATGGATAAGAATGTTGTTTTTTATTAAATACTCTTGAAATTGTGTCTCGATCAGAAGAGGAAATGCATGCCATGTTTTTTTGGCCCGCTGTATTTACTTTGTGGACGTGGAGTTTGTTGCACGACTTGTTGCCATTTGCCTTGTCCGTGTTGGCCCAGGTACGCTCCATCAGTGTGGACGTCCGTCGGACGCTGTCCCTGGGCACTCTAAGTCAGGAGGTTCTCCTCAAGGAGTTTTCAACTATCGCATGACCTGTCACGCACAAGGCCTTCCAGAGGTCCTCATGCCTCCGAATACCATTGCGACATCTCAGGACTCTATGGTCTGCTCTTTATTCCTACCTGGCTTGGATAATCTTTGTCAATGTTACCATTGATCAGTTTTGAGACCCCAGAGGTTGGTGGTCTCCTAACGTAGTTACATTGCCAAGTTCCAATGAACTCGTGCTCTCCTGAGACACGTAAAATTGTAACGTATTTGCATGTCGGAGATCAGTGGCTGCCGTGCTGCCATAAGTGTGTTCATCAATTCTACAGTTACTTGGCGATGCGTAATTTGTGCTCGTTGAGGGTGAACAGTGTTGCGGCTTTAAGATTGTAACACCTGCATAAAGGCTGGTCGAGTTAATGATCAAATCTGATTGTATGATGATTTATTTTTTAAATAATAAATAACGATTTCATACAAAATGTCAATTGATCGCACTCTGTGTTTGGAAAGCAAGTAATGACTGCAGATCTCGTTTGTACATTGTGGATGGAGTGCAATTTTGAGGCCCTTTCGAAGGAGGTGTGCCTCGACTGTGGTGGAAGTGACACTGGGCATGGTCCGGGTCAGAGACGGCATGGTCTGGGGCGGAGGTGGGCTGAGACGGCTTTGAACCCTTAGATTGATCTGGTGCAATCGTTGCGATAAATGCCGGGCCTCCTCTCATGTCGTATTTTGTGGTGACCATCTGCAGGAGCTTTGTAAAGGCCTACAGCCCTATCACCCCCCACCACCCACCCCCGCCCCCCTTGTACCCTCTTCCAGCCTTCCTTCCCTTCTCCCATTCTCCCTCCCAGTCTTCCATCCACATCCTCCCTTCCAGCCTCCCATCCCCATCCTCCCTTCCAGCCTCCCATCCCCATCCTCCCCTCCAGCCTCCCATCCCCATCCTCATCCTCCCTTCCAACCTCCCATCCCCATCCTCCCTTCTCCATCCTCCCTTCCAGCCTCCCATCCCCATCCTCCCTTCCGGCCTCCCATCTCCACCCTCCCTTCCAGCCTCCCATTCCCATCCTCCCGTCCAGCCTCCCATCCCATCCTCCCTTCCATCCTCTCCACATCCTCCCTTCCAGCCTCCCATTCCCATACTCCCTTCCAGCCTCCCATCCCCATCCTCCCTTCCAGCCTCCCATCCCCATCCTCCCTTCCAGCCTCCCATCCCCATCCTCCCTTCCAGCCTCCCATCCACATCCTCCCTTCCAGCCTCCCATCCCCATCCTCCCTTCCAGCCTCTCATCCCCATCCTCCCTTCCATCCTCTCATCCACATCCTCCCTTCCAGCCTCCCATCCCCTTCCTCCCTTCCAGCCTCCCATCCCCATCCTCCCTTCCAGCCTCCCATCCCCATCCTCCCTTCCAGCCTCCCATCCCCATCCTCCCTTCCAGCCTCCCATCCCCATCCTCCCTTCCAGCTTCCCATCCACATCCTCCCTTCCAGCCTCCCATCCACATCCTCCCTTCCAGCCTCCCATCCACATCCTCCCTTCCAGCCTCCCATCCCCATCCTCCCTCCAGCCTCTCATCCTCCCTTCCAGCCTCCCATCCCCATCCTCCCTTCCAGCCTCCCATCCACATCCTCCCTTCCAGCCTCCCATCCCCATCCTCCCTTCCAGCCTCCCATCCCCATCCTCCCTTCCAGCCTCCCATCCACATCCTCCCTTCCAGCCTCCCATCCCCATCCTGCCTTCCAGCCTCTCATCCCCATCCTCCCTTCCATCCTCTCATGCACATCCTCCCTTCCATCCTCTCATCCACATCCTCCCTTCCAGCCTCCCATCCCCATCCTCCCTTCCAGCCTCCCATCCCCATCCTCCCTTCCAGCCTCCCATCCCCATCCTCCCTTCCAGCCTCCCATCCCCATCCTCCCTTCCAGCCTCCCATCCCCATCCTCCCTTCCAGCCTCCCATCCCCATCCTCCCTTCCAGCCTCCCATCCCCATCCTCCCTTCCTGCCTTCCAGCCTACCTACCAGCTTTCGTTTCCCCCTTAACCTAACAACCAACCCCCTTTACTCCCCTTACCAACTACCCCTACCACCTACTTTGTTCCCCTACCAACTCCCCCTCCCCCCCCCCCCATTACCACTCCTTTATCCACCCCCTAACACTACCTTCCCCTTTTATCACTCCCTCCCCCCACAACAACCCCATATCCCCCTATATACCAACCTCGGACCCACACACAATCTAAAAAGCATCCATTTATTATTAATAATTTTTTTGGGGCTCATTTCTCCATCTGTTCCTGGTGTGTGTTGTTGCCATACATGTATGTGCTTTTCCTCTCTCCAAGAATTTATTTTAATTAATTGTCTGTCGCTCTTGTAATATTGAAATTATGTTCTCTCCTTGCTTCGTGCTCATTGTGAATGTAAATTTATTTTGCTGCTTTTGTGAATGAAGCAGGATTTGTTGACGACTTCTGGGCAACGATCAAGCGTGTGTGTGTGTGTGTGTGTGTGTGTGTGTGTGTGTGTGTGTGTGTGTGTGTGTGTGTGTGTGTGTGTGTGTGTGTGTGTGTGTGTGTGTGTGTGTGTGTGTGTGTGTGTGTGTGTGTGTGCTTGCTTCATTATATTGAACAAAAAAAAAAGGGTTTGAGACGTTTGTCCCTCAAGTCGAAAGAAACCTGAGTCTTCCACAAGATTTTTTTTTTAATATATATATATGTTTACAGTATATATAGGAAAGCTGGTTTTGTCCAGATGTTTTTGATTATTGTTGAAAGTTGTGAATTATTATTTTATTCATGGCAAATTGAAGTCATAAATAAATAAATGCAACATTGAGCGAGAGGGGTGTAGCATATTACGGAGTTTGATTTTTAATTTCATTATTGTTGTTGTTGTTCTTGTGCATTTACGAAGAAGTTATTAACTTGGGATTGTAGTAGTAGATGGTGGGGTGGCCTAAAACACTCTCATCTGAGCTGTCTAGCCTGGGCTTGAATCCCGACCCAGCTGTAAACGTACTCGTGTTTAAGTGCTGGGCGATTCATCAATGTGTGTGCCATCCATGGGAAGAACGTTTAACTGGCCGTCGTCCTCTTTGGCACCAATGGTCGATGGTAGATGTTGAAGATGCAGCGGTGTCTTTTTCAAGGCGTGAATAAGTTGAAATCGCACATTCTGTACCAAATCGCCTTCAAACTAACAGGGCCGGCATGGGATTATTTGGTGTGTACATGCACATGTTCATCGTTGGTGCATGTGTGCATGTTAGCTGTTCACGTATGTGAGTGTGGCACAAATCTTGTGGAAAATAAACAGATAGGGATGCAGCAGAACAAAAGGAACAGTGGGGAGAGAGGGGGGGAAACGCCAACAGCAGATTTGAAGGATACTCTGGAGCTGGGGTTCTTAACCTGGGGTAGCCATACCCCTTGGGGTTATGGGGACCAAAATCTGGGGTATGGGACTCGTAATAAATTACTATAATAATAGATTGTAATAAATTCAATGAAATGTGATGGAGAAGATGAAAAGGCATTGCCTGGGGAAATGCTTCAAGAAGTCAAGGACCATTTGAAAGTCCTAAGTACCAATTTTGAGGGTTACTTCTCAGATATTGATGATCTTAGCACGGATTCCGTTTGGATCCAGAACCCTTGCTCGTTTGATATTTCTACGTTGAGTGACAACGATTTAGTGAAGGATGATTTGATCGAGTTCCTAGAAGATCAAAGAAAGAAAGCTGATTTCAGAAAGGCTGGGCTGGATTTTAAGCAGTTTTGGTGTGAGCAGATAGCAGCTTACCCTAGCTTGGCGAAGAGGGCAATGAATGTGTTGGTTCCCTTCACAACTACATATCTCTGAAACAGGTTACTCCGCATTATTGAACCTGAAGTCAAAGTGGAGAAATCTACTTGATGTGTCCGATATGCGAGTGGCGTTGTCACGAACTGTGCCCCGATTCCATATTCTGGTTGCACGAAAACAGCAGCAACAATCTTACTAGATTAGTAAAACGGCTTGCATAAAACTTGCATGTTCTAGTTTAGTTTAGTTTGTTTTGTTTCTTTAACAAGCAAAGAAATAAATAAGGATAAATCCTAATGATTTTCTTTCCTGTTCTGTTCCTAATTATCCATATGTAAAACTAAGCTATTGAGATATTTTGAAGTTTGAAGAACCTAATGGGACTTTTACTCAAGCGCGGATCCCCGAACTTGGCCCATTTTCTGGGTAATAAGTCACCAATTTTCATCAAAAAAAATAGGCAATTCAAGTAAAAACACCCCTCAGAATGCACCACAGAGCACCTAGAAATCAAAAAAATTATAGGGGGACATGCCCCCAGTCCCCCCTAGCTATGCGCACCTTTGGTGCGCCTTGGTCAGTCAACCGTCTGGCGAAGAGGGAATGGGGACATCGTGGGCAATCCATTGGGGGTCTTGATAGGGAAAAAGGTTAAGAACCCCTGCGTCGAGAGGGAGAGTTGAACAAAAAGTGGGAGGAATGAAGGGTGGGGGGAGGATGCATGGGGTGTACTATATGGATACAGAAGCAAACACTCAGGAAGGAAACACTGGAATTTTGAAAGGAGGTGGGCTTTTGAGAGTGGAAAGGGTGTTAAACAGGGTATAAAAGGTCATGGTTTTGCATTGGGGATTATCCGAGATGGTGGTGAACAGCTGTCTTGAAAACTTGGAGGAAAGAATGAAATTGAAGAGAATGTAGACTGGTTTCACAGGTGGGGAAACGAGAGGAACGAATGAGCGGAGGTGACCAGTGATTTTGGGAGTTTCACCAGAAGGGGATTGATGCTGGACTGAGTGAGCCCTGCAGAACTCTGGGTGGGGTGGGGGGAAAATCATGGAAAGAGCAGAGGATGCCACACCACAAGGAAAGCAGGAGAAGAGAGACCAACGACCTGTCTGCAATGGAAAAGTGGTAGGCCCATAGTTCAGTTTCTGATGATCTTGATGGCCTTGCTTTGCACAGCACAAAACTGAGCATGGTGCGAGGGAGGGGAGCCAGCCCAGAAGGGAGACCAGTACTCTATCAAGCTGTGGATGAAGACCTTGTAGGTGAATTCGAGTTCAGGTGTGCCAAGGAAGGACTTTGTATGACAGAGGATGCCAGTCAACAACTGGCTTTGGAGGCTAACATTCAAATGTGGTTTGCCCAAGAAAGACTGTGACTGATAGTGAGACGAGGAGTTTGAATAACTGAACTTCCTCGAGGGGATTGTTAAGAAAATAGATAGGAGGGTTTCCCAGATGGTCCTTCTGGGGTGAGATTTGTCAGGATGAAAAGACATTCCGAGTGTTTGACCAGCTTGTGATTTTTATCAAGGTCTGGAGAGAGGGAAGAGGCTGCAGCCTGCTTGTCTGTACGATGACGGATGTCATTGCAGAGGGTGGAGTCGTCAGCAAATAGATAAAGGAGATTTTTCAGAAAGTCCAACATGTTGATGAAGATCAGGAATAGGATGGGGCTGAGAACACTGCCCTGGGAGACTCCAGCCTTGGCAGGGAGAGGAGATGAAAAGAAAGGATTCCATTGAGAGCCACACGTTGGCTACGAGAGTAGAGGTCGTCAGGAAGCCATGTTTAGAGTTGGTTGATTTCCAAGCAGATGTATCATGAGCTCGGGTAAATGGCAGGGTGCAAAGGACCGATGAAGTGCAAGAGCAGTGGAGTGTTTAGGCAAATGTGAGCTGATGTCGGCCGGTCCAGTTGCAAAGTCAGAATCGAGGGTTTATCCACCTTCTCAGTTTCAAAATAGAGTCCAGAAGCAGTTGTGTTCATTCATCTGGGAAGGGTGGGTACAGAAAGAGAGAGAGTGGGGTGGGGGGGGGGGGGTTGGGATAAGATTTGGAAGCCAACACTGAATTGGGGCATTCAGCCTTCTCACGAAGGGAGACTGCTGTTCGTGCATGTGTGCGTTTGTTGTCTGCCGTTCCTTTGTGCATTGGTTGAACATGGTCCTGTTGGTTGTTTGTGTGTGCATGGCCTTCCTTGCTTGTGTGTGCATGGCCTTCCTTGCTTGTGGCCATTCTGAATCCTACCCACCCCTGGTTAGATTTGCTTCCCAACTGCCCTCTCCCCCACTCCCCAACCACCCATGGCAATTCTTATCTGCCGGTTATACACTATATTTCTAAACGTGATTGATCCATCTTCATTTCCTGAAAACATTCAAACACCAGCGATAAAACGTCATTCAGATGAACTCCCACGTTTTACGCTCCGGATGGAGTGAATGTTGCTCATTACATCATTGTCATCTTCTGTCGATGTGGTTTTCATCACCTCCTCCCCTCGTTATATGGGATGCTGTGTGCTTTTGAAAACCCCCTCCTCCTCCCCAACATGGTACTGAATACGTGAGAGCAATTATCAGGCGACGAGGTGCTTTGTGGTGCGGTGGAGGTCCCACTGCACACCCGTTCCAATCTGCGTGTCCCACACCACGGGCCACGAGCTAAAAATAGAGCGAGAAGGGTCGACCAGCACCCCCTCCCGTCTCTGAGCGGCTCCTCCGATGGTGGCAAATGCGGGTTTTTACAGTGAGTGCTTTGTGCAGCACCGATTCACTCATTACCTGCGTATCATTTACTCATACTTGTAATCAAATACGTAAGAAATTTACCAATCATTTGTTCATTTACTGGAGTGCAATGAATATTTGGAGCATCGGGATAGATGGTCCTTGCAGGTGGAGGTTTTCAAAAATGGTTGTGTGAGCACAAGTGTTAAAATTAACTGTCAAAGGCACATTGCTAAAACTCGACTGTATTCCCTGCAGATGGATCGAAATAAATTGTATTTGTGAACTGGTGGAAAAAAAAAAATCTAAATAACCTTGTGCGGAGGCTCATTGATTTGAACCCAGCACTGTACACGTTGTCGCTCGCTCGGTCTAGAGATGTTCAGACATTCAGAACGAGGAAGCATAAAATGAACATGTGTGCTCATTAAATGCTGTTGGTTTCAACAACCCAAATGTTTATTGGTTCAGAGTATGCTCCAGATGTTTGCTCCATCATTAAAGTATGGATCTTCCCAATGTGAGCATTGAGATGTCATCAGATTTCTACACAAAGGTGCAGCTCCAGAGCAAGGTGAAAGGTGACGGTGTGGTGAAGGTGTCCCTCGTATCCAGTAGCAGCCAAAGGGATGGATGTCTTCAAGAATGGACGTAGCAGCCAAAGGGATGGATGTCTTCAAGCATGGACGTAGCACCCAAAGGGATGTATGGCTTCAATCATGGACGTAGCAGCCAAAGGGATGGATGTCTTCAAACATGGACGTAGCACCCAAAGGGATGGATGGCTTCAATCATGGACATAGCAGCCAAAGGGATGGATGGCTTCAATCATGGACGTAGCAGCCAAAGGGATGGATTGCTTCAATCATGGACATAGCAGCCAAAGGGATGGATTGCTTCAATCATGGACATAGCAGCCAAAGGGATTTTTTTTTTTTTTTTTTTTTTTTGTATACAAGATCGAGGCTCGTGTAAGAGCTAACATCAATCACAAAAAACAACAACAAACGGACACACAAAACGTACAAAAAAAGGGAGCGGGAGACAAGATGGGGAGAGAGAGGGAAGCACACAAGTACAACAGCAGAGAACAGGTACAACGGAAGATCTGTGGGAGGGACGGGGAAGGTGCGGAGGGGGGGGGGGGGGGGGACCACCTTTAGAGGCCATTTTCCCCGCAGAACAGGGGGAAAGTATAAAACACATGGACACTGCTGGAACTTCCAGGAAAGAAAAAGGTCGGTATTTCAAAAAAAAAAAATTTAAAGGTGGATTTGGGGTGAATTAATGGGGGTAGAAGAGATCAAGGTTTTGGACGGTGGAAGATAAGAGATTGTGGTGAACAGCTGTTTTAAAGACCTGGAGGGAGAAGTGGGATTGAAGAGAGTGAGGGAGTTTGTTCCAGAGGCGGGAGAAAAGAGAAATGAAAGAGTGAAGGTGAGCAGAGAGTCTTGATTTTGGCAATTTCACCAAAGAGGGTTACTGTCAGATCTTGTGCGACCAGTCGGAATATTTGGGGGACAGAGCACAGATAGAGCTGGGGGAGCTAGGCCGGATAGGAGTCGGTAGAAGACAGAAAGACCACCAACCTGTCTGTGGTGAGTGAGTGAAAGGACCTCGGAGTTAGCTTCATCGCGGGAGATTCCAATGATTCTGAAAGCTTTGGCTTCAACAGCGTGAAGCCGAGCTAGGTGTGAGGCAGGAGCACCAGCCCAGAGGGGAGAACTATTCCATTGAGCTGCGGATGAAAGCCTTGTATGTGGTGAGGAGCTCACGTGTGCCAAGGAAGGACTTCACACAATGGAAGATGCCTAGTTGGCTACTGGCTTTGGAGGCCAGCTTGGAAATGTGGTTTTCCCAGGAAAGATCATGGTAGACAGTGAGACCCAAAAGATTGAGTGACAGAACTTCTTGGAGAGGATTATTCAGAAAGTGGATGGAAGGGTTTTCCAGTCGGTCTTTTTGGAGAGACATTGTAAGAGTGTGAGATTTGTCAGGATTGAAAGACATGATCCACTTATTTGACCAGTTTGTGATTTTGTCCAGGTCTGCAGAGAGTGAGGAGACTACAGATCAACTGGAGACTACTTAAAAACAGATCCTAGCAACTACAGACCAATCAGCCTTCTCCCAATTATCAGCAAAGTCATGGAATCCATCATTGCTTTGGATATGAAATCTTTCCTCTTCTGCAATGGCTTGATCTCTGATCATCAATTTGGTTTCAGACCAGGTCACTCTACTCTGGACATGCTGCTTCTGCTGTCTCAACAATGGATGGAGGTCCTCAATGCCAAACAGGAAATTAGAGCTGTCTCCCTCGACATATCACGTGCCTTCGATACGGTCTGGCACCCCGCTCTGCTCACCAAACTCTCCTCTTTTGGTATCCATGGAAATCTCCACGCATGGCTGGCGGACTTCCTCTCTCGTCGTAGTCAACGTGTGGCCCTGAATGGGTTTCTCTCATCTCTTCCTGTTCAGGCCGGAGTTCCCCAAGGCAGTGTTCTGGGCCCTGTGCTTTTTCTGGTCTTCATCAATGATCTCTCTGACTCTCTTGAAAATCCTCTCTATCTCTTTGCTGATGACTCCACTCTCTGCCGCTCCATTCCTCATCCCTCAGATCGGCAGTCTGCAGCCTCCTCACTCTCTGCAGACCTGGACAAAATCACAGACTGAGCTAACAAGTGGAACATGTCTTTCAATCCTGACAAATCTCACACTCTTACGATGTCTCTCCGAAAAGACCGACTGGACAACCCTCCCATCTATTTTCTGAATAATCCTCTCCAAGAAGTTCTGTCACTCAAGCTTTTGGGTCTCACTATCTGCCATGATCTTTCCTGGGAAAACCACATTTCCAAGCTGGCCTCCAAAGCCAGTCGCCGACTGGGAATCCTCCGTCGTGCGAAGTCCTTCCTTGGCACACCTGAGCTCCTCACCACATACAAGGCTTTCATCCACAGCTCAATGGAGTACTGCTCTCCCCTCTGGGCTGGTGCTCCTGCCTCACACCTAGCTCGTCTTCACGCTGTTGAAACCAAAGTGTTCAGAATCATTGGAATCTCCCGCAATGATGCTATCTCCGAGGGCCTTTCACTTACTCACCGCAGGCAGGTTGGTGGTCTTTCCGTCTTCTACCGACTCCTCTCCGGCCTTGCTCCCCCAGCTCTCTCTGGGCTCTGTCCCCCAAATATTCCTGCAGGTCGCACAAGATCTGCCTGCAACCCTCTCATCGTTAAACTGCCAAAATCAATACTCTCTGCTCACCTTCACTCCTTCATTCCTCTTTTCTCCTGCCTCTGGAACAAACTCCCTCACTCTCTTCAATCCCACGCCTCCCTCCAGGTCTTTAAAACGGCTGTTCACCACCATCTCTTATCTTCCCAAACCCAAAACCTTGATCTTTTCTACCCCCACTAATTTCACCCCAAATCCACTTTTTTGAGGTGCCGACTTCTTTCCTGGAAGTCCTTGGTGTCCTTGCGTTTTATACCTATCCTGCCTCCCCCCAGGCCCTCTCCCTCCCTCACATCTCCCGATGTCCCTGCTCTCAAATGTTGTTTGTGTGCTTCCTCCCCTTCTCTCCCCATCTTGTCGACCGCTCCCCTTTTTATATACTTTGTTTGCTTGCTTGTTTGTTTGATTTGTTTGATAAATGTTAGCTCTTTCACGAGCCTCGACTCTGTATACAAAAAAAAATTAAAAAATTAAAGACTGCAGACTGCCGATCTGAGATATGAGGAATGGAGCGGCAGAGTGTGGAGTCATCAGCAAAGGGATAGAGAGGATTTTCAAGAGAGTCAGAGATCATTGATGAAGACCAGAAAAAGCACAGGGCCCAGAACACTGCCTTTGGGAACTCCAGCCTGTACAGGAAGGGGAGATGAGAGAACCATTCAGGGCCACACGTTGACTACGACCAGAGAGGAAGTTCACAAACCATGCATGGAGATTTCCATGGATACCATAGGAGGAGAGTTTGGTGAGTAGGGTGGGGTGCCGGATGGTATCAAAGGCACATGCTATGTCAAGGGAGACGGCTCTAATTTCCTGTTTGGCATTGAGGACCTACATCCATTGTTGAGATAGCCGAAGCAACATGTCCAGAGTAGAGTGACGTGGTCTGAAACCAAATTGATGATCAGAGATCAAACCATTGGAGAAGAAGAAATGGATTGCTTCAAGCATGGATGTAGCAGCCAGAGGGATGGATGTGGCAGCCCAAAGGGATGGATGTAGCAGCCAAAATGATGGATGGCAGCCGAAGGGATGGATGTCGCAGCCAAAGTGATGGACGGCTTCAATCATGAACATAGCAGCCAAAGGGATGGACATAGCAGCCAAAGGGATGGATGGCTTCAAGCATGGATGTGGCAGCCAAAGCATGGACATAGCAGCCAAAGGTATGGATGACCTCAAACATGGACCTGACTCTGTTGAAGATGATCCAAGGGCAGGAGGGCCGTCAGATGCCACCTATCCACAAACTGTTGTGCAGGTTGAGGCCTTCATCGTTGAAGCCCATCACGCTGAGGTCACAGAGATATCTACAGAACTTGTAATTACTCAAGACAGCGCTTGATCCATCATCCATGAACATTTGGGCACATCCAAAGTCTCGTCAGGATGGGTCAATCAAAACCTCGGCACTCATTAACAGTAATGGCTAACATAATGTCACAAGCTTCCCAAACTGCAATGCAGATCGAGCCAATTGTATTGCTTGTTTGGTAAATCGTCATGAAACATGGCTTCACAATTGGGATTCTGAAACCAAAATGGAATGCAATTGAAGCACAAGGGATCATCCAATAATTTCACACCAACTCTCTCCCCCAGAACCTCGCCCACCCCTACAAGGCCACAGCCTCCATTTTCTGAGATGCAATGGGAATGGGCCTCCTAGTGATTGTGTGTGCCTCAAAACTACAATTGCACAGGAATAGAACACCAGCCTTACACAATGTATGGCAAAAAGGACAAAAAGCTCGGGATGTTGACCAAAAGGTGTGCTAATCCTTCAGGAAGTTGTGCCTGTACGCAAGGCCTGTGTCACTTCAATCTTGAAGTTGGAGTGACTGAACTTATTCAAGAAGATTGTTAAGAAAGTAGATAGGAGGGTTTGTCAGATGGTCCGTTCGGAGAGAAAGAGTGAGAGTTGTTAGGATTGAAAGACATATTCTAAGTGATTGACCAGCTCTGATTCTATCAAGGTCTGCAGAGAGGGAAGAGGTTAGGTGTGTAGAGGCCTATCTTGAGGATGATGGATGCTATGGCAGAGGATGGAGTCAGCAAAGAGATAAGTGGATTTTCCAGAGTCAGATTGTTGATGATTAAGATGGACAGGACCCAGAACACTGCTTTGGGATACTCCAGCCTTAACAGGGAGAGGAGAATATAGGATTCCATTGAGAGCCACATGTTGGCTATGAGAGTCGAGGATGTAAGTAAGCCATGAGTGGAGTTGGCAGAGATTTTGGAGAGCGATTCCAGGTGCCAGACTATATCAAAAGCACGAGATATGTCTTGGAGACAGCTCTGATCTCTTGCCTGGCATTGAGGGCCTCCATCCAGTGTTGGGAGAGCAGAAGCAGCATGTCAGAGGCAGAATAAGTGGTATGTTCATGTCCACATCCGAATTGATCTGAGATCAAGTCACTGGAGAAGAGGAAAGATTTGATGTTTGCAGCGATGATGTATTCCATGACCTTTTTGATGATTGGAAGGAAGCTGATATGTCTGTAATTAAGGGGATCAGTTTTGCATCTTTTTATGCAATGCTGTGATGTTGGTTGATTTCCAAACGTTAGGAAGATGGCACAAGGTAAATGTTATGGTGAACAGAGCAGAAAGAGGATGTGCAAGAGCAGCAGTGCAGGTTTGTTCGGACACGTGAGCTGATGCCTTCCAGTCCAGTTGCAGAATCAGAGTCTAGGGTTGCTAAAACCTTCTCATGTGTAAAACACAAAGACCAGGAGCAATTGGGTGGGTACAGAGTGAGTGGTTGGGTACACAGGATTTGGATACAAACACAGAATTGAGGTATTCTTCCTTCTGCTGCCGTGGTGCCATTTAAAGAGGGAAGGCGAGCATGCACCAGAGACAGAGAGAGTTAACAAGGTGTCACTAAGTGTTACAGGTGGGAGACAGATTTGAAAGTTCAATCCTTAGGTTGGACACATGTTTTCTGGCTCTTCTGAGAGTGGGCATACACTTCTTGTGGGTTTTGTGGAATGATCTGAGATTGTTTTAGGACAGATTGGCCTTCCAGGAAGAGAAGGACAAGTTGTTTCAAGGCAACTTCTTTGCCATCCAGTGTACAATAGGTGGGAAGAAGGGTGGGCCAACTGAAGATGAGATGGGATCTATCTGTGCATAACAGAGAAGTTTCTGTGGAAGACTTCCCAGGCTGAGTTAATGTCAGTGGCAGTAGATATTGGAGACGAGGCCTAAAGCGAGATGGCTGCTTGCAGTCCTTACCAACCTGTATGAATGAACGGCCCGATTTAAAGGCGTTGAGGCAGCTCTCTGAAAATAGCCAGAAAGATGTTGACTCTCAAGCACATGATCAGACAAACCAATTGGAACAGAGGAATAACAGGAGATATTCGGGGGGGAAGGTGGTCATCACCAAGTCCAGCAGAGAAGATTTGCTGTTGGTAGAAATCCAGATCAGAAACTTCACAAGTTGAGTTAGGCCCATGGAGTCACAGCAGTCTTGGTGCGCAGTGCCATGCCTGGTAAGCGACGTAACAACACCTAGCCTGTTGTCATGGTGACAATTGAAATCAGCACCTATGAGGAATAGAGAATTGGGATGAGTGGTTAAAAGATGGTCCAAGTTGATTGAGAGAGATGTAAATGGGTCATCGCAAGACAGTACAACACAAACACGAGGTGGGAGCGGAGGAGAAGTCGCAGCCGAAGGTGCTCCTTGGGATTTGGATGTGTAAGGGCAGTACAGAGAAAATGAGAAATGGAGTTCTTGGCATAAACTTCAACATTGCTAGGATACAGGGTGCAGGCCTATCAAATTGGAAGAGACATTCCTCAGAGAGGGGGGAAGCTCGGAGGTGGGAAGCTTTTAGGTTATGGGACAGGGGGTGGGGTTACCTGGGGGTATGGAATTGGGGGAACGCTGGGGGTGTTGGTCGGGGTAACCTGGGGTGTGTGGGATGAATGGGGGAAGCTGGGAGGGAGCAGGACTGCAAGGAAGGTGGCGCTGCAGGTATGGGAGGAGGGTTGTTAGAGCAAGTGTTTTGGAGTGAGACAGATTTTGGAAAATAGTCCTTGTGAAGACGAGGAATGGATCATGATGAAGAGGATTACTAATAACAGAGAAATAAGGAAGCTGAAGCATTTTTAAATATTTTCAAAAGCTTTTAAAAGAAGAAGCATTTTAGTCGACGAAGATTCCATTTGGAGATATTGATAAAAGGAAGTGATGAATAATAAAGGTACAGGAAAATTAGATACGTGTTTTCAAGTGAAGGAATAAGGTTTTATTTGTTTAAGCAAGGAGGGAAATAGGATAAAGTTGAGGAGGGAGAAAATAAGTGGAACGAGGCAAGTAGCATCGGAGCAGAGACTATTCGCATGCTGGTTATCCGAGGGCTTGGCCTGAAAAATAAGGAAAGGTAAGCATTTTAGAGTATTATTAAAAGCTCCTGAAAAAGAAGCAGTTCAGTTTGGAAGTGTTGAGAAAAGGAAGGGATTAAGAATGAACGAAGGATGGGAATACCCTTGCGTGGTTCTAAATCTCCTTGATCCATTATGCTCACGCTCTTGGAGAAATCACTTCATGAAATTTCTCATTACTCGAAAACATAATTATGTACAAGTATCATGGAAGAGCAACGGTGACCTGCAGACAAAAGAGGGCAACAAATGGATGCACCACAACTACAAAACGAACATTCACGTAATGACGGCATTCGGAAGAACAGCCACGTAATGACGTCATTCGGAAGAACAGTCACGTAATGACGTCATTCGGAAGCCGCAAAAGGTTCAACAGCATCACGTAACAGTCGTAACCATAACGTAAAGACGTCATGAGGAAACGTGACAAATAGGATCTTTGTTGTCATTCTACGGACCAATACAAACACGGGACAAATTAAATGACAAATATATCAACCAATGAAACCAACAATCAAAAGGTAAATTGAGGGTCGAAACCTTTGGGTGGCTCAAGAGGAAAATAGAGGACACAAAGGTGTGGTTTCGTATCGGAGGAAAAAGGAGCAGAAAACCGGACTGTCCTCTATAAAAACCGGGCTGTCCTCTGTAAAAACCAGACTGTCCTCCACAAAAACCAGACTGTCCTCTGTAAAAACCGGACTGTCCTCTATAAAAACCAGACTGTCCTCCACAAAAACCAGACTGTCCTCTATAAAAGCCGGACCGTCCTCTATAAAAATCAGACTGTCCTCCACAAGAACCAGACTATCCTCTACAAGAACCAGACTGTCCTCCACAAGAACCAGACTGTCCTCCACAAGAACCACACTGTCCTCTACAAAAACCAGACTGTCTTCTATAAAAGCCGGACTGTCCTCTACAAAAACCAGACTGTCCTCCACAAGAACCAGACTGTCCTCTACAAGAACCAGACTGTCCTCTACAAAAGCCGGACTGTCCTCTATAAAAACCGGACTATCCTCTATAAAAACCTGGCTGTCCTCTATAAAAATCGGACTGTCTTCTATAAAAACCGAACTGTCCTCTGTAAAAACCGGACTGTCCTCTGTAAAAACCGGACTGTCCTCTATACAAACCGGATTGTCCTCTATAAAAACCGGACTGTCCTCTATAAAAACCGGACTGTCCTCTATAAAAACCAGACTGTCCTCTATAAAAACCGGGCTGTCCTCTATACAAACCGGATTGTCCTCTATAAAAACCGGACTGTCCTCTATAAAAACCGGACTATCCTCTATAAAAACCTGGCTGTCCTCTATAAAAATCGGACTGTCTTCTATAAAAACCGAACTGTCCTCTGCAAAAACCGGACTGTCCTCTGTAAAAACCGGACTGTCCTCTATAAAAACCGGACTGTCCTCTATAAAAACCGGGCTGTCCTCTATACAAACCGGATTGTCCTCTATAAAAACCGGACTGTCCTCTATAAAAACCGGACTATCCTCTATAAAAACCTGGCTGTCCTCTATAAAAATCGGACTGTCTTCTATAAAAACCGAACTGTCCTCTGTAAAAACCGGACTGTCCTCTGTAAAAACCGGACTGTCCTCTATACAAACCGGATTGTCCTCTATAAAAACCGGACTGTCTTCTATAAAAACCGGACTGTCCTCTATAAAAACCGGACTGTCCTCTATAAAAACCGGACTGTCCTCTATAAAAACCTGGCTGTCCTCTATAAAAACCGGACTGTCCTCTATAAAAACCGGACTGTCCTCTATAAAAACCGGACTGTCCTCTATAAAAACCAGACTGTCCTCTATAAAAACCGGGCTGTCCTCTATACAAACCGGATTGTCCTCTATAAAAACCGGACTGTCTTCTATAAAAACCGGACTGTCCTCTATAAAAACCGGACTGTCCTCTATAAAAACCGGACTGTCCTCTATAAAAACCGGATTGTCCTCTATAAAAACCGGACTGTCTTCTATAAAAACCGGACTGTCCTCTATAAAAACCGGACTGTCCTCTATAAAAACCGGACTGTCCTCTATAAAAACCAGACTGTCCTCTATAAAAACCGGGCTGTCCTCTATACAAACCGGATTGTCCTCTATAAAAACCGGACTGTCCTCTATAAAAACCGGGCTGTCCTCTTTAAAAACCGGGCTGTCCTCTGTAAAAGCCGGGCTGTCCTCTGTAAAAGCCGGGCTGTCCTCTGTAAAAACCGGACTGTCCTCTGTAAAAACCGGACTGTCCTCTATACAAACCGGATTGTCCTCTATAAAAACCGGGCTGTCCTCTATAAAAACCGGACTGTCCCCTATAAAAACCAGACTGTCCTCTACAAAAACCGGACTGTCCTCTATAAAAAGTAGACTAGCCTCTACAAAAACCGGACTGTCCTCTATAAAAACCGGGCTGTCCTCCACAAGAACCAGACTGTCCTCCACAAGAACCAGACTGTCCTCCACAAGAACCAGACTGTCCTCCACAAGAACCAGACTGTCCTCCACAAGAACCAGACTGTCCTCTATAAAAGCCGGACTGTCCTCTATAAAAGCCGGACTGTCCTCCACAAGAACCAGACTGTCCTCCACAAGAACCAGACTGTCCTCCACAAGAACCAGACTGTCCTCCACAAGAACCAGACTGTCCTCCACAAGAACCAGACTGTCCTCCACAAAAACCACACTGTCCTCTACAAGAACCAGACTGTCCTCTATAAAAGCCGGACTGTCCTCCACAAGAACCAGACTGTCCTCCACAAGAACCAGACTGTCCTCCACAAGAACCAGACTGTCCTCCACAAGAACCAGACTGTCCTCCACAAGAACCAGACTGTCCTCTATAAAAACCAGACTGTCCTCTACAAGAACCAGATTGTCCTCTATAAAAGAACGGGGTCAAAGAGGTGCTGTCTGTTGGACTCCTAAGAGTATACTCGGAATACCAAAATTTGTGGTCACATGGGTTATGGGCGCCACTTTGTTTCTGTGACGTATCTGTGGGATTAAGGATATCTGTGGATATCTGTGGGATTAAGGGGTGAAATGCAAGTTGACACCCAACGACGTTTATTCAGTGTTCCGGCCACCCGCGCATACCACAAACTTTATGGAGCACGTCAACATTCTCCTCCCACCCTCCAACACCCCCTCCCCACCCCCCTCCTCACCCCCCTCCCCAAATAAAAACACTACTAGTCCAACCATTCCAGTGCCTTATACATGCGAGCAGAGCGTCACAAAAGGAGTGACTGCTTGTGGAGTGCTGAGAGTAGCAGATTCAGGTGGAGGAGGAACAGGTTCCACACTATACGATCGGGGTCAGACACGTTGGGTTCGGGAACTTGGTTCACAATTGGAATAGATACCCGGAGTTCACTCTCAATGGTTTAAACATGGTTTGGAGGATTGAGGATTAGGGTCACAATGTCTTTTCGGAGCTGGTCAATATGTTTACGTGCTGGATGTCAATTGGACAGTTCCACCACAAATTTAGTTGCCAATACGATCGACAACATGACCAGTGAACCATTTAGATCCACGGCCGGGATTGAGCATGAAAACAGGATCGAACACATTGATGGGACGTGGGACTGAGGTCCTGCCATGGTACCGGTTGTGTTTAAAGTGGTGGTCAGTAACTGGACGAATCATTCGGATGGACTAGGCCTCAGATGGACGAATCGTATCTTTAGCATTCGACTGAACATCATTTCTGTGGGTGAGATAACGACCAAAAACATCTTCCTTAAGAATGTTCCAGCATAATCTATGTGAATTCGAGACCATGGTGTGGAAGGTCAGGACCACATGTTGGAGCGGAGCCTCGGGTGAGTTTTGCGCAGTCGCCCCTGATGCACAGAACAGCGACGACCGCAGTTCTCAAGGTGTTTATCCATATCCTGCCACCAAATATGGCAATTGACTTCATGGTTAGAATACCTGGATGTGATTCATGTAACTCAAAAAAACACCGGGTTCCGACCTTTGGGTGGTACAATAACCCCGGTGTGTAAGTTCACAACTTGGCGTTCACAGGTCTGAGTACCGACCTCGTTGTTGTCTCTTGGTTAAAAAGCCTTTTGAACGTTTCTGAGCTCATGATGGAATGTCTGGCCTCGGTGTCCGACTACATATCCACAGGAATGTCATTCAGCTCGACATCAACAATGGGTTTCATTTTGCCCGACATACTGAGCAAATTGTGCTCCTCAAGCAGGAGGTGTTGCTTCACTACGAGTCTGGTTCAGCCAAATCGATTATGTGGTGAGTTGTACCATGTTGAGATGTCTGACGACACATCATGCATGTTCTTACCTGTTTCATGCATTTACCTGTTTGAGAACCAGACAATCTGCTGCTATGCTTTATCTCTAAAGGAATAAAAGAGGTCAATAGACGGACCGGGAGATCGTAGGGTGATCGCCACATTGTGTGTGCAATCTGGTACCCAGGTAAGGGTAATGGTAACCAGGAGTCGTGATAATGGTACCCAGGAGTCGTGATGGTAACTAGGAGTCGTGGTTATGGTAACCAGGAGTCGTGGTAATGCTAACCAGGAGTAATGGTACCCAGGAGTGGTGATAATGGTACCCAGGAGTCGTGATAATCGTAAACAGGAGTCGTGATAATGGTAACCAGGAGTCGTGATAATGGTACCCAGGAGTCGTGATAATGGTACCCAGGAGTCGTGATAATGGTACCCAGGAGTCGTGATAATGGTACCCAGGAGTCGTGATAATCGTAAACAGGAGTCGTGATAATGGTAACCAGGAGTCGTGATAATGGTACCCAGGAGTCGTGATAATGGTACCCAGGAGTCGTGATGATGGTACCCAGGAGTCGTGGTGATGGTAAACAGGAGTCGTGATAATGGTAACCAGGAGTCGTGATAATGGTACCCAGGAGTGGTGATAATGGTACCCAGGAGTGGTGATAATGGTACCCAGGAGTCGTGATAATCGTAAACAGGAGTCGTGATAATGGTAACCAGGAGTCGTGATAATGGTACCCAGGAGTCGTGATAATGGTACCCAGGAGTCGTGATAATGGTAACCAGGAGTCGTGATAATGGTACCCAGGAGTCGTGATAATGGTACCCAGGAGTCGTGGTGATGGTAACCAGGAGTCGTGATAATGGTACCCAGGAGTCGTGATAATGGTACCCAGGAGTCGTGGTGATGGTAACCAGGAGTCGTGATAATGGTACCCAGGAGTCGTGGTAATGGTAACGAGGAGTCGTGATAATGGTACCCAGGAGTCGTGATAATGGTACCCAGGAGTCGTGATAATGGTAACCAGGAGTCGTGATAATGGTACCCAGGAGTCGTGATAATGGTAACCAGGAGTCGTGATAATGGTACCCAGGAGTCGTGATAATGGTACCCAGGAGTCGTGGTGATGGTAACCAGGAGTCGTGATAATGGTACCCAGGAGTCGTGATAATGGTACCCAGGAGTCGTGATAATGGTAACCAGGAGTCGTGATAATGGTACCCAGGAGTCGTGATAATGGTACCCAGGAGTCGTGGTGATGGTAACCAGGAGTCGTGATAATGGTACCCAGGAGTCGTGGTAATGGTAACGAGGAGTCGTGATAATGGTACCCAGGAGTAATGGTAATGGTACCCAGGAGTCGTGATAATGGTACCCAGGAGTCGTTGTGATGGTAAACAGGAGTCGTGATAATGGTAACCAGGAGTCGTGGTAATGGTACCCAGGAGTCGTGATAATGGTAAACAGGAGTCGTGGTAATGGTACCCAGGAGTCGTGATAATGGTAACCAGGAGTCGTGATAATGGTACCCAGGAGTCGTGATAATGGTACCCAGGAGTCGTGATAATGGTAACCAGGAGTCGTGATAATGGTACCCAGGAGTCGTTGTGATGGTAAACAGGAGTCGTGATAATGGTAACCAGGAGTCGTGGTGATGGTAACGAGGAGTCGTGATAATGGTACCCAGGAGTCGTGATAATGGTACCCAGGAGTCGTGATAATGGTAACCAGGAGTCGTGATAATGGTACCCAGGAGTCGTGATAATGGTACCCAGGAGTCGTGATAATGGTACCCAGGAGTCGTGATAATGGTACCCAGGAGTCGTGATAATGGTACCCAGGAGTCGTGGTGATGGTAACCAGGAGTCGTGATAATGGTACCCAGGAGTCGTGGTAATGGTAACGAGGAGTCGTGATAATGGTACCCAGGAGTAATGGTAATGGTACCCAGGAGTTGTGATAATGGTACCCAGGAGTCGTGATAATGGTACCCAGGAGTCGTCATAATGGTACCCAGGAGTCATGGTAATGGTACCCAGGAGTCGTTGTGATGGTAAACAGGAGTCGTGATAATGGTAACCAGGAGTCGTGGTAATGGTACCCAGGAGTCGTGATAATGGTAAACAGGAGTCGTGGTAATGGTACCCAGGAGTCGTGGTAATGGTACCCAGGAGTCGTTGTGATGGTAAACAGGAGTCGTGATAATGGTAACCAGGAGTCGTGATAATGGTAACCAGGAGTCGTGATAATGGTAAACAGGAGTCGTGGTGATGGTAAACAGGAGTCGTGATAATGGTACCCAGGAGTCGTAATGGTAACGAGGAGTCGTGATAATGGTACCCAGGAGTCATGGTAATGGTACCCAGGAGTCATGATAATGGTACCCAGGAGTCGTGGTAGTGGTACCCAGGAGTCATGATAATGGTACCCAGGAGTCATGATAATGGTACCCAGGAGTCGTGGTAGTGGTACCCAGGAGTCGTGATCATGGTACCCAGGAGTCATGATAATGGTACCCAGGAATCGTGATAATGGTACCCAGGAGTCGTGGTAATGGTAACGAGGAGTCGTGATAAAGATACCCAGGAGTCGTGATAATGGTACCCAGGAGTCGTGATAATGGTAACCAGGAGTCGTGATAATGGTACCCAGGAGTCGTGATGATGGTAAACATGAGTCGTGGTGATGGTAAACAGGAGTCGTGATAATGGTAACGAAGAGTCGTGGTGATGGTAACTTGGAGTCGTGGTAATGGGAACCAGGAGTCATGACAATTGATTTGTAATTTTGTAATTTGTTCTGTAATTTGCTGTCAACTAAATTGATTTGGAATTTGTTCAAATCAGGAAACCAGCACACAATGGCCTACCTACTCTTGTGAAAGACACCGTGTGATTATGAACGTCCTCCACGTCATGCTTGTCGATAGGACAGCCAGCACCTTACTCCGAGGGATGGCACATGCATAGATGTCTCACCCTGCCTGCCAAACACCAGGATGGTTGTTTTATAGCTTGGTCAGGATTCGAACCCAAGCTAGACAGGTAAAGATAAAACACAACTACATATCTGCGATCACAAAGATCCGCCAATGGTAAGCCTCTCCTGGCCTCACATGGCTTACGCTTGGTCCACAATCCAATGATGGCATGTTTTTTTATTGCGGACCGCCATATGACCTTGACCTTCTCCATATGACCTTGACCTTCGCCATATGACCTTGACCTTCGCCATATGACCTTGACCTTCAACATTTAGTGATCGAATGTAATGTAAGAAAATGTGTCCCCATGTACAATCTATTCATGAAACTCAACATCATGAAAATCGGAGGAAGATTATTCAAGTTGAGATATAAAGGTGTTTTTTTGTTAATTAGGTCACTATTAAAAAGTAGGTCAAGGACACAAAACTAATATGAGTTGCACAACTTCAGTGCAGGTACACGATTATGATGCAAAAACATCTTGGAACGCCAAGCGGTCTTTCAGATTCTGCATTTGCAAAATTGAGCGATGACAAAAACGTGTTTTTTTTTTCAGACTGCCATTTGACCTTGACCTTTAACCCAGAAGGGGCATGATGTAAATTAAGTGCAAATTTCCCTTTCTCTAGGGTCTAGGCTATCTAGAAAGGGCAATTTCCTTCCGCTCGGACAAACCTTAGTTGGGTTTTGGTGGAATATGGTAAAATGTCGAAAATTGGGTGTTGAGTCATGACCTTGAACAAAATAGCCCCGTGGGGACTGACGGATGTGATTGTGGTAATGGTAACCTGTGGATTGTGAGCTTTTAAATATATATTACCTGAGTTTGAGGTGAAACTCCCCTTTTCAGTCTATTGTAGGGGGCAGATCCGGATATTGAGCGCAACCCTGTGAGACCTTAATGTACGGTATTTTTTTTGTTTTTGTTTTTTTGTATACAAGATCGAGGCTCGTGTAAGAGCTAACATTGATCACAAAAAGACAAATTGACACATAAAACATTTGATAAAGAGAGCGGGAGACAAGATGGAGAGCAGGGACATCAGGAGATCTGTGGGAGGGAGAGGGCTTGTGTGGGGGGCATGTGAAGGCTGGAGTTAGGGTTTGGGGGGTGGGGGTGGGAGAGGTAAAGAAAAAACACATGGGCATTGCTCGGACTCCCAGGAAAGAAGTCGGTATTTCTAAAAAGGTGGATCTGGGGTGAATTAACGGGGGTAGAAAATATCAAGGTTTTGGACGGGGGAAGATAAGAGATGGTGGTGAACAGCTGTAATATGTTCAGATTACAAGAGATGTTCTGTTGTGTCGTACCAAATTTGGTCCGCATCGGTGATGTAGTTTGTGAGGAAAATATGTTTTCTTCAAATGTTAACGGACGGACACCAGGACCCAATTAATGAGATTATTTCGGAGAAATAACCTAAAAAATATCGTTCGAGGTCAAAAACAATGTCAATCTCGCATACTTTTTTATTCGAATTATTGATGCAAAATTTAATTCTGAAAATCACAGCTGAATCTGAGATACAGCTGGGAAATAGTGAGTGTTGGGAAGGAAAAAGATCTTAAATGGTGTTTTAGTACACCTAGGGGTGTAAGGACGTCTGGGGTGCCCTTAAAGTAGAGGGGCACTAATTGTAGAAACCAACCCAAAAGAGCAATAAGCGTTCCCCTATTCTATACAAGGAGACTTATTAAAAGTATTTTTGTTTAAAAATGTGATAATCACAAAAATCTTCAGATGCGAATTTACCGACAATAAGAGAATGAACCTGTTTACTGGAATTCATCTGACGATGCTGATTTGTTTGTTTTAGGAGTTGAAATAGTTTGACTAAGAGTTACAAACACCTGTAAATACCAAATATTATGTGGATTCATTACAGGATCCTACCATTCGGGATTATCTAGTGTGTGGCATGACAGTTAACCCTTAAAAAGTAACCTGGGGGTTTCAGGACCCCAAGGTAAGCAAGGTAAAAAAAAAAAAATTAAACATTTTTTTCTAAAAAAAAAAAAAAGAAGAAGTTATTAATAGGACATCAATGGAGTTTTCGTTTTAAAATATTACAAATAATCTCAATTTGATGTGTACATATATACGAGTCTCGTATGTACAGTCACGGGAAAAAGTAAGAACACCCCATGTAAAGTTTTGACTTTTTCAACATATTTCAACATACAGCTATTTGATCTTCATTTCAACAATATTGATAGATAAAGGTGATATAATATAACAAATATCATGAAACATTTACATTTTGTAGTCCATTGTATAATTTAAATAAACATAAATGTAAATTTCGCATGTGGAAAAAGTAAGTACACCCTTGGCTCTTTGGTAGAAACAACCTCAAGTAGGCGTTTCTTCTAACTGTCTACGAGTCTCTGATATCCACTGGGAGAAATTTTTTCCCACTCCTCCATGCAGAATTCTTTCAGCTGTGCGATGTTTGAGGGGTTTCTTGCATGCACAGCTCGTTTCAAATCCCCCCACAACATCTCGATGGGATTTAGATCCGGGCTTTGACTTAGGCGTTCCAGAACCCTCCATTTCTTTCTTTTCAGCCATTCCTTGGTGGATTTACTGGTATGTTTAGGGTCATTGTCATGTTGCGAGGTCCACCTTAGGTTGAGCTTCAACTTTCCGACGGATGGCCTCACATTATCCTCAAGCACCCTCTGGTACAATGAAGAATTCATAGTGGATTATATGATGGTGAGCTGCCCAGGCCCCGATGCAGCAAAGCTGCCCCAAACCATCATATTACCACCACCATGCTTTACAGTTGGTATCAGGTTCTTGTGGTCAAATGCTGTCTTTGGTTTTTGCCAAACATGTCTTCTGGTACTGTGGCCAAATAGCTCTACCTTTGACTCATCTGTCCAGGGCACATTGATCCAGAAGTGCTGGTCTTTGCCTCGGTGTTCATTGGCAAACTTTCGTCTTGCCCTGATGTTCTTTCTGGACAGCAAAGGTTTCCTCCTGGCACACCTCCCATGTAGATCAAATTTGTGCAGCCTCTTTCTAATGGTAGACTCGTGCACCTTGACATCAACAGTGGCAAGAGCTACCTGTAGGTCCCGTGATGACATTCTGGGGTTCGTAGAGACTTCTTTCAGCATCTTGCGGTCTGCTCTCGGGCTGAACTTGCTGGGGCGGCCTGGCCTGAACAAGTTGGCAGTTGTTTGGAATCTTCTCCACTTGTAGATGATCTTCCGGACAGTCGAATGATTGATTTCAAATTGTTTGGAGATCTTTTTAAATCCCTTCCCAGACTCGTAGGCATCTATAACCTTCTTTCTGAAGGCCTCAGAGAGCTCTTTTGATCTAGGCATGGTGATGCCGCACACTTCAACAACAAAGAGCAAACCAAACTAAACGTCTGAGGTTTAAATAAGACTGGTTCCTCCAAGATCCTCTCTAACGATGTTCTAATCATTTGCACCTGAGCTGGTGCACCTGATTCTAATTTTAGGTATTTGAAGTAGTGATAAATGTCGGGGTGTACTTACTTTTTCCACATGCGAAATTTGCATTTGTTTATTTAAATTATACAATGGACTATAAAATGTAAATGTTTCATGATATTTGTTATATTATATCACCTTTATCTATCAATATTGTTGAAATGAAGATCAAATAGCTGTATGTTGAAATATGTTGAAAAAGTCAAAACTTTACATGGGGTGTACTTACTTTTTCACGTGACTGTATATATATATATATATATATATATATATATATAATGTTATTGTAATAAAATTATTAGAACAGGTTTTTCTGAAATTATTTTGCTGAGGCGGAATAAGACCCCCGGTGTACGATGAAGGTTACAATTTAAGGGTTAAAGTCGATCTGATTGAACAAGAGTTAGTTTTATATTCAAATTTCTGGAACGAATTTTTCCTTCAAATGAAACACTGATTTTATTATTTTTAAATTGTTTTTTAATTTTTGTTCGGCCAAGGCTCGGTACTTCAACGAGGCGTGACCCCCAAAGTCTCCCAACAGTGCGGTCTCCAGCAATGCGGTCACTCGACTGCGACAATAGTTCTTCTTCTTCTTCCCTTCATTGCACTTAATCCACAGGCACAGTTGGTGATTATTCTAAACGTCCTTGACGGGTCCATCGAGGGAGGGTAGGAGTAATTGAGGAGTTTTAATCATTAAAAGGGGAGGGTAATGGCTTCCTTGTGAACTTTCATCAACTACGTTGTGTGTGTGACCCAGGGCATAAAGAAACGAGTCTCTTTCACTCTTAAACCTGCAGAACTCATGAAATATACAGAACACCTCTCGCAATACCCATCTATCGGATACCCCAACTACCATCCCACCACTGAAATTGAAGTGGAATATTGATCATGGTTTTATTGCCGAAGTGAAACTCTCATCCATGGAGTGCATGTTCATGGACATTGCCATTGTTTCCTCATAAATACCGTCCCTATTAGTAACGATACCAAGGGGTCATGGTAACGGTACCCAGGAGTCACGGTAATGGTAACGGAACCCAGGAGTCACGGTAATGGTAACGGTACCCAGGAGTCACGGTAATGGTAATGGAACCCAGGAGTCACGGTAATGGTAATGGAACCCAGGAGTCGCCGTAATGGTAATGGAACCCAGGAGTCACGGTAATGGTAACGGTACCCAGGAGTCACGGTAATGGTAATGGAACCCAGGAGTCGCCGCAATGGTAACGGAACCCAGGAGTCACGGTAATGGTAACGGTACCCAGGAGTCACGGTAATGGTAATGGAACCCAGGAGTCGCCGCAATGGTAACGGAACCCAGGTGTCGCCGTAATGGTAACGGAACCCAGGAGTCGCCGTAATGGTAACGGAACCCAGGAGTCGCCGTAATGGTAACGGAACCCAGGAGTCGCCGTAATGGTAACGGTACCCAGGAGTCACGGTAATGGTAACGGAACCCAGGTGTCGCCGTAATGGTAACGGAACCCAGGTGTCGCCGTAATGGTAACGGAACCCAGGAGTCGCCGTAATGGTAACGGAACCCAGGAGTCGCCGTAATGGTAACGGAACCCAGGAGTCGCCGTAATGGTAACGGTACCCAGGAGTCACGGTAATGGTAACGGTACCCAGGAGTCACGGTAATGGTAATGGAACCCAGGAGTCACGGTAATGGTAACGGAACCCAGGAGTCGCCGTAATGGTAACGGAACCCAGGAGTCGCCGTAATGGTAACGGAACCCAGGAGTCGCCGTAATGGTAACGGTACCCAGGAGTCACGGTAATGGTAACGGAACCCAGGTGTCGCCGTAATGGTAACGGAACCCAGGTGTCGCCGTAATGGTAACGGAACCCAGGTGTCGCCGTAATGGTAACGGAACCCAGGAGTCGCCGTAATGGTAACGGAACCCAGGAGTCGCCGTAATGGTAACGGAACCCAGGAGTCGCCGTAATGGTAACGGTACCCAGGAGTCACGGTAATGGTAACGGTACCCAGGAGTCACGGTAATGGTAATGGAACCCAGGAGTCACGGTAATGGTAACGGTACCCAGGAGTAATGGTAATGGAACCCAGGAGTCGCCGTAATGGTAACGGAACCCAGGAGTCGCCGTAATGGTAACGGTACCCAGGAGTCGCCGTAATCGTAACGGAACCCAGGAGTCACGGTAATGGTAACGGTACCCAGGAGTAATGGTAATGGAACCCAGGAGTCGCCGTAATGGTAACGGAACCCAGGAGTCGCCGTAATGGTAACGGAACCCAGGAGTCGCCGTAATGGTAACGGTACCCAGGAGTCGCCGTAATGGTAACGGAACCCAGGAGTCGCCGTAATGGTAACGGTACCCAGGAGTCGCCGTAATGGTAACGGAACCCAGGAGTCGCCGTAATGGTAACGGTACCCAGGAGTCTCGGTATATGGTAACGGTACCCAGGAGTCACGTTATATGGTAACGGTACCCAGGAGTCGCCGTAATGGTAACGGTACCCAGGAGTCACGGTATATGGTAACGGTACCCAGGAGTCGCCGTAATGGTAACGGTACCCAGGAGTCACGGTATATGGTAACGGTACCCAGGAGTCGCCGTAATGGTAACGGAACCCAGGAGTCACGGTAATGGTAACGGAACCCAGGAGTCACGGTAATGGTAACGGAACCCAGGAGTCACGGTAATGGTAACGGAACCCAGGAGTAATGGTAACGGTACCAACGAGTCGCCGGAATGGTCACGGCACCCAGGAGCCATGGCCCGAGTTCCCCAAATCATCCATTCTTCACAATGTTGTCATTTTGAAATTCCGTGCGGAACTGTCTGGATTTACTGATGTCACCCTCTTGGACCCAAAATATGTCCCTCCAAAGGTGATGAAAACGGTTTGTATATTACTATTGTTGTCCCCCACACCTCCACGTTCAGAGACCGGTGCATTAAATTGAGCTCTATCCGACCGATCGATCACCTGTCCATGTATGTACCTGTGTCTTGTATGAACGATATTTCACAAAAGTTCAACATTTACCAAATTAAACAGATAACAAGTACAGATACATTCAAAGTACATTCAAAGTACACCGCCCCGATGCCAAATAATTAAATATCCTCCAGCGCGGCATTGTCGGGGCACCTTCGGCAACCGGCGATGCTGACGTGCAGCTCATGGAGACTGTATTGAGAGGGAGAGGTGCACAATAATTGATTGATTAATTGCATAATTAAATTCAATAAAAGATTATCATAAAATATTTTCTTAATCAATTGGCTAATAGCATAACTAAACCACTAGTGCTTCATCCGAAGATGTAACTTTTAGAAATGTAATTATATAAGTTAGTAATAAAAATAAATAATAATAATAAATTTAATCAAAAAATAATTAATCGATTAATTGATTGATCAATAAATCAAAAATATCCTTTATAGCCACATCACTCGGTCACTAACGTGTCCAAATATCAGCTTCCTTGTTAAAAAGGTGCCTGAGATATTGCCCAGATGAGAAAGGAAATGTACAAGTACTTAATTAATCGCTAATAATTAAATAACTCATCAATTAATTGAGTAATCAAAAAACAAAAAATATCGTTTTTGACAAAGTACTTGCTCACTATTGTGGCGAAATTTCAGCTTCCGAGCTGAAAGGATGGCTGAGATATCGCCCAGACAACCAAGAAAACCAGAAAGAAAGCAAGAAAACAACCTGAGTGAAAACTGAGTACTCCCTTTCAGCGTGCGTCACTGCCGAGCCCCCTTCAGTGCCCGGCAATGACGTTATGCAGCACCTGGAGATGGCATAGGAAATGAGCGGTGTACAACAAACAAGAAACCAGAGTGAAAACTGAGTACTCCCTTTCAGCGTGCGTCACTGCCGGGCCCCCTTCAGTGCCCGGCAATGACGTTATGCAGCGCCTGGAGATGGCATAGGAAATGAGCAGTGTACAACAAACAAGAAACCGGAGTGAAAACTGAGTACTCCCTTTCAGCGGGCGTCATTGCCGAGCCCACTCCTGTGCCCGGCAATGACGTTTTGCAGTACCTGGAGATGGCATCGGAAAGGAGCAGTGTACAATACTAAAAATATATAGTATTGTTATGAATTTTAGGGTAGGGGGATATATAGATTTAGGTCGATCTGCATAGGTAGGTGCTCCGATGATTGTGGCTAGCAATAACCACTTTGCTGTACAGTAAGTCAGGGACCTGTCTAGCCTGAATGTCGGATTAAGTGTATCTTCATCCCCATTACGAGGAATGGGGCATGTAATTAGTATAGGGATTAAGATAATTCCCCGGTGTGTCAAACCTGTGATCATCCATGTGTCCCGTATGGCAACGCACCATAGACATTAGTTAGGCCTATTAGTAATACCACACAAACACTACTTAAATTCCCCTCCGCCACAAGAACAACTGGATGGTATTCATAGAATACTTACCCTGCGCAGTCAACTTGGTGTGAGCCAACTCTTCTATTTTTAAACGTTTCTTTTTTTTGATCCAATATGGCTGCCAGACCACGTGAGCGATGACATCATAAATTTATATTCTCTAAATTATTGTTGCATAGATCATGCTCAATAAATTTCAAACTGATCAGACTAAGTGTTGTCCCTGTCGAATTATGACATCATAATTATGGCACCAATGACGTCATCGTTAACAACACCTATTCCCCGTATGGAGTTATTTACAATGAGCCGCGTTTCAATTTTTAAAATGCTGACACGGCACACACTTTACTTTACTGAAATGCAGACACAAATGTTATATTTTCATCAAAAATCGTCGGAATTTTGCCAAATCCGTTTTGGTCGTGTGTTAATATACCTCAGCGATTGACAAATCTGAAATCAGAATTTTATTTGAGGTCAAAATGACCCCGTGAGGTCGCTCCGTACTTTGCCTGCTCGTCATGTGCAGTGTGATAATCAATTCCATGCCCACTCTAGGAGACTCTTCTTCTTCATGCAATAACAACTTCTAGCTTTGAGACCATACATCCAATCATCTTGAAATTTTGCACACATGTTACACTTCATTACCTTTACTATAATATTAACGTTCACGTCGATCAATGAAGCGGTTCAAGAGTTATAAAAATTTTTTTAAATATTTCCCCTTTAATTATTTATATCTGCCAAACCACGTGACCTATCGCACATTCCAAAAGGTCATTTTAGAAGACTGATATGCTGAACACATCTGTAAAGTTTCCCCTCGATAGGATCACAAATGAGGGAGGAGCTTGGTTTTAAAAGTTTATGCTTAAAAATGTCATAACTCCGAAACCATGTGACGCATGATGTCATTCTCGCTGACTTTTTTGTTCGTCGCGGGTATGCGATTCTGCCTGCAAAGTTTGGCCTCGATCTGTTCAGTCGTTTCGGAGAAAATTTGATTTTAGTGATTTTTCACTCAAAACAATATGGCGTCCGAACCACGTGACCTACGACGTCATTATAACTTTATTTGTGCATCAATTTATACCGAGAAGATGCTCAAGAAATTTCATCCTGATCGGATAAAGTTTTTTACTTGTCGAATTATGACGTCATAACGGCGGCACCTATGACGTCATCATTCACATATGTTATTCAGCATGGAGTTCTTTGCAATGAGACCTGTCTCAATTATTTCTGTGCAGCGGTTTTTGAGATATGGAGGTGCAAAGTTTTGAAAGAAAACAAGAGAATTTCAAACCGCTTTTAAAAATTCATCAACCGGCCGCTGTTTCTGGACTTCCTATGATAGAATGAATGAATGAATGAATGATATTTGAATGAATGAATGAATGAAATTTCCTATGATAGAATATACCAAGAAAAAAGGTGAGATGGTAAATGATTTAATTCAAAGGACGGAGCAAGAATTATGAGAATTAGAATATGATGATGAAGGAATATTTCGACAAAAGAGGGAGGAATATCAACCTCCTGATCATGTTGTGGACGCTCCTCAGAACAATGAGTATTTGATGATTTCATAAACTACAGCAGGTCTCATGACCAACAGGAGAACCAGCTCAGGTGTGTCTTGTTCATGAAAAAGTATTGATTTATTAATGATGAATTGGCGATCATGAATTCTGATCGATTTGCTAAATTAACCCCGAGATTGATGGTTCTTTTAACAAAAAATGGTCTCCAACAATTACACCCACCCACACTACAAATGTACATGATAGAGGTAGTTGTACATTTGTAGTGTGGGTGGGTGTAATTATATGAAGATGTATATGTAAGAGGTAGTTGTACATTTGTAGTGTGGTTTGGTGTAATTATATGAAGATGTCTATGTGAGAGGTAGTTGTACATTTGTAGTGTGGGGTGGGTGTAATTATATGAAGATGTCCATGTAAGAGGTAGTTGTGCATTTGTAGTGTGGTTTGGTGTAATTATATGAAGATGTATATGTAAGAGGTAGTTGTGCATTTGTAGTGTGGTTTGGTGTAATTATATGAAGATGTCTATGTAAGAGGTAGTTGTGTATTTGTAGTGTGGTTTCGTGTAATTATATGAAGATGTCTATGTAAGAGGTAGTTGTGCATTTGTAGTGTGGTTTGGTGTAATTATATGAAGGTGTATATGTAAGAGGTAGTTGTACATTTGTAGTGTGGTTTGGTATAATTATATGAAGATGTCTATGTAAGAGGTAGTTGTGCATTTGTAGTGTGGTTTCGTGTAATTATATGAAGTTGTATATGTAAGAGGTAGTTGTACATTTGTAGTGTAGGTTAGTGTAATTATATGAAGATATCTATGTTAGAGGTAGTTGTACATTTGTAGTGTAGATTGGTGTAATTATATGAAGTTGTATATGTAAGAGGTAGTTGTACATTTGTAGTGTAGGTTAGTGTAATTATATGAAGATGTCTATGTGAGAGGTAGTTGTACATTTGTGGTGTGGGTTGATGTAATTATATGAAGATGTCTATGTTAGAGGTAGTTGTGCATTTGTAGTGTAGATTGGTGTAATTATATGAAGATGTCTATGTTGGAGGTAGTTGTACATTTGTAGTGTAGGTTAGTGTAATTATATGAAGATGTCTATGTTGGAGGTAGTTGTACATTTGTAGTGTAGGTTGGTGTAATTATATGAAGCTGTCTATGTGAGAGGTAGTTGTACATTTGTAGTGCAGCTTGGTGTAATTATATGAAGATGTCTATGTTGGAGGTAGTTGTACATTTGTAGTGTGGGTGGGTGTAATTATATGAAGATGTCTATGTTAGAGGTAGTTGTACATTTGTAGTGTGGGTGGGTGTAATTATATGAAGATGTCTATGTCAGAGGTAGTTGTACATTTGTAGTGTGGATGGGTGTAATTATATGAATATGTCTATGTTGGAGGTAGTTGTACATTTCTAGTGTAGATTGGTGTAATTATATGAAGATGTCTATGTGAGAGGTAGTTGTACATTTGTAGTGTAGGTTAGTGTAATTATATGAAGATGTCTATGTTAGAGGTAGTTGTACATTTGTAGTGTGGGTGGGTGTAATTATATGAAGATGTCTATGTGAGAGGTAGTTGTACATTTGTGGTGTAGATTGGTGTAATTATATGAAGATGTCTATGTTGGAGGTAGTTGTACATTTGTAGTGTAGGTTGGTGTAATTATATGAAGATGTCTATGTAAGAGGTGCATTTGTAGTGTGGTTTGGTGTAATTATATGAAGATGTTTATGTAAGAGGTAGTTGTGCATTTGTAGTGTGGTTTGGTGTAATTATATGAAGATGTATATGTAAGAGGTAGTTGTACATTTGTAGTGTAGGTTAGTGTAATTATATGAAGATGTCTATGTTAGAGGTAGTTGTACATTTGTAGTGTAGATTGGTGTAATTATATGCAGATGTCTATGTTGGAGGTAGTTGTACATTTGTAGTGTAGGTTAGTGTAATTATATGAAGATGTCTATGTTGGAGGGAGTTGTACATTTGTAGTGTAGGTTGGTGTAATTATATGAAGATGTCGATGTTGGAGGTAGTTGTACATTTGTAGTGTAGGTTGGTGTAATTATATGAAGATGTCTATGTTAGAGGTAGTTGTACATTTGTAGTGTGGGTGGGTGTAATTATATGAAGATGTCTATGTGAGAGGTAGTTGTACATTTGTAGTGTAGGTTAGTGTAATTATATGAAGATGTCTATGTTAGAGGTAGTTGTACATTTGTAGTGTAGATTGGTGTAATTATATGAAGATGTCTATGTTGAAGGTAGTTGTACATTTGTAGTGTAGGTTAGTGTAATTATATGAAGATGTATAAGTAAGAGGTAGTTGTACATTTGTAGTGTAGGTTAGTGTAATTATATGAAGATGTCTATGTTAGAGGTAGTTGTACATTTGTAGTGTAGATTGGTGTAATTATATGAAGATGTCTATGTTGGAGGTAATTGTACATTTGTAGTGTAGGTTAGTGTAATTAAATGAAGATGTCTATGTTGGAGGGAGTTGTACATTTGTAGTGTTGGTTGGTGTAATTATATGAAGATGTCGATGTTGGAGGTAGTTGTACATTTGTAGTGTAGGTTGGTGTAATTATATGAAGATGTCTATGTTAGAGGTAGTTGTACATTTGTAGTGTGGGTGGGTGTAATTATATGAAGATGTCTATGCGAGAGGTAGTTGTACATTTGTGGTGTAGATTGGTGTAATTATATGAAGCTTTCTATGTTGGAGGTAGTTGTACATTTGTAGTGTAGGTTGGTGTAATTATATGAAGATGTCTATGTTAGAGGTAGTTGTACATTTGTAGTGTGGGTGGGTGTAATTATATGAAGATGTCTATGTTGGAGGTAGTTGTACATTTGTAGTGTAGATTGGTGTAATTATATGAAGATGTCTATGTTGGAGGTAGTTGTACATTTGTAGTGTGGGTGGGTGTTATTATATGAAGATGTCTATGTGAGAGGTAGTTGTACATTTGTAGTGTAGATTGGTGTAATTATATGAAGATGTCTATGTTGGAGGTAGTTGTACATTTGTAGTGTAGATTGGTGTAATTATATGAAGATGTCTATGTTGTAGGTAGTTGTACATTTGTAGTGTGGATGGGTGTAATTATATGAAGATGTCTATGTGAGAGGTAGTTGTACATTTGTAGTGTAGATTGGTGTAATTATATGAAGATGTCTATGTTGGAGGTAGTTGTACATTTGTAGTGGAGGTTGGTGTAATTATATGAAGATGTCTATGTGAGAGGTAGTTGTACATTTGTAGTGTGGGTGGGTGTAATTATATGAAGATGTCTATGTGAGAGGTAGTTGTACATTTGTAGTGTGGGTGGGTGTAATTATATGAAGATGTCTATGTGAGAGGTAGTTGTACATTTGTGGTGTAGATTGGTGTAATTATATGAAGATGTCTATGTTGGAGGTAGTTGTACATTTGTAGTGTAGGTTGGTGTAATTATATGAAGATGTCAATGTTAGAGGTAGTTGTACATTTGTAGTGTGGGTGGGTGTAATTATATGAAGATGTCTATGTTGGAGGTAGTTGTACATTTGTAGTGTAGATTGGTGTAATTATATGAAGATGTCTATGTTGGAGGTAGTTGTACATTTGTAGTGTAGGTTGTTGTAATTATATGAAGATGTCTATGTGAGAGGTAGTTGTACATTTGTAGTGTAGATTGGTGTAATTATATGAAGATGTCTATGTTGGAGGTAGTTGTACATTTGTAGTGTAGGTTGGTGTAATTATATGAAGATGTCTATGTTGGAGGTAGTTGTACATTTGTAGTGTGGGTGGGTGTAATTATATGAAGATGTCTATGTGAGAGGTAGTTGTACATTTGTCGTGTAGTTTGGTGTCATTATATGAAGATGTCTATGTTGGAGGTAGTTGTACATTTGTAGTGTAGGTTGGTGTAATTATATGAAGATGTCTATGTTGGAGGTAGTTGTACATTTGTAGTGTAGGTTGGTGTAATTATATGAAGATGTCTATGTTAGAGGTAGTTGTACATTTGTAGTGTGGGTGGGTGTAATTATATGAAGATGTCTATGTGAGAGGTAGTTGTACATTTGTCATGTAGATTGGTGTAATTATATGAAGATGTCTATGTTGGAGGTAGTTGTACATTTGTAGTGTAGGTTGGTGTAATTATATGAAGATGTCTATGTTAGAGGTAGTTGTACATTTGTAGTGTGGGTGGGTGTTATTATATGAAGATGTCTATGTTGGAGGTAGTTGTACATTTGTAGTGTAGGTTGGTGTAATTATATGAAGATGTCTATGTTAGAGGTAGTTGTACATTTGTAGTGTGGGTGGGTGTTATTATATGAAGATGTCTATGTTGGAGGTAGTTGTACATTTGTAGTGTAGGTTGGTGTAATTATATGAAGATGTCTATGTTGGAGGTTGTTGTACATTTCTAGTGTATATTGGTGTAATTATATGAAGATGTCTATGTTGGAGGCAGTTGTACATTTGTAGTGTAGGTTGGTGTAATTACATGAAGATATCTATGTGAGAAGTAGTTGTGCATTTGTAGTGTAGGTTGGTGTAATTATATGAAGATGTCTATGTTGGAGGTAGTTGTACATTTGTAGTGTAGGTTGGTGTAATTATATGAAGATGTCTATGTGAGAGGTAGTTGTACATTTGTGGTGTGGGTTGCTGTAATTATATGAAGATGTCTATGTTAGAGGTAGTTGTGCATTTGTAGTGTAGGTTGGTGTAATTTTATGAAGATGTCTATGTTGGAGGTAGTTGTACATTTGTAGTGTAGGTTGGTGTAATTATATGAAGATGTCTATGTGAGAGGTAGTTGTGCATTTGTAGTGTAGGTTGGTGTAATTATATGAAGATGTCTATGTTGGAGGTAGTTGTACATTTGTAGTGTAGGTTGGTGTAATTATATGAAGATGTCTATGTGAGAGGTAGTTGTACATTTGTGGTGTAGGTTGGTGTAATTATATGAAGATGTCTATGTTGGAGGTAGTTGTACATTTGTGGTGTGGGTTGATGTAATTATATGAAGATGTCTATGTGAGAGGTAGTTGTGCATTTGTAGTGTAGGTTGGTGTAATTATATGAAGATGTCTATGTTAGAGGTAGTTGTGCATTTGTAGTGTAGATTGGTGTAATTATATGAAGATGTCTATGTTGGAGGTAGTTGTACATTTGTGGTGTCGGTTGGTGTAATTATATGAAGATATCTATGTTAGAGGTAGTTGTGCATTTGTAGTGTAGGTTGGTGTAATTATATGAAGATGTCTATGTTGGAGGTAGTTGTACATTTGTGGTGTGGGTTGATGTAATTATATGAAGATATCTATGTTAGAGGTAGTTGTGCATTTGTAGTGTAGGTTGGTGTAATTATATGAAGATGTCTATGTTGGAGGTAGTTGTACATTTGTAGTGTAGGTTGGTGTAATTATATGAAGATGTCTATGTGAGAGGTAGTTGTACATTTGTGGTGTGGGTTGATGTAATTATATGAAGATGTCTATGTTAGAGGTAGTTGTGCATTTGTAGTGTAGATTGGTGTCATTATATGAAGATATCTATGTTAGAGGTAGTTGTGCATTTGTAGTGTAGGTTGGTGTAATTATATGAAGATGTCTATGTTGGAGGTAGTTGTACATTTGTAGTGTAGGTTGGTGTAATTATATGAAGATGTCTATGTGAGAGGTAGTTGTACATTTGTGGTGTGGGTTGATGTAATTATATGAAGATGTCTATGTTAGAGGTAGTTGTACATTTGTGGTGTGGGTTGATGTAATTATATGAAGATGTCTATGTTGGAGGTAGTTGTACATTTGTAGTGTAGATTGGTGTAATTATATGAAGATGTCTATGTTGGAGGTAGTTGTACATTTGTAGTGTGGGTGGGTGTTATTATATGAAGATGTCTATGTGAGAGGTAGTTGTGCATTTGTAGTGTAGATTGGTGTAATTATATGAAGATGTCTATGTTGGAGGTAGTTGTACATTTGTAGTGTAGATTGGTGTAATTATATGAAGATGTCTATGTTGTAGGTAGTTGTACATTTGTAGTGTGGATGGGTGTAATTATATGAAGATGTCTATGTGAGAGGTAGTTGTACATTTGTAGTGTAGATTGGTGTAATTATATGAAGATGTCTATGTTGGAGGTAGTTGTACATTTGTAGTGGAGGTTGGTGTAATTATATGAAGATGTCTATGTGAGAGGTAGTTGTACATTTGTAGTGTGGGTGGGTGTAATTATATGAAGATGTCTATGTGAGAGGTAGTTGTACATTTGTAGTGTGGGTGGGTGTAATTATATGAAGATGTCTATGTGAGAGGTAGTTGTACATTTGTGGTGTAGATTGGTGTAATTATATGAAGATGTCTATGTTGGAGGTAGTTGTACATTTGTAGTGTAGGTTGGTGTAATTATATGAAGATGTCAATGTTAGAGGTAGTTGTACATTTGTAGTGTGGGTGGGTGTAATTATATGAAGATGTCTATGTTGGAGGTAGTTGTACATTTGTAGTGTAGATTGGTGTAATTATATGAAGATGTCTATGTTGGAGGTAGTTGTACATTTGTAGTGTAGGTTGTTGTAATTATATGAAGATGTCTATGTGAGAGGTAGTTGTACATTTGTAGTGTAGATTGGTGTAATTATATGAAGATGTCTATGTTGGAGGTAGTTGTACATTTGTAGTGTAGGTTCGTGTAATTATATGAAGATGTCTATGTTGGAGGTAGTTGTACATTTGTAGTGTGGGTGGGTGTAATTATATGAAGATGTCTATGTGAGAGGTAGTTGTACATTTGTCGTGTAGTTTGGTGTCATTATATGAAGATGTCTATGTTGGAGGTAGTTGTACATTTGTAGTGTAGGTTGGTGTAATTATATGAAGATGTCTATGTTGGAGGTAGTTGTACATTTGTAGTGTAGGTTGGTGTAATTATATGAAGATGTCTATGTTAGAGGTAGTTGTACATTTGTAGTGTGGGTGGGTGTAATTATATGAAGATGTCTATGTGAGAGGTAGTTGTACATTTGTCATGTAGATTGGTGTAATTATATGAAGATGTCTATGTTGGAGGTAGTTGTACATTTGTAGTGTAGGTTGGTGTAATTATATGAAGATGTCTATGTTAGAGGTAGTTGTACATTTGTAGTGTGGGTGGGTGTTATTATATGAAGATGTCTATGTTGGAGGTAGTTGTACATTTGTAGTGTAGGTTGGTGTAATTATATGAAGATGTCTATGTTAGAGGTAGTTGTACATTTGTAGTGTGGGTGGGTGTTATTATATGAAGATGTCTATGTTGGAGGTAGTTGTACATTTGTAGTGTAGGTTGGTGTAATTATATGAAGATGTCTATGTTGGAGGTTGTTGTACATTTCTAGTGTATATTGGTGTAATTATATGAAGATGTCTATGTTGGAGGCAGTTGTACATTTGTAGTGTAGGTTGGTGTAATTACATGAAGATATCTATGTGAGAAGTAGTTGTGCATTTGTAGTGTAGGTTGGTGTAATTATATGAAGATGTCTATGTTGGAGGTAGTTGTACATTTGTAGTGTAGGTTGGTGTAATTATATGAAGATGTCTATGTGAGAGGTAGTTGTACATTTGTGGTGTGGGTTGCTGTAATTATATGAAGATGTCTATGTTAGAGGTAGTTGTGCATTTGTAGTGTAGGTTGGTGTAATTTTATGAAGATGTCTATGTTGGAGGTAGTTGTACATTTGTAGTGTAGGTTGGTGTAATTATATGAAGATGTCTATGTGAGAGGTAGTTGTGCATTTGTAGTGTAGGTTGGTGTAATTATATGAAGATGTCTATGTTGGAGGTAGTTGTACATTTGTAGTGTAGGTTGGTGTAATTATATGAAGATGTCTATGTGAGAGGTAGTTGTACATTTGTGGTGTAGGTTGGTGTAATTATATGAAGATGTCTATGTTGGAGGTAGTTGTACATTTGTGGTGTGGGTTGATGTAATTATATGAAGATGTCTATGTGAGAGGTAGTTGTGCATTTGTAGTGTAGGTTGGTGTAATTATATGAAGATGTCTATGTTAGAGGTAGTTGTGCATTTGTAGTGTAGATTGGTGTAATTATATGAAGATGTCTATGTTGGAGGTAGTTGTACATTTGTGGTGTCGGTTGGTGTAATTATATGAAGATATCTATGTTAGAGGTAGTTGTGCATTTGTAGTGTAGGTTGGTGTAATTATATGAAGATGTCTATGTTGGAGGTAGTTGTACATTTGTGGTGTGGGTTGATGTAATTATATGAAGATATCTATGTTAGAGGTAGTTGTGCATTTGTAGTGTAGGTTGGTGTAATTATATGAAGATGTCTATGTTGGAGGTAGTTGTACATTTGTAGTGTAGGTTGGTGTAATTATATGAAGATGTCTATGTGAGAGGTAGTTGTACATTTGTGGTGTGGGTTGATGTAATTATATGAAGATGTCTATGTTAGAGGTAGTTGTGCATTTGTAGTGTAGATTGGTGTCATTATATGAAGATATCTATGTTAGAGGTAGTTGTGCATTTGTAGTGTAGGTTGGTGTAATTATATGAAGATGTCTATGTTGGAGGTAGTTGTACATTTGTAGTGTAGGTTGGTGTAATTATATGAAGATGTCTATGTGAGAGGTAGTTGTACATTTGTGGTGTGGGTTGATGTAATTATATGAAGATGTCTATGTTAGAGGTAGTTGTACATTTGTGGTGTGGGTTGATGTAATTATATGAAGATGTCTATGTTAGAGGTAGTTGTGCATTTGTAGTGTAGATTGGTGTCATTATATGAAGATGTACAACTACCTCTCACATAGACATCTAAATACAGCTGTTGCTGTTGCTTCACACACAATCACCTCGGACAAAAATGTTAAAATTTGTTGAGATGACATTCTCTGAATGAATTGTGGTATCATTCCTTTCTCGTTATGCTTTCGCTGTGATATTCCTTCTCATTCATTCCTGCCTTGTTTTGTTGCTTTTTTAAATCACCCCCCCCCCCCCCCCCCCCGTGATGTTTCATGTTTTTAAAGGTTTTTTTCCTGACTTGTTGCTGTTGATTTTATAATCATTATTTATTTCAACCTCTGAATGCTCTCAAGGAATGTCTGGTTTCGAGTGTATTTACCTGTGGTATGCACGATGATGTACAGTACGCATGATTTGTGGACCTCATGCTGTACACGGGTGTGGACCATGCACGAGCCGTGCGGTCCAGCTGGTCGATTTTGTCGGGGAGAGCTTGTGGGGATGGACCATACACAGACCATGTGACCCACATGGACGTTTAGAGGTGTGGACATGTAAGGGGGCGGGGGGGGCATTGAGGCAGGGAGGGCCGTGCTCCCACTGGGGTGTTTCGGGGTTGGGGCTTATACGGGGTGGAGCCTGGAGGTCGGCGGGAGGGGTGCAAACACAGACCGCGGAATCCACACATTAGGGCACGCTCGTGGGAAGGGGGGCGGGGGCGGTGGGGGGAGCTTACCCCGTCGTGCACCCCATGTCGGTGTTCGGGGGGGGGGGAGCTTACCCCGTCGTGCACCCCATGTCGGTGTTCGGGGGGACACAAGGGCATACATGTGTAATGTGTCACATTCCCACCTAGACGCTTCAGATTGTGGAAATCCACTATGTTGGGGTATTGGGGATTGGTGTGCATGGGGTGGGGGTGTGTTTGGGCCGTGTGACCCACCGGGACGATTTGACTCCAATTTCACGAAGACATTCCTTTTCCCGCCATTTTCCACGCGGTGACCTCATTGTTCGTGGACAAATGCTTCATCTCACACATCGTGACAACTCAAGTTCATTCATTCCGATGAGAGATCCAGGATTTAAAATACCGAATAACGAGCGGAAGGTGTGCGCAGCTAACCGAGAAGGGACTGTGTATGTTTACTGCGTTGTATTTACAATGGTGTGCGTAAAGGGACGAGTAAACGACAGATCGGGTTTAACGGGCAACACCATTAATTAAGATCGTCATCGTGCTGAGCAAAGCTTCAGGAGGGGGGGGGGGGGGGGGGGGCGGTCAACAAACTGGGTCCTGAGTGCAAACCCAATGTGGTACATAACCTCGAGGTGGACCCTTTGTGGCACACCACCCATAGGTGGACCCTTTGTGGAACGTCACCCATAGGTGAACCCTTTGTGGAACGTCACCCATAGGTGGACCCTTTGTGGAACGTCACCCATAGGTGCACCCTTTGTGGAACGTCACCCATAGGTGCACCCTTTGTGGAACGTCACCCATAGGTGCACCCTTTGTGGAACGTCACCCATAGGTGCACCCTTTGTGGAACGTCACCCATAGGTGCACCCTTTGTGGAACGTCACCCATAGGTGGACCCTTTGTGGAACGTCACCCATAGGTGGACCCTTTGTGGAACGTCACCCATAGGTGGACCCTTTGTGGAACGTCACCCATAGGTGCACCCTTTGTGCCACGTCATCTGAAGATGAACCCCTTGCGGTGCATCACCGAGAAGTGCACCTTGATCAATCACAAAATTCACGATACTATGGTAATCCATGAAGGTGGTAATAACTGATTTTATTATTATTTTTGCCAAGTATGATCACTCCAGTTTGTGTGTTTGTGTGTGTGTGTGTGTGTGTGTGTGTGTGTGTGTGTGTGTGTGTGTGTGTGTGTGTGTGTGTGTGTGTGTGTGTGTGTGTGTGTGTGTGTGTGTGTGTGTGTGTGTGTGTGTGTGTGTGTGTTTGTCCGCTCATTTATACCTGCCTGCAGGTCACAATTTTAAACTGAACTTCACGAAACTTCGACAGTCCGAGAACATCCGATTTATTATTCAGGCCAAAAGGTCAACATAGGCCAAAAGGTCAACATAGGCCAAAAGGTCAACCACCTTTTTCCAAATTTCTAAAATCCTCAATATTCATCCGATTGACTTGAAATTTGAATAGTATTTGCATATCAGGTCACTGAATTCAACCACCAAGTATTTGTTGAATTCAACCACCAAGTATTTGTTGAATTCAACCACCAAGTATTTGTTGAATTCAACCACCAAGTATTTGTTGAATTCAACCACCAAGTATTTGTTGAATTCAACCACCAAGTATTTGTTGAATTCAACCACCAAGTATTTGTTGAATTCAACCACCAAGTATTTGTTGAATTCAACCACCAAGTATTTGTTGAATTCAACCACCAAGTATTTGTTGAATTCAACCACCAAGTATTTGTTGAATTCAACCACCAAGTATTTGTTGAATTCAACCACCAAGTATTTGTTGAATTCAACCACCAAGTATTTGTTGAATTCAACCACCAAGTATTTGTTGAATTCAACCACCAAGTATTTGTGAGGTTAAAGGGATGCCCCACACTCTACCGAGTGCCATTCTACTTTGTTCTGTTTTTCCCAAGTGTCACTCTGAGTGATTTTTCATTGCTATTTTTATTTATTCCGAAAGGTGGATTTCGCACACCTGTCCCTCTCGGGGATCTCATGATTCTCATCTGAACATCACCTCGTTCAAACTCGGATTCCTCCCTCCCATCCTCTTTCCACACTCCTCTCCCCTCCTCTTCTTCCAGTCCTTCCCCCCTCATTACCCTGATGGACTCGGAGCGACCAATGGGCTCCGCCTGCAGGTGTACGCGCCTCTGGCGGGAAACGAACGCTCCGACAGGTTGAGAAGGAGGGTCGTGCCGAGCGGAGGATCGTGGGCGCAATGGCCGAAGACAGCAGCTCCTTCGCTTCGGAATCCGGGGAAGGTAGGGGGGTGTCGAGCCCCAGCACGGCATGCTCGTACACGGCGGGGGGAAAGCACGGCCCTCCGCGTTGCCTCGTGCATGCCGTCCGTGTGCACGTCCCCTTCACGTGCTGCATTTTGCCTTCCCAGCGCGGGTCGCGCCTCTCACCTGCGCCGTGTACGGGACCGAGTCGGTGTATTTATGTGAACCATGCACGGGACCGAGTCGGTGTATTTATCTGAACCATGTACGGGATGGTAATGGTGTATTTAGCTCAACCATGCACGGGACCGAGTCGGTGTATTTAGCTGAACCATGCACGGGACGGTATTGGTGTATTTATCTGAACCATGCACGGGACCGAGTCGGTGTATTTATGTGAACCATGCACGGGACCGAGTCGGTGTATTTATCTGAACCATGTACGGGACCGAGTCGGTGTATTTATGTGAACCATGCACGGGACCGAGTCGGTGTATTTATCTGAACCATGTACGGGATGGTAATGGTGTATTTAGCTCAACCATGCACAGGACCGAGTCGGTGTATTTATCTGAACCATGTACGGGATGGTAATGGTGTATTTATCTGAACCATGTACGGGACCGAGTCGGTGTATTTATGTGAACCATGCACGGGACCGAGTCGGTGTATTTATCTGAACCATGTACGGGATGGTAATGGTGTATTTAGCTCAACCATGCACGGGACCGAGTCGGTGTATTTATCTGAACCATGTACGGGACGGTTTTGGTGTATTTATCTGAACCATGTACAGCACGGTTTTGGTGTATTTATCTGAACCATGTACAGCACGGTTTTGGTGTATTTATGTGAACCATGCACGGGACCGAGTCGGTGTATTTATCTGAACCATGCACGGGACGGTATTGGTGTATTTATCTGAACCATGTACGGGACGGTTTTGGTGTATTTATCTGAACCATGTACAGCACGGTTTTGGTGTATTTATCTGAACCATGTACAGCACGGTTTTGGTGTATTTATGTGAATCATGCACGGGACCGAGTCGGTGTATTTATCTGAACCATGCACGGGACGGTATTGGTGTATTTTTCTGAACCATGTACAGCACGGTATTGGTGTATTTATCTGAACCATGCACGGGACGGTATTGATGTATGAACCATGTACGGTACGGTTTTGGTGTATTTATCTGACCCATGCACGGGACGGTATTGGTGTATTTATCTGAACCATGCACGGGACGGTATTGGTGTATTTATCTGACCCATGCACGGGATGGTATGGGTGTATTTATCCGAACCATGTACGGGACGGTATTGGTGTATTTATCCGAACCATGTACGGGACGGTATTGATGTATGAACCATGTACGGTACGGTTTTGGTGTATTTATCTGACCCATGCACGGGATGGTATGGGTGTATTTATCCGAACCATGTACGGGACGGTATTGGTGTATTTATCCGAACCATGCACGGGACGGTATTGATGTATGAACCATGTACGGTACGGTTTTGGTGTATTTATCTGACCCATGCACGGGACGGTATTGGTGTAATTAGCTGAACCATGTACGGTACGGTATTGATGTATGAACCATGTACGGTACGGTATTGATGTATGAACCATGTACGGTACGGTTTTGGTGTATTTATCTGACCCATGCACGGGATGGTATGGGTGTATTTATCCGAACCATGTACGGGACGGTATTGATGTATTTATCTGACCCATGCACGGGATGGTATGGGTGTATTTATCCGAACCATGTACGGGACGGTATTGGTGTATTTATCCGAACCATGTACGGATTTCGAGTTGGGAGGCTACCTTGTTCTCTCCACGTGCTTGTCCTTGGTGAGAGAAGGGGGCATGCACGGAACACATCGGTTCGAATTGATATCGACGTGCTCACGTACATGGCACTGCACGTTTTGGGTGGACAAATGGGGCTCGTGCTGCGCATTTTGGGTTCCACCGGCGGTTTCTTCATTCAATGGTCATTGGTCTTTGTTTCGGTTTCCATAGCAACCACTGGATCATGTACCTGGTGCACGAAGGTTCAAATCCATTACATGATTATTTATTTGTCTACCTGGTATTTTATGTAAAAGTCCAGCGATTTCTCCCAGTGATTTCCTACCTGTGATACAGGTATAAGCTCTTCATGACCTTTGATCATTGCAAATAAATGTTTGAAATAGAATCTTCCCTTGTGCTGCTCCTTGGTTGCTCCGCTGTCCACCGCAGGTCTTCAAGACCATATCCAGGTATCCATCCGCGCCAGATTCATTCGTCCAGAGATTCTCTTTGGATCATTCCGAAGATTTGAAAATGTTCATTATCCTCATCGATCCATCTTCGGTCTTGCTCCCCGTTCTATACCTGAACTCGCTGTATTTTGTCTCTAATTCTGCTTCCGCTTAACCTTAACCCCTCATTAGGTTATTCGGGCTTTTGTTACAATGACCGTGTATATTACCGTGTACTGTGACGTGAACACCAACTACTGTGTTCTCAAAAATATGTCTGTGCCCGTTTCCATGCGATTGTGCCGGGCATTTTGAGTGTTCACTTGTGCCCAGTAACTATTGTTCACCTGTGCCCTCCAACTAGTTTGCATAAACATGTGTGCCCGGTAACTAGTGTTAACCTGTGCCCTCAAACTAGTTTGCATAAACACGTGCGCCAAGTAGCAAGTGTTCACCTGTGCCCTGTAACTAGTTTGCATAAACACATGTGCCGAGTAACTAGTGTTCACTTGTGGCCAGTAATTAGTGTTCACTTGTGCCCGGTAACTAGTTTGCATAATCACATATGCCCAGTAATTAGTCTTCACTTGTGCCCAGTAACTAGTGTTCACTTGTGCCCGGTAACTAGTTTGCATAAACACATATGCCCAGTAACTAGTGTTCACTTGTGCCCAGTAACTAGTTTGCATAAACACATGTGCCGAGTAACTAGTGTTCACTTGTGCCCAGTAACTAGTGTTCACTTGTGCCCGGTAACTAGTTTGCATAAACACATATGCCCAGTAATTAGTCTTCACTTGTGCCCAGTAACTAGTGTTCACTTGTGCCCGGTAACTAGTTTGCATAAACACATGTGCCGAGTAACTAGTGTTCACATGTGGCCAGAAATTAGTGTTCACTTGTGCCCGGTAACTAGTTTGCATAAACACATGTGCCGAATAACTAGTGTTCACTTGTGGCCAGTAATTAGTGTTCACTTGTGCCCAGTAACTAGTTTGCATAAACACATGTGCCGAGTAACTAGTGTTCACTTGTGGCCAGTAACTACTGTTCACTTGTGCCTGGTAACTAGTTTGCATAAACACATATGCCCAGTAATTAGTCTTCACTTGTGCCCAGTAACTAGTGTTCACTTGTGCCCGGTAACTAGTTTGCATAAACACATATGCCCAGTAACTAGTGTTCACTTGTGGCCAGTAATTAGTGTTCACTTGTGCCCGGTAACTAGTTTGCATAATCACATATGCCCAGTAATTAGTCTTCACTTGTGCCCAGTAACTAGTGTTCACCTGTGCCCTGTAACTAGTTTGCATAAACACATGTGCCAAGTAACTAGTGTTCACTTGTGGCCAGTAATTAGTGTTCACTTGTGCCCGGTAACTAGTTTGCATAATCACATATGCCCAGTAATTAGTCTTCACTTGTGCCCAGTAACTAGTGTTCACTTGTGCCCGGTAACTAGTTTGCATAAACACATATGCCCAGTAACTAGTGTTCACTTGTGCCCAGTAACTAGTTTGCATAAACACATATGCCCAGTAACTAGTGTTCACTTGTGCCCAGTAACTAGTTTGCATTTACACATAAGCACAGTTACTCGTGTTCACTTGTGCCCGGTAACTAGTTTGCATAAACACATATGCCCAGTAACTAGTGTTCACTTGTGTCCAGTAACTAGTTTGCATTAACACATATGCCCAGTAACTAGTGTTCACCTGTGCCCAGTAACTAGTTTGCATAAACACATGTGCCTGGTAACGAGTGTTCACTTGTAACCCTAACAACTCAGGAATGATGGGGCGATGGGGGAAGGAGGCGAGGGGAGTATGAGGGTGGGGGGGGGGGGGGGGGGGCGGGTTGACAGTTATCCAAGCAAGAAATTCTAGTTTTGTATTTTTGATTAACTTTATGAAATTTGTGGAAGTTGCTTTTCACTTGGAAGTTGTTGGTTACGATAGGGAAGTAAATGTGGGAAACGTCTGATTTAATGCAATTAAATTCCAGGCTATGAGGTAACAAAAGGTGAAAAATTGGAAAGAGGGTGTAGACTTTCTATAGACATTGCATATATATATATATATATATATTGTTGCGTTCGTCGACGTCCTAAGGGGAGTTTATTACCCCGCTCCCCCTCAAACTCCGGGTCCACTGAGGCCGCCGACCGCGACTAAGCTCGTGGTCGACGGATTGCTAAGCAATTCCGAACGCCAACCTCCCAGCCACGCGCCGAAGAGTTTGCTGGTCAAATAATCCCAAATACCTTCAAGACCACATTTCCAAGCTGGCCTCCAAAGCCAGTCGCCGACTGGGCAGCCTCCGTCGTGCGAAGTCCTTCCTTGGCACACCTGAGCTCCTCACCACATACAAGGCTTTCATCCGCAGCTCAATGGAATACTGCTCTCCCCTCTGGGCCGGTGCTCCTGCCTCACACCTAGCTCGGCTTCACGCTGTTGAAACCAAAGCATTCAGAATCATTGGAATCTCCCGCGATGAAGCTAACTCCGAGGGCCTCTCACTCACTCAACGCAGGCAGGTTGGTGGTCTTTCCGTCTTCTACCGACTCCTCTCTGGCCTTGCCCCCCCAGCTCTCTCTGGGCTCTGTCCCGCAAATATTCCTACAGGTCGCACAAGATCTGCCTGCAACCCTCTGATGGTTAAACTGCCGAAATCAAGACTCTCTGCTCACCTTCACTCCTTCATTCCTCTTTTCTCCCGCCTCTGGAGCAAACTCCCTCACTCTCTTCAATCCCACTCCACCCTCCAGGTCTTTAAAACAGCTGTTCACCACCATCTCTTATCTTCCCCCATCCTAAACCTTGATCTTTTCTACCCCCGCTAATTTCACCCCAATTCCACTTTTTTGAAATCCCAACTTCTGTCCTGGAAGTCCTTGGTGTCCTTGTGTTTTATACTTCTCCCTCCCCCCCCCCCCCCCTTCCCATGCCTCCTCCCCCCAAGCCCTCTCCCTTCCACACATCTCCCTGCTCTCAAATGTTGTGTTTGTGTGCTTCCCCTTCTCTCCCCATCTTGTTTTCCGCTCCCTCTTTTTATATATTTTGTTTGTCTGGTTGATTTGTTTGTGAAGTAAATGTTAGCTCTTTCACGAGCCTCGATTCAGTATACCAAAAAAAAAAAAAACACGCGACCGAAGAAACCGGGGATCAAACCCTCGCTTCCCACACTTTATTGCGTGCGGAGCGGATTTGCACGGTGTGGAAAGCGGCGTTACGTGACATGATTTACGGACCTGATTCAAGCCAAATTCGGTCTCGGATGATGCTAGGCCAATGGAGGAAAGACATACCCGAACAGGTTTGAAAACAACAACAAAATGTACAGCCTTTTATTACCTTCGCAAAAGCGGAAGGTTATGTTTTGATCGCTGTGTATTTATTTGTATGTCTGTGTGTGTGTGTGTATGTTATTCGCATAACTCAAAAAGTATTCAACCGAATTGCATGAAATTTGGTGGGATGATTGGTTATTATACGGGACACATTTGATTAGATTTTGGGAGCAATCGGGTCAAAGGTCAAGGTCAAGGTCACGAAAAGGTCAAAATCGTATTTTTGTTGTTCTGTTCCCTACACTCCCATGCCAAGTACAGAACAGTAGCTGCGGCGAAGGTATGCGCTCTACCGAGTGCCCGTTCTAGTTTACAAGGCAATAGAAAGAGACGAAGATGCAGCCTTATTAATTCCTTACCTATAATAAACCCCACATGCGCCTTCACACACTCACACACAGGGAATGACACACCGGTTATTCTCGTCCGATGTACATGCTGGGATTGACTCGAGGGTGGCCTTTTGGTGTGCGCAGTTCGATCCTCGAACCGGACGTGCAGCCTGGATGAGGTAAGGTCCGAAGGACGAACCGCCATCTTGAAGTCCGCACGAACGACGAACTTCAGCACAGGCTGGACGAGCTTCAACGCAGGCAGGGCTAGATTCAGCACAGGTTGGACGACCAGCTTCAAGATGAGTCGCGGGAGGGGCCAACGCTTGCAGGTCAGCTGGATCAGAGCGAGAGATCGGCGAAGTCAGAGCTGATGAGGGGCGTCGGCGAAGCGAGCGGGTCGTCGGCGAAGCAAGAGCGTCGTTCGCGAAGCAAGAGGGTCGTCGGCGAAGCAAAAAGGGCAAGAGGGGGAAATGCGATGGGGGGGGGGGGGGTTAATCAGACCCGAAAAGCTTCCAGAATGTTCCACAGCCTCCCATTGGCTGAGGTTCGTTACGTGCGGGCATTCAATCCTTCCTCCCCCTAGGAAGGTTTCAGTCCTCCTTCTTGCTCTCATTCGGGGAGGTTTCACAACCCACCATTAGTTGCTTGCTGGTGATGTGTCCCCGACCCCTCATTGGTCACGTGGACTTCGCTTTTGGCCATGCCTTCCTGCACATCAAAATGTCTTCCCTCCACCACACGGAGTTTTGAAATCCTGCCTAAATCAACGCATATTTGGTCTCGATTATTACACAATGGAAAGGGGCTAATCTTTACATTCAATAAGAAATAACTAACTACTGCAGGCTACATGTTGTGGTGCAATTAACTATAGGGGGTTTGCCTTTATGGCAAAACCGCAACAATATATCTATATCTATATATATATATCTGTGCAGCTTCTGTCCTCTCCTTTGTCCTGTGTTGTGTTGTCACTGAACTACTTCCTCAAACTTTTGTGAAATCGTACCAAACTTCTGGAATGCACATATCTCCCCCGTCGGTATGTCCTAAGGGTATTTTTTTTGAATAAATTTCCAATTATTATTATTTTTTGGGGGAATTTTTTGAGGAAATTTTTTTTTTCAACTTCAATTGTTTATAAACTGTGATATCACGTATATTACAAATACATTTGTGCAAAATAATTGTTTGAATTATGATTGGTTTAAAGTTTAAACCATGACAAAACGGCAACTCGGGTACAGTCATTTATCTATATATCTACACATCTGGGCAGTGTCTGTGTTCTCACTTAACGACTCCCTCAAACTTTTGTTTCCGTGGTTGTGAAGTGTTTTTAATAACGTTGTGGTGGTTTTGAATCACGTGGTGGTGAGGTATTTTGAATTATGTGGTGGTGAGGTGTTTTTAAATGATGTGGTGGTGAGGTGTTTTTAAATCACATGATGGTGAGGTGTTTCTCAATCACATGGTGGTGAGGTGTTTATAATTACGTGGTGGTGAGGTGTTTTGAATTACTTGGTGGTGAGGTGTTTTTAAATGACGTGGTGGTAAGGTGTTTTTAATTTTGTGGCTGTGAAGTGTTTTTTTATGTGTTTTATGGCTCTGAGGTGTTTTTAATTTTGTGGTGCTGTGTTTTTATTACGTGTTTTATGGCTGTGAGGTGTTTTTATTACGTGTTTTATGGCTGTGAGGTGTTTTTATTACCTGTTTTATGGCTGTGAGGTGTTTTTATTACGTGTTTTATGGCTGTGAGGTGTTTTTATTATGTGTTTTATGGCTGTGAGGTGTTTTTACTGTGTGTTTTATGGCTGTGAGGTGTTTTTACTGTGTGGTTTATGGCTGTGACGTGTTTTTATTATGTGTTTTATGGCTGTGAGGTGTTTTTATTACGTGTTTTATGGCTGAGGTGTTTTTATTATGTGTTTTATGGCTGTGAGGTGTTTTTATTATGTATTTTATGGCTGTGAGGTGTTTTTACTGTGTGGTTTATGGCTGTGACGTGTTTTTATTATGTATTTTATGGCTGTGAGGTGTTTTTACTGTGTGGTTTATGGCTGTGACGTGTTTTTATTACGTGTTTTATGGCTGAGGTGTTTTTATTATGTGTTTTATGGCTGTGGGGTGTTTTTATTACGTGTTTTATGGCTGTGAGGTGTTTTTACTGTGTGGTTTATGGCTGTGAGGTGTTTTTATTATGTATTTTATGGCTGTGAGGTGTTTTTACTGTGTGGTTTATGGCTGTGACGTGTTTTTATTACGTGTTTTATGGCTGAGGTGTTTTTATTATGTGTTTTATGGCTGTGGGGTGTTTTTATTACGTGTTTTATGGCTGTGAGGTGTTTTTATTATGTGTTTTATGGCTGTGAGGTGTTTTTATTATGTATTTTATGGCTGTGAGGTGTTTTTACTGTGTGGTTTATGGCTGTGACGTGTTTTTATTATGTGTTTTATGGCTGTGAGGTGTTTTTACTGTGTGGTTTATGGCTGTGACGTGTTTTTATTATGTGTTTTATGGCTGTGGGGTGTTTTTATTACGTGTTTTATGGCTGTGAGGTGTTTTTATTACGTGTTTTATGGCTGAGGTGTTTTTATTACGTGTTTTATGGCTGTGAGGTGTTTTTATTATGTGTTTTATGGCTGTGAGGTGTTTTTATTACGTGTTTTATGGCTGTGAGGTGTTTTTATTACGTGTTTTATGGCTGTGAGGTGTTTTTATTACGTGTTTTATGGCTGTGAGGTGTTTTTATTACGTGTTTTATGGCTGTGAGGTGTTTTTATTATGTGTTTTATGGCTGTGAGGTGTTTTTATTATGTGTTTTATGGCTGTGAGGTGTTTTTATTACGTGTTTTATGGCTGTGAGGTGTTTTTATTACGTGTTTTATGGCTGTGAGGTGTTTTTATTACGTGTTTTATGGCTGTGAGGTGTTTTTATTATGTGTTTTATGGCTGTGAGGTGTTTTTATTATGTGTTTTATGGCTGTGAGGTGTTTTTATTATGTGTTTTATGGCTGTGAGGTGTTTATATTACGTGTTTTATGGCTGTGAGGTGTTTTTATTATGTGTTTTATGGCTGTGAGGTGTTTTTATTATGTGTTTTATGGCTGTGAGGTGTTTATATTACGTGTTTTATGGCTGTGAGGTGTTTTTATTATGTGTTTTATGGCTGTGAGGTGTTTATATTATGTGTTTTATGGCTGTGAGGTGTTTATATTACGTGTTTTATGGCTGTGAGGTGTTTATATTACGTGTTTTATGGCTGTGAGGTGTTTTTATTATGTGTTTTATGGCTGTGAGGTGTTTTTATTATGTGTTTTATGGCTGTGAGGTGTTTTTATTACGTGTTTTATGGCTGTGAGGTGTTTTTATTACGTGTTTTATGGCTGTGAGGTGTTTATATTACGTGTTTTATGGCTGTGAGGTGTTTATATTACGTGTTTTATGGCTGTGAGGTGTTTATATTATGTGTTTTATGGCTGTGAGGTGTTTATATTACGTGTTTTATGGCTGTGAGGTGTTTTTATTATGTGTTTTATGGCTGTGAGGTGTTTATATTATGTGTTTTATGGCTGTGAGGTGTTTATATTACGTGTTTTATGGCTGTGAGGTGTTTTTATTATGTGTTTTATGGCTGTGAGGTGTTTTTATTATGTGTTTTATGGCTGTGAGGTGTTTATATTACGTGTTTTATGGCTGTGAGGTGTTTATATTACGTGTTTTATGGCTGTGAGGTGTTTTTATTATGTGTTTTATGGCTGTGAGGTGTTTTTATTACGTGTTTTATGGCTGTGAGGTGTTTTTATTATGTGTTTTATGGCTGTGAGGTGTTTATATTACGTGTTTTATGGCTGTGAGGTGTTTATATTACGTGTTTTATGGCTGTGAGGTGTTTTTATTATGTGTTTTATGGCTGTGAGGTGTTTTTATTATGTGTTTTATGGCTGTGAGGTGTTTATATTACGTGTTTTATGGCTGTGAGGTGTTTATATTACGTGTTTTATGGCTGTGAGGTGTTTTTATTATGTGTTTTATGGCTGTGAGGTGTTTATATTACGTGTTTTATGGCTGTGAGGTGTTTTTATTATGTGTTTTATGGCTGTGAGGTGTTTATATTACGTGTTTTATGGCTGTGAGGTGTTTTTATTATGTGTTTTATGGCTGTGAGGTGTTTTTATTATGTGTTTTATGGCTGTGAGGTGTTTATATTACGTGTTTTATGGCTGTGAGGTGTTTATATTTCGTGTTTTATGGCTGTGAGGTGTTTTTATTACGTGTTTTATGGCTGTGAGGTGTTTATATTACGTGTTTTATGGCTGTGAGGTGTTTTTATTATGTGTTTTATGGCTGTGAGGTGTTTATATTACGTGTTTTATGGCTGTGAGGTGTTTATATTACGTGTTTTATGGCTGTGAGGTGTTTTTATTACGTGTTTTATGGCTGTGAGGTGTTTTTATTATGTGTTTTATGGCTGTGAGGTGTTTTTATTATGTGTTTTATGGCTGTGAGGTGTTTTTATTACGTGTTTTATGGCTGTGAGGTGTTTATATTACGTGTTTTATGGCTGTGAGGTGTTTTTATTACGTGTTTTATGGCTGTGAGGTGTTTATATTACGTGTTTTATGGCTGTGAGGTGTTTTTATTATGTGTTTTATGGCTGTGAGGTGTTTTTATTATGTGTTTTATGGCTGTGAGGTGTTTTTATTACGTGTTTTATGGCTGTGAGGTGTTTATATTACGTGTTTTATGGCTGTGAGGTGTTTTTATTACGTGTTTTATGGCTGTGAGGTGTTTTTATTACGTGTTTTATGGCTGTGAGGTGTTTATATTACGTGTTTTATGGCTGTGAGGTGTTTTTATTATGTGTTTTATGGCTGTGAGGTGTTTATATTACGTGTTTTATGGCTGTGAGGTGTTTTTATTATGTGTTTTATGGCTGTGAGGTGTTTATATTACGTGTTTTATGGCTGTGAGGTGTTTTTATTATGTGTTTTATGGCTGTGAGGTGTTTATATTACGTGTTTTATGGCTGTGAGGTGTTTTTATTATGTGTTTTATGGCTGTGAGGTGTTTTTATTATGTGTTTTATGGCTGTGAGGTGTTTTTATTACGTGTTTTATGGCTGTGAGGTGTTTATATTACGTGTTTTATGGCTGTGAGGTGTTTTTATTATGTGTTTTATGGCTGTGAGGTGTTTATATTACGTGTTTTATGGCTGTGAGGTGTTTTTATTACGTGTTTTATGGCTGTGAGGTGTTTATATTACGTGTTTTATGGCTGTGAGGTGTTTTTATTACGTGTTTTATGGCTGTGAGGTGTTTATATTACGTGTTTTATGGCTGTGAGGTGTTTATATTACGTGTTTTATGGCTGTGAGGTGTTTATATTACGTGTTTTATGGCTGTGAGGTGTTTTTATTACGTGTTTTATGGCTGTGAGGTGTTTTTATTATGTGTTTTATGGCTGTGAGGTGTTTTTATTATGTGTTTTATGGCTGTGAGGTGTTTATATTACGTGTTTTATGGCTGTGAGGTGTTTATATTACGTGTTTTATGGCTGTGAGGTGTTTATATTACGTGTTTTATGGCTGTGAGGTGTTTATATTACGTGTTTTATGGCTGTGAGGTGTTTTTATTATGTGTTTTATGGCTGTGAGGTGTTTATATTACGTGTTTTATGGCTGTGAGGTGTTTTTATTATGTGTTTTATGGCTGTGAGGTGTTTTTATTACGTGTTTTATGGCTGTGAGGTGTTTTTATTCTGTGTTTTATGGCTGTGAGGTGTTTTTATTACGTGTTTTATGGCTGTGAGGTGTTTATATTACGTGTTTTATGGCTGTGAGGTGTTTTTATTATGTGTTTTATGGCTGTGAGGTGTTTTTATTACGTGTTTTATGGCTGTGAGGTGTTTTTATTCTGTGTTTTATGGCTGTGAGGTGTTTATATTACGTGTTTTATGGCTGTGAGGTGTTTATATTACGTGTTTTATGGCTGTGAGGTGTTTATATTACGTGTTTTATGGCTGTGAGGTGTTTATATTACGTGTTTTATGGCTGTGAGGTGTTTTTATTACGTGTTTTATGGCTGTGAGGTGTTTATATTACGTGTTTTATGGCTGTGAGGTGTTTATATTACGTGTTTTATGGCTGTGAGGTGTTTTTATTATGTGTTTTATGGCTGTGAGGTGTTTATATTACGTGTTTTATGGCTGTGAGGTGTTTTTATTATGTGTTTTATGGCTGTGAGGTGTTTTTATTACGTGTTTTATGGCTGTGAGGTGTTTTTATTCTGTGTTTTATGGCTGTGAGGTGTTTATATTACGTGTTTTATGGCTGTGAGGTGTTTATATTACGTGTTTTATGGCTGTGAGGTGTTTATATTACGTGTTTTATGGCTGTGAGGTGTTTTTATTATGTGTTTTATGGCTGTGAGGTGTTTTTATTACGTGTTTTATGGCTGTGAGGTGTTTTTATTCTGTGTTTTATGGCTGTGAGGTGTTTATATTACGTGTTTTATGGCTGTGAGGTGTTTATATTACGTGTTTTATGGCTGTGAGGTGTTTTTATTATGTGTTTTATGGCTGTGAGGTGTTTTTATTACGTGTTTTATGGCTGTGAGGTGTTTTTATTATGTGTTTTATGGCTGTGAGGTGTTTTTATTACGTGTTTTATGGCTGTGAGGTGTTTTTATTCTGTGTTTTATGGCTGTGAGGTGTTTATATTACGTGTTTTATGGCTGTGAGGTGTTTATATTACGTGTTTTATGGCTGTGAGGTGTTTATATTACGTGTTTTATGGCTGTGAGGTGTTTATATTACGTGTTTTATGGCTGTGAGGTGTTTATATTACGTGTTTTATGGCTGTGAGGTGTTTATATTACGTGTTTTATGGCTGTGAGGTGTTTTTATTACGTGTTTTATGGCTGTGAGGTGTTTTTATTCTGTGTTTTATGGCTGTGAGGTGTTTATATTACGTGTTTTATGGCTGTGAGGTGTTTTTATTACGTGTTTTATGGCTGTGAGGTGTTTTTATTACGTGTTTTATGGCTGTGAGGTGTTTTTATTATGTGTTTTATGGCTGTGAGGTGTTTTTATTACGTGTTTTATGGCTGTGAGGTGTTTTTATTATGTGTTTTATGGCTGTGAGGTGTTTATATTACGTGTTTTATGGCTGTGAGGTGTTTATATTACGTGTTTTATGGCTGTGAGGTGTTTTTATTACGTGTTTTATGGCTGTGAGGTGTTTATATTACGTGTTTTATGGCTGTGAGGTGTTTATATTACGTGTTTTATGGCTGTGAGGTGTTTTTATTACGTGTTTTATGGCTGTGAGGTGTTTATATTACGTGTTTTATGGCTGTGAGGTGTTTTTATTACTGTGTTTTATGGCTGTGAGGTGTTTATATTACGTGTTTTATGGCTGTGAGGTGTTTATATTACGTGTTTTATGGCTGTGAGGTGTTTTTATTACGTGTTTTATGGCTGTGAGGTGTTTATATTACGTGTTTTATGGCTGTGAGGTGTTTTTATTACGTGTTTTATGGCTGTGAGGTGTTTATATTACGTGTTTTATGGCTGTGAGGTGTTTTTATTACGTGTTTTATGGCTGTGAGGTGTTTTTATTATGTGTTTTATGGCTGTGAGGTGTTTATATTACGTGTTTTATGGCTGTGAGGTGTTTATATTACGTGTTTTATGGCTGTGAGGTGTTTATATTACGTGTTTTATGGCTGTGAGGTGTTTTTATTATGTGTTTTATGGCTGTGAGGTGTTTATATTACGTGTTTTATGGCTGTGAGGTGTTTATATTACGTGTTTTATGGCTGTGAGGTGTTTTTATTATGTGTTTTATGGCTGTGAGGTGTTTTTATTACGTGTTTTATGGCTGTGAGGTGTTTTTATTCTGTGTTTTATGGCTGTGAGGTGTTTATATTACGTGTTTTATGGCTGTGAGGTGTTTATATTACGTGTTTTATGGCTGTGAGGTGTTTATATTACGTGTTTTATGGCTGTGAGGTGTTTATATTACGTGTTTTATGGCTGTGAGGTGTTTATATTACGTGTTTTATGGCTGTGAGGTGTTTATATTACGTGTTTTATGGCTGTGAGGTGTTTATATTACGTGTTTTATGGCTGTGAGGTGTTTTTATTATGTGTTTTATGGCTGTGAGGTGTTTATATTACGTGTTTTATGGCTGTGAGGTGTTTTTATTATGTGTTTTATGGCTGTGAGGTGTTTATATTACGTGTTTTATGGCTGTGAGGTGTTTTTAATTTTGTGGTGGTGAGGTGTTTTTATTATGTGTTTTATGGCTGTGAGGTGTTTTTATTACGTGTTTTATGGCTGTGAGGTGTTTTTAATTTTGTGTTTTATGCTGTGAGGTGTTTTTATTACGTGTTTTATGGCTGTGAGGTGTTTATATTACGTGTTTTATGGCTGTGAGGTGTTTTTATTACGTGTTTTATGGCTGTGAGGTGTTTTTATTATGTGTTTTATGGCTGTGAGGTGTTTTTATTACGTGTTTTATGGCTGTGAGGTGTTTTTATTATGTGTTTTATGGCTGTGAGGTGTTTATATTACGTGTTTTATGGCTGTGAGGTGTTTTTATTATGTGTTTTATGGCTGTGAGGTGTTTATATTACGTGTTTTATGGCTGTGAGGTGTTTATATTACGTGTTTTATGGCTGTGAGGTGTTTATATTACGTGTTTTATGGCTGTGAGGTGTTTTTATTACGTGTTTTATGGCTGTGAGGTGTTTTTATTACGTGTTTTATGGCTGTGAGGTGTTTATATTACGTGTTTTATGGCTGTGAGGTGTTTATATTATGTGTTTTATGGCTGTGAGGTGTTTATATTACGTGTTTTATGGCTGTGAGGTGTTTATATTATGTGTTTTATGGCTGTGAGGTGTTTATATTACGTGTTTTATGGCTGTGAGGTGTTTATATTACGTGTTTTATGGCTGTGAGGTGTTTTTATTACGTGTTTTATGGCTGTGAGGTGTTTATATTACGTGTTTTATGGCTGTGAGGTGTTTTTATTATGTGTTTTATGGCTGTGAGGTGTTTATATTACGTGTTTTATGGCTGTGAGGTGTTTATATTACGTGTTTTATGGCTGTGAGGTGTTTTTATTATGTGTTTTATGGCTGTGAGGTGTTTATATTACGTGTTTTATGGCTGTGAGGTGTTTTTATTACGTGTTTTATGGCTGTGAGGTGTTTTTATTATGTGTTTTATGGCTGTGAGGTGTTTATATTACGTGTTTTATGGCTGTGAGGTGTTTTTATTACGTGTTTTATGGCTGTGAGGTGTTTTTATTACGTGTTTTATGGCTGTGAGGTGTTTTTATTACGTGTTTTATGGCTGTGAGGTGTTTATATTACGTGTTTTATGGCTGTGAGGTGTTTTTATTATGTGTTTTATGGCTGTGAGGTGTTTATATTACGTGTTTTATTGCTGTGAGGTGTTTTTATTATGTGTTTTATGGCTGTGAGGTGTTTATATTACGTGTTTTATGGCTGTGAGGTGTTTTTATTATGTGTTTTATGGCTGTGAGGTGTTTTTATTATGTGTTTTATGGCTGTGAGGTGTTTTTATTATGTGTTTTATGGCTGTGAGGTGTTTATATTACGTGTTTTATGGCTGTGAGGTGTTTTTATTATGTGTTTTATTGCTGTGAGGTGTTTTTATTACGTGTTTTATGGCTGTGAGGTGTTTTTATTACGTGTTTTATGGCTGTGAGGTGTTTATATTACGTGTTTTATGGCTGTGAGGTGTTTTTATTACGTGTTTTATGGCTGTGAGGTGTTTATATTACGTGTTTTATGGCTTTGAGGTGTTTTTATTATGTGTTTTATGGCTTTGAGGTGTTTTTATTATGTGTTTTATGGCTGTGAGGTGTTTATATTACGTGTTTTATGGCTGTGAGGTGTTTTTATTATGTGTTTTATGGCTGTGAGGTGTTTATATTATGTGTTTTATGGCTGTGAGGTGTTTTTATTACGTGTTTTATGGCTGTGAGGTGTTTTTATTACGTGTTTTATGGCTGTGAGGTGTTTTTATTACGTGTTTTATGGCTTTGAGGTGTTTTTATTATGTGTTTTATGGCTGTGAGGTGTTTATATTACGTGTTTTATGGCTGTGGGGTGTTTTTATTACGTGTTTTATGGCTGTGAGGTGTTTTTATTATGTGTTTTATGGCTGTGAGGTGTTTATATTACGTGTTTTATGGCTGTGAGGTGTTTTTATTATGTGTTTTATGGCTGTGAGGTGTTTATATTACGTGTTTTATGGCTGTGAGGTGTTTTTATTATGTGTTTTATGGCTGTGAGGTGTTTATATTACGTGTTTTATGGCTGTGAGGTGTTTTTATTATGTGTTTTATGGCTGTGAGGTGTTTATATTACGTGTTTTATGGCTGTGAGGTGTTTTTATTATGTGTTTTATGGCTGTGAGGTGTTTATATTACGTGTTTTATGGCTGTGAGGTGTTTTTATTATGTGTTTTATGGCTGTGAGGTGTTTATATTACGTGTTTTATGGCTGTGAGGTGTTTATATTACGTGTTTTATGGCTGTGAGGTGTTTATATTACGTGTTTTATGGCTGTGAGGTGTTTTTATTATGTGTTTTATGGCTGTGAGGTGTTTATATTACGTGTTTTATGGCTGTGAGGTGTTTTTATTACGTGTTTTATGGCTGTGAGGTGTTTATATTACGTGTTTTATGGCTGTGAGGTGTTTATATTACGTGTTTTATGGCTGTGAGGTGTTTATATTACGTGTTTTATGGCTGTGAGGTGTTTATATTACGTGTTTTATGGCTGTGAGGTGTTTTTATTACGTGTTTTATGGCTGTGAGGTGTTTTGATTACGTGTTTTATGGCTGTGAGGTGTTTTTATTACATGTTTTATGGCTGTGAGGTGTTTTTATTATGTGTTTTATGGCTGTGAGGTGTTTTTATTATGTGTTTTATGGCTGTGAGGTGTTTTGATTACGTGTTTTATGGCTGTGAGGTGTTTTTATTATGTGTTTTATGGCTGTGAGGTGTTTTTATTATGTGTTTTATGGCTGTGAGGTGTTTTGATTACGTGTTTTATGGCTGTGAGGTGTTTTTATTACATGTTTTATGGCTGTGAGGTGTTTTTATTATGTGTTTTATGGCTGTGAGGTGTTTTGATTACGTGTTTTATGGCTGTGAGGTGTTTTTATTACGTGTTTTATGGCTGTGAGGTGTTTTGATTACGTGTTTTATGGCTGTGAGGTGTTTTTATTACGTGTTTTATGGCTGTGAGGTGTTTTTATTATGTGTTTTATGGCTGTGAGGTGTTTTTATTACGTGTTTTATGGCTGTGAGGTGTTTTTATTACATGTTTTATGGCTGTGAGGTGTTTTTATTATGTGTTTTATGGCTGTGAGGTGTTTTTATTACGTGTTTTATGGCTGTGAGGTGTTTTGATTACGTGTTTTATGGCTGTGAGGTGTTTTTATTACGTGTTTTATGGCTGTGAGGTGTTTTTATTACATGTTTTATGGCTGTGAGGTGTTTTTATTATGTGTTTTATGGCTGTGAGGTGTTTTTATTACGTGTTTTATGGCTGTGAGGTGTTTTGATTACGTGTTTTATGGCTGTGAGGTGTTTTTATTATGTGTTTTATGGCTGTGAGGTGTTTTTATTACGTGTTTTATGGCTGTGAGGTGTTTTTATTACGTGTTTTATGGCTGTGAGGTGTTTTTATTACGTGTTTTATGGCTGTGAGGTGTTTTTATTACGTGTTTTATGGCTGTGAGGTGTTTTTATTATGTGTTTTATGGCTGTGAGGTGTTTTTATTACGTGTTTTATGGCTGTGAGGTGTTTTTATTACGTGTTTTATGGCTGTGAGGTGTTTTTATTATGTGTTTTATGGCTGTGAGGTGTTTTTATTACATGTTTTATGGCTGTGAGGTGTTTTTATTATGTGTTTTATGGCTGTGAGGAGTTTTTATTACGTGTTTTATGGCTGTGAGGTGTTTTTATTATGTGTTTTATGGCTGTGAGGTGTTTTTATTACGTGTTTTATGGCTGTGAGGTGTTTTTATTACGTGTTTTATGGCTGTGAGGTGTTTTTATTCCGTGTTTTATGGCTGTGAGGTGTTTTTATTACGTGTTTTATGGCTGTGAGGTGTTTTTATTACGTGTTTTATGGCTGTGAGGTGTTTTTATTACGTGTTTTATGGCTGTGAGGTGTTTTTATTCCGTGTTTTATGGCTGTGAGGTGTTTTTATTACATGTTTTATGGCTGTGAGGTGTTTTTATTATGTGTTTTATGGCTGTGAGGAGTTTTTATTACGTGTTTTATGGCTGTGAGGTGTTTTTATTATGTGTTTTATGGCTGTGAGGTGTTTTTATTACGTGTTTTATGGCTGTGAGGTGTTTTTATTACGTGTTTTATGGCTGTGAGGTGTTTTTATTCCGTGTTTTATGGCTGTGAGGTGTTTTTATTACGTGTTTTATGGCTGTGAGGTGTTTTTATTACGTGTTTTATGGCTGTGAGGTGTTTTTATTTCGTGTTTTATGGCTGTGAGGTGTTTTTATTACGTGTTTTATGGCTGTGAGGTGTTTTTATTATGTGTTTTATGGCTGTGAGGTGTTTATATTACGTGTTTTATGGCTGTGAGGTGTTTTTATTACGTGTTTTATGGCTGTGAGGTGTTTTTATTCCGTGTTTTATGGCTGTGAGGTGTTTTTATTACATGTTTTATGGCTGTGAGGTGTTTTTATTATGTGTTTTATGGCTGTGAGGTGTTTTTATTATGTGTTTTATGGCTGTGAGGTGTTTTTATTATGTGTTTTATGGCTGTGAGGTGTTTTTATTATGTGTTTTATGGCTGTGAGGTGTTTTTTACGTGTTTTATGGCTGTGAGGTGTTTTTATTATGTGTTTTATGGCTGTGAGGTGTTTTTATTACGTGTTTTATGGCTGTGAGGTGTTTTTATTATGTGTTTTATGGCTGTGAGGTGTTTTTATTACGTGTTTTATGGCTGTGTGGTGTTTTTATTACGTGTTTTATGGCTGTGAGGTGTTTTTATTACGTGTTTTATGGCTGTGAGGTGTTTTTATTACATGTTTTATGGCTGTGAGGTGTTTTTATTACATGTTTTTTGGCTGTGAGGTGTTTTTATTATGTGTTTTATGGCTGTGAGGTGTTTTTATTACGTGTTTTATGGCTGTGAGGTGTTTTTATTATGTGTTTTATGGCTGTGAGGTGTTTTTATTACGTGTTTTATGGCTGTGAGGTGTTTTTATTATGTGTTTTATGGCTGTGAGGTGTTTTTATTATGTGTTTTATGGCTGTGAGGTGTTTTTATTATGTGTTTTATGGCTGTGAGGTGTTTTTATTACGTGTTTTATGGCTGTGAGGTGTTTTTATTACGTGTTTTATGGCTGTGAGATGTTTTTATTATGTGTTTTATGGCTGTGAGGTGTTTTTATTACGTGTTTTATGGCTGTGAGGTGTTTTTATTACGTGTTTTATGGCTGTGAGGTGTTTTTATTATGTGTTTTATGGCTGTGAGGTGTTTTTATTACGTGTTTTATGGCTGTGAGGTGTTTTTATTACGTGTTTTATGGCTGTGAGGTGTTTTTATTATGTGTTTTATGGCTGTGAGGTGTTTTTATTACGTGTTTTATGGCTGTGTGGTGTTTTTATTACGTGTTTTATGGCTGTGTGGTGTTTTTATTACGTGTTTTATGGCTGTGAGGTGTTTTTATTACGTGTTTTATGGCTGTGAGGTGTTTTTATTACGTGTTTTATGGCTGTGAGGTGTTTATATTACGTGTTTTATGGCTGTGAGGTGTTTATATTACGTGTTTTATGGCTGTGAGGTGTTTTTATTACATGTTTTATGGCTGTGAGGTGTTTTTATTATGTTTTATGGCTGTGAGGTGTTTATATTACGTGTTTTATGGCTGTGAGGTGTTTTTATTACGTGTTTTATGGCTGTGAGGTGTTTTTATTATGTGTTTTATGGCTGTGAGGTGTTTTTATTATGTGTTTTATGGCTGTGTGGTGTTTTTATTATGTGTTTTATGGCTGTGAGGTGTTTTTATTATGTGTTTTATGGCTGTGAGGTGTTTTTATTACGTGTTTTATGGCTGTGTGGTGTTTTTATTACGTGTTTTATGGCTGTGAGGTGTTTTTATTACGTGTTTTATGGCTGTGAGGTGTTTTTATTACATGTTTTATGGCTGTGAGGTGTTTTTATTATGTGTTTTATGGCTGTGTGGTGTTTTTATTACGTGTTTTATGGCTGTGTGGTGTTTTTATTACGTGTTTTATGGCTGTGAGGTGTTTTTATTATGTGTTTTATGGCTGTGAGGTGTTTTTATTATGTGTTTTATGGCTGTGAGGTGTTTTTATTGCGTGTTTTATGGCTGTGAGGTGTTTTTATTATGTGTTTTATGGCTGTGTGGTGTTTTTATTACGTGTTTTATGGTTGCGAGGTGTTTTTATTACGTGTTTTATGGCTGTGAGGTGTTTTTATTACGTGTTTTATGGCTGTGAGGTGTTTTTATTACGTGTTTTATGGCTGTGAGGTGTTTTTATTATGTGTTTTATGGCTGTGAGGTGTTTTTATTCCGTGTTTTATGGCTGTGTGGTGTTTTTATTACGTGTTTTATGGCTGTGAGGTGTTTTTATTGCGTGTTTTATGGCTGTGAGGTGTTTTTATTATGTGTTTTATGGCTGTGAGGTGTTTTTCATTTTGTGGTGGTGAGGCATTTTTATTACGTGTTTTATGGCTGTGAGGTGTTTTTATTACGTGTTTTATGGCTGTGAGGTGTTTTTATTACGTGTTTTATGGCTGTGAGGTGTTTTTATTATGTGTTTTATGGCTGTGAGGTGTTTTTATTCCGTGTTTTATGGCTGTGTGGTGTTTTTATTACGTGTTTTATGGCTGTGTGGTGTTTTTATTGCGTGTTTTATGGCTGTGAGGTGTTTTTATTATGTGTTTTATGGCTGTGAGGTGTTTTTCATTTTGTGGTGGTGAGGCATTTTTATTACGTGTTTTATGGCTGTGAGGTGTTTTTATTATGTGTTTTATGGCTGTGAGGTGTTTTTATTATGTGTTTTATGGCTGTGAGGTGTTTTTATTACGTGTTTTATGGCTGTGTGGTGTTTTTATTACGTGTTTTATGGCTGTGTGGTGTTTTTATTACGTGTTTTATGGCTGTGAGGTGTTTTTATTACGTGTTTTATGGCTGTGAGGTGTTTTTATTACGTGTTTTATGGCTGTGAGGTGTTTATATTACGTGTTTTATGGCTGTGAGGTGTTTATATTACGTGTTTTATGGCTGTGAGATGTTTTTATTACGTGTTTTATGGCTGTGAGGTGTTTATATTACGTGTTTTATGGCTGTGAGGTGTTTTTATTACATGTTTTATGGCTGTGAGGTGTTTTTATTATGTTTTATGGCTGTGAGGTGTTTATATTACGTGTTTTATGGCTGTGAGGTGTTTTTATTACGTGTTTTATGGTTGCGAGGTGTTTTTATTACGTGTTTTATGGCTGTGAGGTGTTTTTATTACGTGTTTTATGGCTGTGAGGTGTTTTTATCTCGTGTTTTATGGCTGTGGGGTGTTTTAAATTACTTGGTGGTGAGGTGTTTTGAATTACGTGGTGGTGAGGTGTTTTAAATTACTTGGTGCTGAGGTGTTTTGAATTACGTGGTGGTGAGGTGTTTTGAATTACTTGGTGGTGAGGTGTTTTGAATTACTTGGTGGTGAGGTGTTTTGAATTACTTGGTGGTGAGGTGTTTTGAATTACTTGGTGTTGAGGTGTTTTGAATTACGTGGTGGTGAGGTGTTTTGAATTACTTGGTGGTGAGGTGTTTTGAATTACTTGGTGGTGAGGTGTTTTGAATTACTTGGTGTTGAGGTGTTTTGAATTACTTGGTGGTGAGGTGTTTTGAATTACTTGGTGGTGAGGTGTTTTGAATTACTTGATGGTGAGGTGTTTTGATTTACGTGGTGGTGAGGTGTTTTGAATTACTTGGTGATGAGGTGTTTTAAATTACTTGGTGGTGAGGTGTTTTGAATTATGTGGGGGTGAGGTGTTTTGAATTACTTGGTGGTGAGGTGTTTTGAATTACGTGGTGGTGCGGTGTTTTGATTTACGTGGTGGTGAGGTGTTTTGAATTACTTGGTGTTGAGGTGTTTTGATTTACGTGGTGGTGAGGTGTTTTGAATTACTTGGTGGTGAGGTGTTTTGAATTACTTGGTGGTGAGGTGTTTTGAATTACTTGGTGGTGAGGTGTTTTGAATTACTTGGTGGTGAGGTGTTTTGAATTACTTGGTGGTGAGGTGTTTTGAATTACTTAGTGGTGAGGTGTTTTGAATTACTTGGTGGTGAGGTGTTTTGAATTACTTGGTGGTGAGGTGTTTTGAATTACTTGGTGGTGCGGTGTTTTGATTTACGTGGTGGTGAGGTGTTTTGATTTACGTGGTGGTGAGGTGTTTTGATTTTTGTGGTGGTGAGGTGTTTTGAATTACGTGGTGGTGCGGTGTTTTGATTTACGTGGTGGTGAGGTGTTTTGATTTACGTGGTGGTGAGGTGTTTTGATTTATGTGGTGGTGAGGTGTTTTGATTTACATGGTGGTGAGGTGTTTTGGAATTACGTGGTGGTGCGGTGTTTTGAATTATGTGGTGGTGAGGTGTTTTGATTTACGTGGTGGTGAGGTGTTTTGAATTACGTGGTGGTGCGGTGTTTTGAATTACTTGGTGGTGAGGTGTTTTGAATTACGTGGTGGTGAGGTGTTTTGAATTACGTGGTGGTGAGGTGTTTTGAATTACTTGGTGGTGAGGTGTTTTGGAATTACGTGGTGGTGAGGTGTTTTGAATTACGTGGTGGTGCGGTGTTTTGAATTACGTGGTGGTGAGGTGTTTTGAATTACGTGGTGGTGAGGTGTTTTGGAATTACGTGGTGGTGAGGTGTTTTGAATTATGTGGTGGTGAGGTGTTTTGAATTACGTGGTGGTGAGGTGTTTTGAATTACGTGGTGGTGAGGTGTTTTGAATTACGTGGTGGTGAGGTGTTTTGGAATTACGTGGTGGTGAGGTGTTTTGAATTATGTGGTGGTGAGGTGTTTTGAATTACTTGGTGGTGAGGTGTTTTGGAATTACGTGGTGGTGAGGTGTTTTGAATTATGTGGTGGTGAGGTGTTTTGAATTACGTGGTGGTGAGGTGTTTTGAATTATGTGGTGGTGCGGTGTTTTGAATTACTTGGTGGTGAGGTGTTTTGAATTACGTGGTGGTGAGGTGTTTTGAATTACGTGGTGGTGAGGTGTTTTGAATTACTTGGTGGTGAGATGTTTTGGAATTACGTGGTGGTGCGGTGTTTTGAATTACGTGGTGGTGCGGTGTTTTGAATTACGTGGTGGTGAGGTGTTTTGATTTACGTGGTGGTGAGGTGTTTTGAATTACGTGGTTGTGCGGTGTTTTGAATTACTTGGTGGTGAGGTGTTTTGATTTACGTGGTGGTGAGGTGTTTTGATTTACGTGGTGGTGAGGTGTTTTGAATTACGTGGTGGTGCGGTGTTTTGAATTACTTGGTGGTGAGGTGTTTTGAATTACGTGGTGGTGAGGTGTTTTGAATTACGTGGTGGTGAGGTGTTTTGAATTGCTTGGTGGTGAGGTGTTTTGAATTACGTGGTGGTGAGGTGTTTTGAATTACGTGGTGGTGAGGTGTTTTGAATTGCTTGGTGGTGAGGTGTTTTGAATTACGTGGTGGTGAGGTGTTTTGAATTACGTGGTGGTGCGGTGTAATCGTCCCAAACTTCCAGTCTGCACCTGCCCCTCCCCTATGTGTGTGCTGAGGGGTTCTTCCTTGAAAAAAAAAACATTCAACCGAAATCTTCAACCTAAATTGCCTATAAAATGTAATATCACAAACACATCAAATACATTTGTGCAAAGTAATTGTTTGTATTATGATTGGTGAAAATCATGACAACACAGCAACTCAGGTACAGTCATTAGCCTCAGCTAAAATAAGCCCGTTCCTCAGTATCGACGCTTTGTGAGGGGAGCGCAGCGAGCCGAGCCAAGCTAGTGTATATATATATATATATATATATATATAGAGAGAGAGAGAGAGAGAGAGAGAGAGAGAGAGAGAGAGAGAGAGAGAGAGAGAGAGAGAGAGAAGAAGAAGAAGAAAGAAAAAAAAGAAAGAAAAAGAAAGAATCAGGTGAAAATTGACGAATTATCTGATCTTGACCTTTGCCCTTCTGACCTATTGATCTCGATTTCAATAAGCTTCTTGCTTGCGATGACCTCTACCTGATTATGTTTCGTGAAGATTGGAGTAAAAATGTGACCTGTGGGCGATAGACAGACAGAGAAACATCAGTGAAAACAAAACCTCGATCCACTTTCGGTAATTACAACACGAGAAATTAACAACCACAAATTTGGTTCCACAGTGACACGTTTGGCGAGTCGTCTCCATGACGTGGCTGTCATACAGTGTGACATAATTGTGGCAAGGAGACCATTGGGTTAGCATGTTCAGCTGAAGGGTCACGAAACCAACTACAATACCGTTGCACAACTCGTTCCGCATTAATCGTGTCTTCATTTGATAAAACCGGATGCTTTCATACCAACGAGATCAGAACGTAAAATCAGCTCGTGAACCCCATATGTACGGACCATGTACTCCAGTCCGCATGGTCCGTCATGCATGGACACACACAGACACACGCTGCACATACTTCACACACTGACACACTGACACACCTACACACAGTCACACAGAGACACACACTGATGCACTGATGCACACTGACACACAAACAGACACATACAGACATACACATACACATACAGACACACACATACACATACAGACACACAAAGACACATACAGACACATACAGACACACACTGACACACACAGACACACACTGACACACACAGACACACACTGACACACGCAGACTCACATTGACGCACACTGACACATACAAACACATACAGGCACACACTGACACACGCAGACTCACATTGACGCACACTGACACATACAGACACACACAGACACATACAGACACACACTGACACACGCAGACTCACATTGACGCACACTGACACATACAGACTCACACAGAGGCACAGTCACACACAGACACACCTATACACAGTCACACACAGACCCACACTGACACACACTGATGCACACTGATGCACACTGACACACACACATACAGACACACACTGACACACACACACACACCAACACACACACATATACACACACATACCGATAAACACACATACACACATAACGATAAACACACACACACAAACACACATACCGATAAACACATACACACACACGCATACCGATAAACACATTCACACACACACACACACACACACACACACACACACACACACATACCGATAAACACACACACATACCAATAAGCACACACACACACATACCGATAAACACACACACACACACACACATACCGATAAACACACACACGCACACACACTCATACCGATAAACACACACACATACCGATAAACACACACACATACCGATAAACACACACACATACCGAGAAACACACACACACATACACACACACACACACACACACACACACACACACACATACACATACCGATAAACACACACACACACATACACATACACACACATGCCGATAAACACACACACACACACACACACACATACCAATAAACACACACACATACCGATAAACACACACACATACCGAGAAACACACACACACACACACACACACACATACCGATAAACACACACACACACACACACACATAAACACACATACTGATAAACACACACACACACATACCGATAAACACACACACACACACACACACACACACACATACACAAACACACATACACACACACACATACACACACATACCGATAAACACACAAACACATACACACACATACTGATGAACACACACACACACACATACACAAACACACACATACCGAAAAACACAAACACACACACACACATACACACACACACACATACACACACATACCGATAAACACACATACAGACACACCTATAAAAACACGTGCACATCCATAAACACTCGCACACACATAAACATGCAAACCCACACCTATAAATACACACACCATACACACCTGGCCTGAGACCCTCGCCTCATGACGTATTGCAAAGACCATCGGATCACGTTTCACCACTTGACGTGAAGAAACCTACAGACCCTTAACCTTGCCACACCTTGATTTACCACACTTCCTCACTACAAACCACAAACTCGATTGGATTCGATTTCAATTTCTATCGTAATTGATGTCAGATTCGGGCCAAGAAACACAAGGTGTTCAACAAGAAGGTGAACGAGCTAGGTACATCTTACTATCACAATCCAAGGTGTTCAACAAGAAGGTGAACGAGCTAGGTACATCTTACTATCACATTCCAAGGTGTTCAACAAGAAGGTGAACGAGCTAGGTATTCCAAAACATGGCGCAGGTAGTTATACATCCTCGCCATTGTGACATTTACACTGTGCTGGTATGTAACTGATATGTACAGGTCTCTGTTAATGATGTACAGTACATATGGTGCTGGTCTACTGGAGCAATGCACGGTATGATATATGACTGAAAAGTAAGTGTTGTATTTATGCCAATGTATGAGGTATGTATGCAGTTACTGGTGCACATGCCATGGTATGATGTAAGAATAGTACCGGGGCGATGCCATGGTATGATGTAAGAATAGTACCGGGGCGATGCCATGGTATGATGTAAGAATAGTACCGGGGCGATGCCATGGTATGATGTAAGAATAGTACCGGGGCGATGCCATGGTATGATGTAAGAATAGTACCGGGGCGATGCCATGGTATGATGGAAGAATAGTAGGCCTACCGGGGCGATGCCATGGTATGAAGTAAGAAAGCTCGCCGCCATTGGACTCTGGAGCAGTGGAAACGCGTTCTCTGGAGTGATGAATCACGCTTCACCATCTGGCAGTCCAATGGACGAATCTAGGTTTGGCAGATGCCAGGAGAACGCTACCTGCCCGAATGCAAAGTGCCAACTGAAAAGTTTGATGGAGGAGGAATAATGGTCCGGGGCTGTTTTTCATGGTTCGGGCTGGGCCCCTTAGTTCCAGTGAAGGGAAATCTTAACGCTACAGCATACAATGACATTCTAGACGATTGTGTGCTTCCAACTTTGTGGCCACAGTTTGGTGAACGTTCAACAGTTTGGGGAAGGCCATTTCCTGTTTCAGAATGACAATGCCCCCCATGCACAAAGTGAGGTCCATACAGAAATGGTTTGTTGAGATCGGTGTGGAAGAACTTGACTGGTCTGCACAGAGCCCTGATCTCAACCCCATCGAACACCTTTGGGATGAATTGGAAAGCCGACTGCGAGCCAGGCCTAATCGCCCAACATCCGTGCCCGACCTCACTAATGCTCTTGTGGCTGAATGGAAGCAAATCCCCACAGCAATGTTCCAACTCGCTAGCTGCCATTTTAGTTGTAAGAAACCCCATGTTGAACATGTACTCAACCATTTCTCGGACATGCATTTACCGATCTTGTTCAATCTTTGCACACAAATAAGAAATGATGGCTTACATATGCACGTCATTTTTGTTAGATATCAGATCCAAGATTGCCGACTGGCGGCCATTTTCTTACTTAAACGTATCCCCAACCATAGTCTCAACATGAATGGTCCCACTTTGTCCAAACTTGTCACAAGCACAGTACATGATGGCATACATGACTGTGTTCCTCACTTTATTTTGAAATATTATCAAAGATGGCCGACTGGTAGACTAGCGGCCAATTTAGTTGTAAAAAAACTCTATTGGCCACGTTCTCAACCATTTCTCAGAGATGCATGTACCAATCTTGTTCAAATTTGGCACACAGAAAATGAATGATAGTTTACATATGCACGTCGTTTTTTTTTTCGAGATCACATCTAAAATTGCCGACTGGCGGCCATTCTGTTACTTAAACGTGACCACAACCATTTCTCGACATGCATGGACCGATTTTGTTCAAACTTGGCACAAAGACAATACACGAGAGGATACATATTATGCAGAAGATTTTGTTTTGTAATCTGACCAATGATGGGCAACTGACGTGGTCTTTAACTCCGTACAGCACAATTACTAAAACCACAGAGGCAATGGCATTTTATGTCTTTTTTCCTTGTTCTGTCTGTCTTGTTTATCTGTTTGATGTCATTCGCATACAGGTCACAATTTCAAACCAATCTTCACGAAACCTCACCAAATGGTCTAGGGGGTCATAAGGTCAAAAAGGTCAAAAATATTTTGATATTGAACCAAAAAGGTCAACATAGGCCAAAGGTCCGGTCCACAACTTAGGTCGAGTTTCTAAATCCTCAATTTCCGTCCGATTGATTTGAAACTTGAACAGGATTTGCATATTTAGTCATTTAATTCAAACATTTATTGTTGAGGTCAACATCAGGCAAAAGGTCAACATAGGCCAAAGGTCAACAACTAAGTTGAAATTTTTCTAAAGCCTCAATTTCCATCCGATTGACTTGAAACTTGAACAGGATTTGCATATTTGGTCATTTCATTCAACCACCATTTATTGTGGAGGTCAACATCAAGCAAAAGGTCAACATAGGCCAAAGGTCAACAACTAAGTTGAAATTTTTCTAAATCCTCAATTTCCATCTGATTGACTTGAAACTTGAACAGGATATGCATATTTGGTCATTTCATTCAACCACCATTTATTGTTGAGGTCAACATCAGGCAAAACGTCAACATAGGCCAAAGGTCAACAACTAAGTTGAAATTTTTCTTAAGCCTCAATTTCCAACCGATTGACTTGAAACTTGAACAGGATTTGCATATTTGGTCATTTCATTCAACCACCATTTATTTTTGAGGTCAACATCAGGCAAAAGGTCAACATAAGCCAAAGGTCAACAACTAAGTTGAAATTTTTCTAAAGCCTCAATTTCCATCCGATTGACTTGAAACTTAAACAGGATTAGCATATTTGGTCATTTCATTCAACCACCATTTATTGTTGAGGTCAACATCAGGCAAAAGGTCACCGTAGGCCAAAGGTCAACAACTAAGTTGAAATTTTTCTATAGCCTCAATTTCCATCCGATTGACTTGAAACTTGAACAGGATTTGCATATTTGGTCATTTAATTCAAACATTTATTGTTGAGGTCAACATCAGGCAAAAGGTCAACATAGGCCAAAGGTCAACAACTAAGTTGAAAATTACTAAAGCCTCAATTTCCATCCGATTGACTTGAAACTTGAACAGGATTTGCATATTTGGTCATTTAATTCAAACATTTATTGTGGAGGTCAACATCAGGCAAAAGGTCAACATAGGCCAAAGGGCAACAACGAAGTTGATATTTTTCTAAAGCCTCAATTTCCATCTGATTGACTTGAAACTTGAACAGGATTTGCATATTTGGTCATTTCCTTCAACCACCATTTATTGTGGAGGTCAACATCAGGCAAAAGGTCAACATAGGCCAAAGGTCAACAAATAAGTTGAAATTTTTCTAAATACTCAATTTCCATCTGATTGACTTGAAACTTGAACAGGATTTGCATATTTGGTCATTTAATTCAAACATTTATTGTTGAGGTCAACATCAGGCAAAAGGTCAACATAGGCCAAAGGTCAACAATAAGTTGAAATATTTCTAAAGCCTCAATTTCCATCCGATTGACTTGAAACTTGAACAGGATTTGCATATTTGGTCATTTCATTCAACCACCATTTATTGTTGAGGTCAACATCAGGCAAAAGGTCAACATAGGCCAAAGGTCAACAACTAAGTTGAAATTTTTCTAAAGCCTCAATTTCCATCCGATTGACTTGAAACTTGAACAGGATTTGCATGTTTGGTCATTTTATTCAAACATTTATTGTTGAGGTCAACATCAGGCAAAAGGTCAACATAGGCCAAAGGTCAACAACTAAGTTGAAATTTTTCTAAAGCCTCAATTTCCATCCGATTGACTTGAAACTTGAACACAATTTGCATATTTGGTCATTTAATTCAAACATTTATTGTGGAGGTCAACATCAGGCAAAAGGTCAACATAGGCCAAAGGTCAACAACTAAGTTGAAATTTTTCTAAAGCCTCAATTCCCATCCGATTGACTTGAAACTTGAACAGGATTTGCATAATTGGTCATTTAATTCAAACATTTATTGTGGAGGTCAACATCAGGCAAAAGGTCAACATAGGCCAAAGGTCAACAACGAAGTTGAAATTTTTCTAAAGCCTCAATTTCCATCCGATTGACTTGAAACTTGAACAGGATTTGCATATTTGGTCATTTCATTCAACCACCATTTATTGTGGAGGTCAACATCAGGCAAAAGGTCAACATAGGCCAAAGGTCAACAACTAAGTTGAAATTTTTCTAAAGCCTCAATTTCCATCCGATTGACTTGAAACTTGAACAGGATTTGCATATTTGGTCATTTCATTCAACCACCATTTATTGTGGAGGTCAACATCAAGCAAAAGGTCAACATAGGCCAAAGGTCAACAACTAAGTTGAAATTTTTCTAAATCCTCAATTTCCATCTGATTGACTTGAAACTTGAACAGGATTTGCATATTTGGTCATTTCATTCAACCACCATTTATTGTTGAGGTCAACATCAGGCAAAACGTCAACATAGGCCAAAGGTCAACAACTAAGTTGAAATTTTTCTTAAGCCTCAATTTCCAACCGATTGACTTGAAACTTGAACAGGATTTGCATATTTGGTCATTTCATTCAACCACCATTTATTTTTGAGGTCAACATCAGGCAAAAGGTCAACATAAGCCAAAGGTCAACAACTAAGTTGAAATTTTTCTAAAGCCTCAATTTCCATCCAATTGACTTGAAACTTAAACAGGATTAGCATATTTGGTCATTTCATTCAACCACCATTTATTGTTGAGGTCAACATCAGGCAAAAGGTCAACGTAGGCCAAAGGTCAACAACTAAGTTCAAATTTTTCTATAGCCTCAATTTCCATCCGATTGACTTGAAACTTGAACAGGATTTGCATATTTGGTCATTTAATTCAAACATTTATTGTTGAGGTCAACATCAGGCAAAAGGTCAACATAGGCCAAAGGTCAACAACTAAGTTGAAAATTACTAAAGCCTCAATTTCCATCCAATTGACTTGAAACTTGAACAGGATTTGCATATTTGGTCATTTAATTCAAACATTTATTGTGGAGGTCAACATCAGGCAAAAGGTCAACATAGGCCAAAGGGCAACAACGAAGTTGATATTTTTCTAAAGCCTCAATTTCCATCTGATTGACTTGAAACTTGAACAGGATTTGCATATTTGGTCATTTCCTTCAACCACCATTTATTGTGGAAGTCAACATCAGGCAAAAGGTCAACATAGGCCAAAGGTCAACAAATAAGTTGAAATTTTTCTAAATCCTCAATTTCCATCTGATTGACTTGAAACTTGAACAGGATTTGCATATTTGGTCATTTAATTCAAACATTTATTGTTGAGGTCAACATCAGGCAAAAGGTCAACATAGGCCAAAGGTCAACAATAAGTTGAAATTTTTCTAAAGCCTCAATTTCCATCCGATTGACTTGAAACTTGAACAGGATTTGCATATTTGGTCATTTCATTCAACCACCATTTATTGTTGAGGTCAACATCAGGCAAAAGGTCAACATAGGCCAAAGGTCAACAACTAAGTTGAAATTTTTCTAAAGCCTCAATTTCCATCCGATTGACTTGAAACTTGAACAGGATTTGCATGTTTGGTCATTTTATTCAAACATTTATTGTTGAGGTCAACATCAGGCAAAAGGTCAACATAGGCCCAAGGTCAACAACTAAGTTGAAATTTTTCTAAAGTCTCAATTTCCATCCGATTGACTTGAAACTTGAACAGGATTTGCATATTTGGTCATTTAATTCAAACATTTATTGTGGAGGTCAACATCAGGCAAAAGGTCAACATAGGCCAAAGGTCAACAACGAAGTTGAAATTTTTCTAAAGCCTCAATTTCCATCCGATTGACTTGAAACTTGAACAGGATTTGCATATTTGGTCATTTCATTCAACCACCATTTATTGTGGAGGTCAACATCAGGCAAAAGGTCAACATAGGCCAAAGGTCAACAACTAAGTTGAAATTTTTCTAAAGCCTCAATTTCCATCCGATTGACTTGAAACTTGAACAGGATTTGCATATTTGGTCATTTCATTGAACCACCATTTATTGTGGAGGTCAACATCAAGCAAAAGGTCAACATAGGCCAAAGGTCAACAACTAAGTTGAAATTTTTCTAAATCCTCAATTTCCATCTGATTGACTTGAAACTTGAACAGGATTTGCATATTTGGTCATTTCATTCAACCACCATTTATTGTTGAGGTCAACATCAGGCAAAACGTCAACATAGGCCAAAGGTCAACAACTAAGTTGAAATTTTTCTTAAGCCTCAATTTCCATCCGATTGATTTGAAACTTGAACAGGATTTGCATATTTGGTCACTTCATTCAACCATTTATTGTTGAGGTCAACATCAGGCAAAAGGTCAACATAGGCCATAGGTCAACAACTAAGTTGAAATTTTTCTAAAGCCTCAATTTCCATCCGATTGACTTGAAACTTGAACAGGATTTGCATATTTGGTCATTTAATTCAAACATTTATTGTTGAGGTCAACATCAGGCAAAAGGTCAACAGAGGCCAAAGGTCAACAACTAAGTTGAAATTTTTCTAAAGCCTCAATTTCCATCCGATTGACTTGAAACTTGAACAGGATTTGCATATTTGGTCATTTAATTCAAACATTTATTGTGGAGGTCAACATCCGGCAAAAGGTCAACATAGGCCAAAGGTCAACAACGAAGTTGAAATTTTTCTAAAGCCTCAATTTCCATCCGATTGACTTGAAACTTGAACAGGATTTGCATATTTGGTCATTTCATTCAACCACCATTTATTGTGGAGGTCAACATCAGGCAAAAGGTCAACATCGGCCAAAGGTCAACAACTAAGTTGAAATTTTTCTAAAGCCTCAATTTCCATCCGATTGACTTGAAACCTGAACAGGATTTGCATATTTGGTCATTTCATTCAACCACCATTTATTGTGGAGGTCAACATCAGGCAAAAGGTCAACATAGGCCAAAGTTCAACAACTAAGTTGAAATTTTTCGAAAGCCTCAATTTCCATCCGATTGACTTGAAACTTGAACAGGATTTGCATATTTGGTCATTTCATTCAACCACCATTTATTGTGGAGGTCAACATCAAGCAAAAGGTCAACATAGGCCAAAGGTCAACAACTAAGTTGAAATTTTTCTAAATCCTCAATTTCCATCTGATTGACTTGAAACTTGAACAGGATTTGCATATTTGGTCATTTCATTCAACCACCATTTATTGTTGAGGTCAACATCAGGCAAAACGTCAACATAGGCCAAAGGTCAACAACTAAGTTGAAATTTTTCTTAAGCCTCAATTTCCAACCGATTGACTTGAAACTTGAACAGGATTTGCATATTTGGTCATTTCATTCAACCACCATTTATTGTTGAGGTCAACATCAGGCAAAACGTCAACATAGGCCAAAGGTCAACAACTAAGTTGAAATTTTTCTAAAGCCTCAATTTCCATCCGATTGACATGAAACTTGAACAGGATTTGCATATTTGGTCATTTAATTCAAACATTTATTGTGGAGGTCAACATCAGGCAAAAGGTCAACATAGGCCAAAGGTCAACAACTAAGTTGAAATTTTTCTAAAGCCTCAATTTCCATTCGATTGACTTGAAACTTGAACAGGATTTGCATATTTGGTCATTTAATTCAAACATTTATTGTGGAGGTCAACATCAGGCAAAAGGTCAACATAGGCCAAAGGTCAACAACGAAGTTGAAATTTTTCTAAAGCCTCAATTTCCATCCGATTGACTTGAAACTTGAACAGGATTTACACATTTGGTCATTTCATTCAACCACCATTTATTGTGGAGGTCAACATCAGGCAAAAGGTCAACATAGGCCAAAGGTCAACAACTAAGTTGAAATTTTTCTAAAGCCTCAATTTCCATCTGATTGACTTGAAACTTGAACAGGATTTGCATATTTGGTCATTTCATTCAACCACCATTTATTGTGGAGGTCAACATCAAGCAAAAGGTCAACATAGGCCAAAGGTCAACAACTAAGTTGAAATTTTTCTAAATCCTCAATTTCCATCTGATTGACTTGAAACTTGAACAGGATTTGCATATTTGGTCATTTCATTCAACCACCATTTATTGTTGAGGTCAACATCAGGCAAAACGTCAACATAGGCCAAAGGTCAACAACTAAGTTGAAATTTTTCTTAAGCCTCAATTTCCAACCGATTGACTTGAAACTTGAACAGGATTTGCATATTTGGTCACTTCATTCAACCACCATTTATTTTTGAGGTCAACATCAGGCAAAAGGTCAACATAAGCCAAAGGTCAACAACTAAGTTGAAATTTTTCTAAAGCCTCAATTTCCATCCGATTGATTTGAAACTTGAACAGGATTTGCATATTTGGTCACTTCATTCAACCATTTATTGTTGAGGTCAACATCAGGCAAAAGGTCAACATAGGCCATAGGTCAACAACTAAGTTGAAATTTTTCTAAAGCCTCAATTTCCATCCGATTGACTTGAAACTTGAACAGGATTTGCATATTTGGTCATTTAATTCAAACATTTATTGTTGAGGTCAACATCAGGCAAAAGGTCAACAGAGGCCAAAGGTCAACAACTAAGTTGAAATTTTTCTAAAGCCTCGATTTCCATCCGATTGACTTGAAACTTGAACAGGATTTGCATATTTGGTCATTTAATTCAAACATTTATTGTGGAGGTCAACATCAGGCAAAAGGTCAACATAGGCCAAAGGTCAACAACGAAGTTGAAATTTTTCTAAAGCCTCAATTTCCATCCGATTGACTTGAAACTTGAACAGGATTTGCATATTTGGTCATTTCATTCAACCACCATTTATTGTGGAGGTCAACATCAGGCAAAAGGTCAACATAGGCCAAAGGTCAACAACTAAGTTGAAATTTTTCTAAATCCTCAATTTCCATCTGATTGACTTGAAACTTGAACAGGATTTGCATATTTTGTCATTTCATTCAACCACCATTTATTGTTGAGGTCAACATCAGGCAAAACGTCAACATAGGCTAAAGGTCAACAACTAAGTTGAAATTTTTCTTAAGCCTCAATTTCCAACCGATTGACTTGAAACTTGAACAGGATTTGCATATTTGGTCATTTCATTCAACCACCATTTATTGTTGAGGTCAACATCAGGCAAAACGTCAACATAGGCCAAAGGTCAACAACTAAGTTGAAATTTTTCTAAAGCCTCAATTTCCATCCGATTGACTTGAAACTTGAACAGGATTTGCATATTTGGTCATTTAATTCAAACATTTATTGTGGAGGTCAACATCAGGCAAAAGGTCAACATAGGCCAAAGGTCAACAACTAAGTTGAAATTTTTCTAAAGCCTCAATTTCCATTCGATTGACTTGAAACTTGAACAGGATTTGCATATTTGGTCATTTAATTCAAACATTTATTGTGGAGGTCAACATCAGGCAAAAGGTCAACATAGGCCAAAGGTCAACAACGAAGTTGAAATTTTTCTAAAGCCTCAATTTCCATCCGATTGACTTGAAACTTGAACAGGATTTACATATTTGGTCATTTCATTCAACCACCATTTATTGTGGAGGTCAACATCAGGCAAAAGGTCAACATAGGCCAAAGGTCAACAACTAAGTTGAAATTTTTCTAAAGCCTCAATTTCCATCTGATTGACTTGAAACTTGAACAGGATTTGCATATTTGGTCATTTCATTCAACCACCATTTATTGTGGAGGTCAACATCAAGCAAAAGGTCAACATAGGCCAAAGGTCAACAACTAAGTTGAAATTTTTCTAAATCCTCAATTTCCATCTGATTGACTTGAAACTTGAACAGGATTTGCATATTTGGTCATTTCATTCAACCACCATTTATTGTTGAGGTCAACATCAGGCAAAACGTCAACATAGGCCAAAGGTCAACAACTAAGTTGAAATTTTTCTTAAGCCTCAATTTCCAACCGATTGACTTGAAACTTGAACAGGATTTGCATATTTGGTCACTTCATTCAACCACCATTTATTTTTGAGGTCAACATCAGGCAAAAGGTCAACATAAGCCAAAGGTCAACAACTAAGTTGAAATTTTTCTAAAGCCTCAATTTCCATCCGATTGATTTGAAACTTGAACAGGATTTGCATATTTGGTCACTTCATTCAACCATTTATTGTTGAGGTCAACATCAGGCAAAAGGTCAACATAGGCCATAGGTCAACAACTAAGTTGAAATTTTTCTAAAGCCTCAATTTCCATCCGATTGACTTGAAACTTGAACAGGATTTGCATATTTGGTCATTTAATTCAAACATTTATTGTTGAGGTCAACATCAGGCAAAAGGTCAACAGAGGCCAAAGGTCAACAACTAAGTTGAAATTTTTCTAAAGCCTCAATTTCCATCCGATTGACTTGAAACTTGAACAGGATTTGCATATTTGGTCATTTAATTCAAACATTTATTGTGGAGGTCAACATCAGGCAAAAGGTCAACATAGGCCAAAGGTCAACAACGAAGTTGAAATTTTTCTAAAGCCTCAATTTCCATCCGATTGACTTGAAACTTGAACAGGATTTGCATATTTGGTCATTTCATTCAACCACCATTTATTGTGGAGGTCAACATCAGGCAAAAGGTCAACATCGGCCAAAGGTCAACAACTAAGTTGAAATTTTTCTAAAGCCTCAATTTCCATCCGATTGACTTGAAACCTGAACAGGATTTGCATATTTGGTCATTTCATTCAACCACCATTTATTGTGGAGGTCAACATCAGGCAAAAGGTCAACATAGGCCAAAGGTCAACAACCAAGTTGAAATTTTTATAAATCCTCAATTTCCATCTGATTGACTTGAAACTTGAACAGGATTTGCATATTTGGTCATTTCATTCAACCACCATTTATTGTTGAGGTCAACATCAGGCAAAAGGTCAACATAGGCCAAAGGTCAACAACTAAGTTGAAATTTTTCTAAAGCCTCAATTTCCATCCAATTGACTTGAAACTTAAACAGGATTAGCATATTTGGTCATTTCATTCAACCACCATTTATTGTTGAGGTCAACATCAGGCAAAAGGTCAACGTAGGCCAAAGGTCAACAACTAAGTTCAAATTTTTCTATAGCCTCAATTTCCATCCGATTGACTTGAAACTTGAACAGGATTTGCATATTTGGTCATTTAATTCAAACATTTATTGTTGAGGTCAACATCAGGCAAAAGGTCAACATAGGCCAAAGGTCAACAACTAAGTTGAAAATTACTAAAGCCTCAATTTCCATCCAATTGACTTGAAACTTGAACAGGATTTGCATATTTGGTCATTTAATTCAAACATTTATTGTGGAGGTCAACATCAGGCAAAAGGTCAACATAGGCCAAAGGGCAACAACGAAGTTGATATTTTTCTAAAGCCTCAATTTCCATCTGATTGACTTGAAACTTGAACAGGATTTGCATATTTGGTCATTTAATTCAAACATTTATTGTGGAGGTCAACATCAGGCAAAAAGTCAACATAGGCCAAAGGTCAACAACTAAGTTGAAATTTTTCTAAAGCCTCAATTTCCATCCGATTGACTTGAAACTTGAACAGGATTTGCATATTTGGTCATTTAATTCAAACATTTATTGTGGAGGTCAACATCAGGCAAAAGGTCAACATAGGCCAAAGGTCAACAACGAAGTTGAAATTTTTCTAAAGCCTCAATTTCCATCCGATTGACTTGAAACTTGAACAGGATTTGCATATTTGGTCATTTCATTCAACCACCATTTAATGTGGAGGTCAACATCAGGCAAAAGGTCAACATAGGCCAAAGGTCAACAACTAAGTTGAAATTTTTCTAAATCCTCAATTTCCATCTGATTGACTTGAAACTTGAACAGGATTTGCATATTTGGTCATTTCCTTCAACCACCATTTATTGTGGAGGTCAACATCAGGCAAAAGGTCAACATAGGCCAAAGGTCAACAAATAAGTTGAAATTTTTCTAAATCCTCAATTTCCATCTGATTGACTTGAAACTTGAACAGGATTTGCATATTTGGTCATTTAATTCAAACATTTATTGTTGAGGTCAACATCAGGCAAAAGGTCAACATAGGCCAAAGGTCAACAACTAAGTTGAAATTTTTCTAAAGCCTCAATTTCCATCCGATTGACTTGAAACTTGAACAGGATTTGCATATTTGGTCATTTCATTCAACCACCATTTATTGTTGAGGTCAACATCAGGCAAAAGGTCAACATAGGCCAAAGGTCAACAACTAAGTTGAAATTTTTCTAAAGCCTCAATTTCCATCTGATTGACTTGAAACTTGAACAGGATTTGCATGTTTGGTCATTTTATTCAAACATTTATTGTTGAGGTCAACATCAGGCAAAAGGTCAACATTGGCTAAAGGTCAACAACTAAGTTGAAATTTTTCTAAAGCCTCAATTTCCATCCGATTGACTTGAAACTTGAACAGGATTTGCATATTTGGTCATTTAATTCAAACATTTATTGTGGAGGTCAACATCAGGCAAAACGTCAACATAGGCCAAAGGTCAACAACTAAGTTGAAATTTTTCTAAAGCCTCAATTTCCATCTGATTGACTTGAAACTTGAACAGGATTTGCATATTTGGTCATTTAATTCAAACATTTATTGTGGAGGTCAACATCAGGCAAAAGGTCAACATAGGCCAAAGGTCAACAACGAAGTTGAAATTTTTCTAAAGCCTCAATTTCCATCCGATTGACTTGAAACTTGAGCAGGATTTGCATATTTGGTCATTTCATTCAACCACCATTTATTGTGGAGGTCAACATCAGGCAAAAGGTCAACATAGGCCAAAGGTCAACAACTAAGTTGAAATTTTTCTAAAGCCTCAATTTCCATCCGATTGACTTGAAACTTGAACAGGATTTGCATATTTGGTCATTTCATTGAACCACCATTTATTGTGGAGGTCAACATCAAGCAAAAGGTCAACATAGGCCAAAGGTCAACAACTAAGTTGAAATTTTTCTAAAGCCTCAATTTCCATCTGATTGACTTGAAACTTGAACAGGATTTGCATATTTGGTCATTTCATTCAACCACCATTTATTGTGGAGGTCAACATCAAGCAAAAGGTCAACATAGGCCAAAGGTCAACAACTTAGTTGAAATTTTTCTAAATCCTCAATTTCCATCTGATTGACTTGAAACTTGAACAGGATTTGCATATTTGGTCATTTCATTCAACCACCATTTATTGTTGAGGTCAACATCAGGCAAAACGTCAACATAGGCCAAAGGTCAACAACTAAGTTGAAATTTTTCTTAAGCCTCAATTTCCAACCGATTTACTTGAAACTTGAACAGGATTTGCATATTTGGTCATTTCATTCAACCACCATTTATTGTTGAGGTCAACATCAGGCAAAACGTCAACATAGGCCAAAGGTCAACAACTAAGTTGAAATTTTTCTAAAGCCTCAATTTCCATCCGATTGACTTGAAACTTGAACAGGATTTGCATATTTGGTCATTTAATTCAAACATTTATTGTGGAGGTCAACATCAGGCAAAAGGTCAACATAGGCCAAAGGTCAACAACTAAGTTGAAATTTTTCTAAAGCCTCAATTTCCATTCGATTGACTTGAAACTTGAACAGGATTTGCATATTTGGTCATTTAATTCAAACATTTATTGTGGAGGTCAACATCAGGCAAAAGGTCAACATAGGCCAAAGGTCAACAACGAAGTTGAAATTTTTCTAAAGCCTCAATTTCCATCCGATTGACTTGAAACTTGAACAGGATTTGCATATTTGGTCATTTCATTCAACCACCATTTATTGTGGAGGTCAACATCAGGCAAAAGGTCAACATAGGCCAAAGGTCAACAACTAAGTTGAAATTTTTCTAAAGCCTCAATTTCCATCTGATTGACTTGAAACTTGAACAGGATTTGCATATTTAGTCATTTCATTCAACCACCATTTATTGTGGAGGTCAACATCAAGCAAAAGGTCAACATAGGCCAAAGGTCAACAACTAAGTTGAAATTTTTCTAAATCCTCAATTTCCATCTGATTGACTTGAAACTTGAACAGGATTTGCATATTTGGTCATTTCATTCAACCACCATTTATTGTTGAGGTCAACATCAGGCAAAACGTCAACATAGGCCAAAGGTCAACAACTAAGTTGAAATTTTTCTTAAGCCTCAATTTCCAACCGATTGACTTGAAACTTGAACAGGATTTGCATATTTGGTCACTTCATTCAACCACCATTTATTTTTGAGGTCAACATCAGGCAAAAGGTCAACATAAGCCAAAGGTCAACTAAGTTGAAATTTTTCTAAAGCCTCAATTTCCATCCGATTGATTTGAAACTTGAACAGGATTTGCATATTTGGTCACTTCATTCAACCATTTATTGTTGAGGTCAACATCAGGCAAAAGGTCAACATAGGCCATAGGTCAACAACTAAGTTGAAATTTTTCTAAAGCCTCAATTTCCATCCGATTGACTTGAAACTTGAACAGGATTTGCATATTTGGTCATTTAATTCAAACATTTATTGTTGAGGTCAACATCAGGCAAAAGGTCAACAGAGGCCAAAGGTCAACAACTAAGTTGAAATTTTTCTAAAGCCTCAATTTCCGTCCGATTGACTTGAAACTTGAACAGGATTTGCATATTTGGTCATTTCATTCAACCACCATTTATTGTGGAGGTCAACATCAGGCAAAAGGTCAACATCGGCCAAAGGTCAACAGCTAAGTTGAAATTTTTCTAAAGCCTCAATTTCCATCCGATTGACTTGAAACCTGAACAGGATTTGCATATTTGGTCATTTCATTCAACCACCATTTATTGTGGAGGTCAACATCAGGCAAAAGGTCAACATAGGCCAAAGGTCAACAACCAAGTTGAAATTTTTATAAATCCTCAATTTCCATCTGATTGACTTGAAACTTGAACAGGATTTGCATATTTGGTCATTTCATTCAACCACCATTTATTGTTGAGGTCAACATCAGGCAAAAGGTCAACATAGGCCAAAGGTCAACAACTAAGTTGAAATTTTTCTAAAGCCTCAATTTCCATCCAATTGACTTGAAACTTAAACAGGATTAGCATATTTGGTCATTTCATTCAACCACCATTTATTGTTGAGGTCAACATCAGGCAAAAGGTCAACGTAGGCCAAAGGTCAACAACTAAGTTCAAATTTTTCTATAGCCTCAATTTCCATCCGATTGACTTGAAACTTGAACAGGATTTGCATATTTGGTCATTTAATTCAAACATTTATTGTTGAGGTCAACATCAGGCAAAAGGTCAACATAGGCCAAAGGTCAACAACTAAGTTGAAAATTACTAAAGCCTCAATTTCCATCCAATTGACTTGAAACTTGAACAGGATTTGCATATTTGGTCATTTAATTCAAACATTTATTGTGGAGGTCAACATCAGGCAAAAGGTCAACATAGGCCAAAGGGCAACAATGAAGTTGATATTTTTCTAAAGCCTCAATTTCCATCTGATTGACTTGAAACTTGAACAGGATTTGCATAATTGGTCATTTCCTTCAACCACCATTTATTGTGGAGGTCAACATCAGGCAAAAGGTCAACATAGGCCAAAGGTCAACAAATAAGTTGAAATTTTTCTAAATCCTCAATTTCCATCTGATTGACTTGAAACTTGAACAGGATTTGCATATTTGGTCATTTAATTCAAACATTTATTGTTGAGGTCAACATCAGGCAAAAGGTCAACATAGGCCAAAGGTCAACAATAAGTTGAAATTTTTCTAAAGCCTCAATTTCCATCCGATTGACTTGAAACTTGAACAGGATTTGCATATTTGGTCATTTCATTCAACCACCATTTATTGTGGAGGTCAACATCAGGCAAAAGGTCAACATAGGCCAAAGGTCAACAACTAAGTTGAAATTTTTCTAAATCCTCAATTTCCATCTGATTGACTTGAAACTTGAACAGGATTTGCATATTTGGTCATTTCCTTCAACCACCATTTATTGTGGATGTCAACATCAGGCAAAAGGTCAACATAGGCCAAAGGTCAACAAATAAGTTGAAATTTTTCTAAATCCTCAATTTCCATCTGATTGACTTGAAACTTGAACAGGATTTGCATATTTGGTCATTTAATTCAAACATTTATTGTTGAGGTCAACATCAGGCAAAAGGTCAACATAGGCCAAAGGTCAACAACTAAGTTGAAATTTTTCTAAAGCCTCAATTTCCATCCGATTGACTTGAAACTTGAACAGGATTTGCATATTTGGTCATTTCATTCAACCACCATTTATTGTTGAGGTCAACATCAGGCAAAAGGTCAACATAGGCCAAAGGTCAACAACTAAGTTGAAATTTTTCTAAAGCCTCAATTTCCATCCGATTGACTTGAAACTTGAACAGGATTTGCATGTTTGGTCATTTTATTCAAACATTTATTGTTGAGGTCAACATCAGGCAAAAGGTCAACATAGGCCAAAGGTCAACAACTAAGTTGAAATTTTTCTAAAGCCTCAATTTCCATCCGATTGACTTGAAACTTGAACAGGATTTGCATATTTGGTCATTTAATTCAAACATTTATTGTGGAGGTCAACATCAGGCAAAAGGTCAACATAGCCCAAAGGTCAACAACTAAGTTGAAATTTTTCTAAAGCCTCAATTTCCATCCGATTGACTTGAAACTTGAACAGGATTTGCATATTTGGTCATTTAATTCAAACATTTATTGTGGAGGTCAACATCAGGCAAAAGGTCAACATAGGCCAAAGGTCAACAACGAAGTTGAAATTTTTCTAAAGTCTCAATTTCCATCCGATTGACTTGAAACTTGAACAGGATTTGCATATTTGGTCATTTCATTCAACCACCATTTATTGTTGAGGTCAACATCAGGCAAAACGTCAACATAGGCCAAAGGTCAACAACTAAGTTGAAATTTTTCTTAAGCCTCAATTTCCAACCGATTGACTTGAAACTTGAACAGGATTTGCATATTTGGTCATTTAATTCAACCACCATTTATTTTTGAGGTCAACATCAGGCAAAAGGTCAACATAAGCCAAAGGTCAACAACTAAGTTGAAATTTTTCTAAAGCCTCAATTTCCATCCGATTGATTTGAAATTTGAACAGGATTTGCATATTTGGTCACTTCATTCAACCATTTATTGTTGAGGTCAACATCAGGCAAAAGGTCAACATAGGCCATAGGTCAACAACTAAGTTGAAATTTTTCTAAAGCCTCAATTTCCATCCGATTGACTTGAAACTTGAACAGGATTTGCATATTTGGTTATTTAATTCAAACATTTATTGTTGAGGTCAACATCAGGCAAAAGGTCAACAGAGGCCAAAGGTCAACAACTAAGTTGAAATTTTTCTAAAGCCTCAATTTCCATCCGATTGACTTGAAACTTGAACAGGATTTGCATATTTGGTCATTTAATTCAAACATTTATTGTGGAGGTCAACATCCGGCAAAAGGTCAACATAGGCCAAAGGTCAACAACGAAGTTGAAATTTTTCTAAAGCCTCAATTTCCATCCGATTGACTTGAAACTTGAACAGGATTTGCATATTTGGTCATTTCATTCAACCACCATTTATTGTGGAGGTCAACATCAGGCAAAAGGTCAACATCGGCCAAAGGTCAACAACTAAGTTGAAATTTTTCTAAAGCCTCAATTTCCATCCGATTGACTTGAAACCTGAACAGGATTTGCATATTTGGTCATTTCATTCAACCACCATTTATTGTGGAGGTCAACATCAGGCAAAAGGTCAACATAGGCCAAAGGTCAACAACCAAGTTAAAATTTTTCTAAAGCCTCAATTTCCATCCGATTGACTTGAAACCTTAACAGGATTTGCATATTTGGTCATTTCATTCAACCACCATTTATTGTTGAGGTCAACATCAGGCAAAAGGTCAACGTAGGCCAAAGGTCAACAACTAAGTTGAAATTTTTCTATAGCCTCAATTTCCATCCGATTGACTTGAAACTTGAACAGGATTTGCATATTTGGTCATTTAATTCAAACATTTATTGTTGAGGTCAACATCAGGCAAAAGGTCAACATAGGCCAAAGGTCAACAACTAAGTTGAAAATTACTAAAGCCTCAATTTCCATCCAATTGACTTGAAACTTGAACAGGATCTGCATATTTGGTCATTTAATTCAAACATTTATTGTGAAGGTCAACATCAGGCAAAAGGTCAACATAGGCCAAAGGTCAACAACTAAGTTGAAATTTTTCTAAATCCTCAATTTCCATCTGATTGACTTGAAACTTGAACAGGATTTGCATATTTGGTTTTTTCCTTCAACCACCATTTATTGTGGAGGTCAACATCAGGCAAAAGGTCAACATAGGCCAAAGGTCAACAAATAAGTTGAAATTTTTCTAAATCCTCAATTTCCATCTGATTGACTTGAAACTTGAACAGGATTTGCATATTTGGTCATTTAATTCAGACATTTATTGTTGAGGTCAACATCAGGCAAAAGGTCAACATAGGCCAAAGGTCAACAACTAAGTTGAAATTTTTCTAAAGCCTCAATTTCCATCCGATTGACTTGAAACTTGAACAGGATTTGCATATTTGGTCATTTCATTCAACCACCATTTATTGTTGAGGTCAACATCAGGCAAAAGGTCAACATAGGCCAAAGGTCAACAACTAAGTTGAAATTTTTCTAAAGCCTCAATTTCCATCCGATTGACTTGAAACTTGAACAGGATTTGCATGTTTGGTCATTTTATTCAAACATTTATTGTTGAGGTCAACATCAGGCAAAAGGTCAACATAGGCCAAAGGTCAACAACTAAGTTGAAATTTTTCTAAAGCCTCAATTTCCATCCGATTGACTTGAAACTTGAACAGGATTTGCATATTTGGTCATTTAATTCAAACATTTATTGTGGAGGTCAACATCAGGCAAAAGGTCAACATAGCCCAAAGGTCAACAACTAAGTTGAAATTTTTCTAAAGCCTCAATTTCCATCCGATTGACTTGAAACTTGAACAGGATTTGCATATTTGGTCATTTAATTCAAACATTTATTGTGGAGGTCAACATCAGGCAAAAGGTCAACATAGGCCAAAGGTCAACAACGAAGTTGAAATTTTTCTAAAGCCTCAATTTCCATCCGATTGACTTGAAACTTGAACAGGATTTGCATATTTGGTCATTTCATTCAACCACCATTTATTGTTGAGGTCAACATCAGGCAAAACGTCAACATAGGCCAAAGGTCAACAACTAAGTTGAAATTTTTCTTAAGCCTCAATTTCCAACCGATTGACTTGAAACTTGAACAGGATTTGCATATTTGGTCATTTCATTCAACCACCATTTATTTTTGAGGTCAACATCAGGCAAAAGGTCAACATAAGCCAAAGGTCAACAACTAAGTTGAAATTTTTCTAAAGCCTCAATTTCCATCCGATTGATTTGAAATTTGAACAGGATTTGCATATTTGGTCATTTCATTCAACCATTTATTGTTGAGGTCAACATCAGGCAAAAGGTCAACATAGGCCATAGGTCAACAACTAAGTTGAAATTTTTCTAAAGCCTCAATTTCCATCCGATTGACTTGAAACTTGAACAGGATTTGCATATTTGGTTATTTAATTCAAACATATATTGTTGAGGTCAACATCAGGCAAAAGGTCAACAGAGGCCAAAGGTCAACAACTAAGTTGAAATTTTTCTAAAGCCTCAATTTCCATCCGATTGACTTGAAACTTGAACAGGATTTGCATATTTGGTCATTTAATTCAAACATTTATTGTGGAGGTCAACATCCGGCAAAAGGTCAACATAGGCCAAAGGTCAACAACGAAGTTGAAATTTTTCTAAAGCCTCAATTTCCATCCGATTGACTTGAAACTTGAACAGGATTTGCATATTTGGTCATTTCATTCAACCACCATTTATTGTGGAGGTCAACATCAGGCAAAAGGTCAACATCGGCCAAAGGTCAACAACTAAGTTGAAATTTTTCTAAAGCCTCAATTTCCATCCGATTGACTTGAAACCTGAACAGGATTTGCATATTTGGTCATTTCATTCAACCACCATTTATTGTGGAGGTCAACATCAGGCAAAAGGTCAACATAGGCCAAAGGTCAACAACCAAGTTAAAATTTTTCTAAAGCCTCAATTTCCATCCGATTGACTTGAAACCTTAACAGGATTTGCATATTTGGTCATTTCATTCAACCACCATTTATTGTTGAGGTCAACATCAGGCAAAAGGTCAACGTAGGCCAAAGGTCAACAACTAAGTTGAAATTTTTCTATAGCCTCAATTTCCATCCGATTGACTTGAAACTTGAACAGGATTTGCATATTTGGTCATTTAATTCAAACATTTATTGTTGAGGTCAACATCAGGCAAAAGGTCAACATAGGCCAAAGGTCAACAACTAAGTTGAAAATTACTAAAGCCTCAATTTCCATCCAATTGACTTGAAACTTGAACAGGATCTGCATATTTGGTCATTTAATTCAAACATTTATTGTGGAGGTCAACATCAGGCAAAAGGTCAACATAGGCCAAAGGGCAACAACGAAGTTGATATTTTTCTAAAGCCTCAATTTCCATCTGATTGACTTGAAACTTGAACAGGATTTGCATATTTGGTCATTTCCTTCAACCACCATTTATTGTGGAGGTCAACATCAGGCAAAAGGTCAACATAGGCCAAAGGTCAACAAATAAGTTGAAATTTTTCTAAATCCTCAATTTCCATCTGATTGACTTGAAACTTGAACAGGATTTGCATATTTGGTCATTTAATTCAAACATTTATTGTTGAGGTCAACATCAGGCAAAAGGTCAACATAGGCCAAAGGTCAACATTAAGTTGAAATTTTTCTAAAGCCTCAATTTCCATCCGATTGACTTGAAACTTGAACAGGATTTGCATGTTTGGTCATTTTATTCAAACATTTATTGTTGAGGTCAACATCAGGCAAAAGGTCAACATAGGCCAAAGGTCAACAACTAAGTTGAAATTTTTCTAAAGCCTCAATTTCCATCCGATTGACTTGAAACTTGAACAGGATTTGCATATTTGGTCATTTAATTCAAACATTTATTGTGGAGGTCAACATCAGGCAAAAGGTCAACATAGGCCAAAGGTCAACAACGAAGTTGAAATTTTTCTAAAGCCTCAATTTCCATCCGATTGACTTGAAACTTGAACAGGATTTGCATATTTGGTCATTTCATTCAACCACCATTTATTGTGGAGGTCAACATCAGGCAAAAGGTCAACATAGGCCAAAGGTCAACAACTAAGTTGAAATTTTTCTAAAGTCTCAATTTCCATCCGATTGACTTGAAACTTGAACAGGATTTGCATATTTGGTCATTTAATTCAAACATTTATTGTGGAGGTCAATATCAGGCAAAAGGTCAACATAGGCCAAAGGTCAACAACTAAGTTGAAATTTTTCTAAAGCCTCAATTTCCATCCGATTGACTTGAAACTTGAACAGGATTTGCATATTTGGTCATTTAATTCAAACATTTATTGTGGAGGTCAACATCAGGCAAAAAGTCAACATAGGCCAAAGGTCAACAACGAAGTTGAAATTTTTCTAAAGCCTCAATTTCCATCCGATTGACTTGAAACTTGAACAGGATTTGCATATTTGGTCATTTCATTCAACCACCATTTATTGTGGAGGTCAACATCAGGTAAAAGGTCAACATAGGCCAAAGGTCAACAACTAAGTTGAAATTTTTCTAAATCCTCAATTTCCATCTGATTGACTTGAAACTTGAACAGGATTTGCATACTTGGTCATTTCATTCAACCACCATTTATTGTGGAGGTCAACATCAGGCAAAAGGTCAACATAGGCCAAAGGTCAACAACTAAGTTGAAATTTTTCTAAAGCCTCAATTTCCATCTGATTGACTTGAAACTTGAACAGGATTTGCATATTTGGTCATTTCATTCAACCACCATTTATTTTTACGGTCAAATTTATTTTAGGGGTTTTACAAGTATCGTGCTTGCACAACATCTTTTGTGTTTATTTATTGTTAATGTCCAGATAACTTTGTCTTTTTCTGCTGATTTGGGGACAAAACAAACAACTGAGGTCATCAAGGACTGACCTGTGACCTTTGCTTCAGAGATGTCCCCATTTATTAGTTATTACCTCTGCCACCGAGGAAAGGTGGACGGGGAATATTTTCACCCCTGTCTGTTTGTTCTGTGAGCAGGATATCTCAAGAAGTTATGGATGGATTCAGATGAAACTTGATGGACAGATTGTGTGTGATGATGAAGACAAATTGATTACATTTTGGTGAAGATCCGAATCGAGATGCAAGAATTTTAAAGTAATTCTTCACCATTGAGAGAGGGGGTCAAAAGCGATATATAGCAGGATATCTCAAAATGTAAACTGTTCTTCCTGGTAGAGGTTTGCGCTCTACCGAGTTCCGTTCTAGTTCCTTCTCTTTTAATAATGTAATTACCATCGTCAGCAACAAAAGGGGTCGTTTATATGCAGTGAGGGCACTTGTGAAGACATGAATATCCAAAGTCATGGGACATGTTCTCATGAGACTCCACTTTAGGTTTAAGGCTTATGAGTGCTGCCCTGGCCCTCGAGTGTGAAAGAGAGAGCAGAATGATCGTTTCTGAGGAGTCTTTAATTGCATACAGAATAGGCATCTTACAGTGATTGGCTCCGAGCTGAGGTGGGATGGGATCATGCGAGGTGTTGAGGGGTGAGGTTTTAAGTGGGGGGTCAGGTGGAGGGTCACCGGTTTAACAGGTGTACAGCATGGTTAAATGCATGGCAGTTTGAAAATCGAAAATTGCATGAATGCTTTGTTTGGTGAAAGTTCCTGGGAGTCACAGGTCATGGTTTGTGTGTGCTCTGCTCGGTGTAAAAGCTGGCCACGTGTACCATATCCCTGAGGCTGGCAGGATACCCTGGCAGCTTGATTTTCGAAAAGACTGTGATGTGATCCGTGCACGTTCCACAGCAGATGGTCTCAACATGCGCTTGATGGGATGCCAACACCAACGTGAAACATTTGATTGTCCTGGGGATAAACTGCTGGCGGAGCTGGCTCGGTGGATTATTTTTGGCTTTTAGCCGATTAGTGCACCTGCTATAATCCCTGCCAGCCAAACCACGAGCCATGTGCTCAGTTTGCAACATTTAGGCAACCACCTGACTGTGTTTGGCATTGCGGATGAAAGCAAACCAGAAATGGCAACGGAGTTCCGAATGCATCTGCTTGGCACAGTGTACCCGTCATGTAAACGTGTGTAAATGTAAGTGTACACTTGGCAGGGTAATCTGTGTAACCTGTAGGCCAATGATCTTCTCTGCAGTTTAAAATTACACGGACAGTTCCCTAACACAACATTATCTGCTTCTCCTCGAAGAGAGAGTAACTGCAGCCACTTTCACCACAAATCTTCCAGTTACTATTACCCAGAAACCACCAGCAGGTGTCTTGGAGAGGCACAGGGTTGAGAGCAAGTTGTCAGATTAACAGGAGAGAATCGGAGGACAGCGATTGTTACATCATACAAAGAATGAATTGTTTGGTAATTTGGATTCACAATGAGGTCTTGGCAGGTGAAGCCGGCTGATTCCCGCTTGATTCGCGGTTCAGATTATATTTTGTACGTTCTGTGATGAAAGCCATTTTCCCACATAGATCCTTATTTTTATGCCGTGGCTTGTGTGGCAATGCCGTCTGGAACAGCTTTTGTCTGTATGTATGTCCCCACAAACGTACACCAATCAGAGCTGAGGATGTGGTCACATGACAGGGTTTCGTAATCATTACAGTTGTGTATTTTACTAAAAGGAAATATAATAACCTGATGTGGAACTTCTTTGGGTCCCAGCGGGTATCGTAAGGTAGGTACCGGTAGGAGGTTTCAGAAATTCCTCAATACAATTATGATTTGGAAATGTGATCGATACGGATTGTGCTCCCGAATCCGGAAGTGAACAGATGACGACGGTTCGCTGGCTTGATAATATCTCGATACAATCGTGATTTGACATTATATTTAGATATATTAATACCATAGTGTTAGTTTGTGATTGGAATGATGAATGATGCTGTTTGGAATAAAAATATAGAGATATTGAGTTTAAAGCAGAATGAGGAAATGACGTAAGGGTTTCCATCCGTGACATTCGCGGATTCCCCATTCGTAGTTTCGCCATTGACTGGATTTTCGCAACATTCAGACTGGGTAGGTTTTTTTTTTTTTACCCAAGTCCTTCAAGAACCAACATGTCTCACGTTCGACTGAAGGTGGCACAGCAATGTGGAATGTATTCCAAAAAAATTTATACTTACATTATTTGCTAACTGGTAACTGGTATTCGCACCCAGGTCATACTATCCTCTTCAACTAAAGTATCGACCTTGCCCGGCTACGCCGCTGTTAGATCATCGGTCTTGTTTTGTTGAAAATGCAGGTTTTCACAAAACTTGAAAGTACCCTTAAATGAGTAATGGGAGTGAGTGTGCTTGGGGAGTTACCAGAGTGTAAACAAAAGGGAAGGCAAGCTAGTAGGGGATTGGAGGGAGTGGAGGGAAGGGGGAATGCGCAGAACATATGGATTGTTCCAGAGATTGGAAATGAGGGTGAGAAAAGGGGGATTGTAGGAGGGGTGAGTTTGGTGGGAGGTCGAGGGCAAGCACCCAAATGTTTCACCTTTTTCTTCATGTGAAAGGAGGTTCTACTCTACCTTCTCACAAGAAGGAAAGGTCATCTAATTCCATGTTTTAGCAATTCCCTGAGGGATTCAAGACCATTGCCATAGCCACTGGGTCCACTCCTTATCGCAGAGTTTTCCTGCGTGTTGATGATACATCGAGGAGGAATTTGTAAGGATATATTAATATTCAGACTGGATACGTTTTTGTCCAAGTCCTTCACGAACCTGCTGTCAATGCCTGATGATTGACTGAAGGTGGCACAGGAATGTGGAATTTATTTAATTTTTTTTTAGGAATTTAGGAATTGGTAAGGCAGTGCATTTCACAACTGGCCACTGAGTTGGGGCTTCACAGAGTCGTGCACATGTTCACATGGGGCACTAATGATGGATACGTGTGTCCGGAGATGCAGAAAGAATCTCATGGATGGTCCGCTTACAGACTCCTCGGGGCTCCTCCCTGCACGTGACTTGAATCTCCAAAACTGGCATTAAATTTGCTGACAATATTATTTTGGGATGAACTTTGGTTCCCTTGAAGGTAAACATCAACCAACCGAGTGCATAAAATGCTCATTTTGCTTAAACAAGGAAAAGACCATGTAAAGGGTGTATGAGGGAAGGAGGGGAGGTTTCAGCCTTCAGGTGTATACATTTTCCATATCAACCAAATCGCTCAGGTCAGTTTAAAAAAAAAAATTGCACAAAATCAACGGGTTATGGCGTAATCATCAAGTTATTAAAATGCAACACATCTCACTTCAAAATCACCATAATCCAGTGACACATGGGCTGAGTCTTGTTGGGGAATCGGTTAAGTCAGATTGGGGCATCGGCTGAGTCGGGTCGGACATCGGCTGAGTCGGGTCGGACATCGGCTGAGTCGGGTCGGACATCGGCTGAGTCGGGTCGGACATCGGCTGAGTCGGGTCGGACATCGGCTGAGTCGAGTCGGACATCGGCTGAGTCGGGTCGGACATCGGCTGAGTCGGGTCGGACATCGGCTGAGTCGGATCGGACATCGGCTGAGTCGGGTCGGACATCGGCCGAGTCGGGTCGGACATCGGCCGAGTCGGGTCGGACATCGGCCGAGTCGGGTCGGACATCGGCTGAGTCGGGTCGGACATCGGCTGCGTCGGGTCGGACATCGGCTGAGTCGGGTCGGACATCGGCTGAGTCAGGTCAGGGCATCGTCGGCATCAGGTCAGGGCATTGTCAGAGCCAGGCCAGGTCAATGTCGGCATCAGGTCAGTGGATCATCGGCGTCAGGTCATGATATCGTCAGCATCTCGCCAGTGTATCGTCGGTGTCAGGTCATCGGTGGCGTCGGGTCAGTGTATCATTGTCAGGGCAGGGCATCGTCAGAGTCGGTTCAAGGCATCGTCGTCATCAGGACAGGGCATCATCGTCGTCAGGTCAGGGCATCCTCGGTGTCTGGCTCTGCTCGGGGCATCATCGGCGTCAGGTCGGGTATCGTCAGCGTCAGGTTGGGGCATCGTTGGTGTTAGGTCAGGCCATTTTCTACATCAGGTCAAGGCATTGTCGGCTTCAGGTCAGGTCAGGGCATCATCGGCGTAAGTTAACGGCATCGGTGGAATCTGGTTAGGACATAATCGGAGTCTGTTAGGGCATCGTCATCGGAGTCTGTTAGGGCATCATCATTGGAGTCTGTTAGGGCATCATCGGAGTCTGGTTAGGGCATCATCGGAGTCTGGTTATGGCATCATCGGAGTCTGGTTAGGGCATCATCGGAGTCTGTTAGGGCATCGTCATCGGAGTCTGTTAGGGCATCATCATCGGAGTCTGGTTAGGGCATCATCGGAGTCTGGTTAGGGCATCATCGGAGTCTGGTTAGGGCATTATCAGAGTATGGTTAGGTCATCACCGGAGTCTGGTTGGGGCATCATCGGAATTTGGTTAGGGCATCATCATCAGAGTCTGGTTAGGGCATCATCATCAGAGTCTGGTTAGGGCATCATCGGAGTCTGGTTAGGGCATCATCGGAGTCTCGTTAGGGCATCATCGGAGTCTGGTTATGGCATCATCGGAGTCTGGTTAGAGCATCATCATCAGAGTCTGGTTAGGGCATCATCATCGGAGTCTGGTTAGGGCATCATCATCGGAGTCTGGTTAGGGCATTATCATCGGAGTCTGGTTAGGGCATCATTATCAGAGTCTGGTTAGGGCATCACCGGAGTCTGGTTAGGGCATCATCATTATCGGAGTCTGGTTAGGGCATCATCATCATCGGAGTCTGGTTAGGGCATCATCATCGGAGTCTGGTTAGGGCATCATCATCGGAGTCTGGTTAGGGCATCATCGGAGTCTGGTTAGGGCATCATCATCACCGGAGTCTGGTTAGGGCATCATCATCATCGGAGTCTGGTTAGGGCATCATCATCATCGGAGTCTGGTTAGGGCATCATCGGAGTCTGGTTAGGGCATGACCGGAGTCTGGTTAGGGCATCATCATCATCGGAGTCTGGTTAGGGTATCATCATCACCGGAGTCTGGTTAGGGCATCATCATCATTGGAGTCTGGTTCGGGCATCATCATCATCGGAGTCTGGTTCGGGCATCATCATCATCGGAGTCTGGTTAGGGCATCATCATCATCGGAGTCTGGTTAGGGCATCATCATCACCGGAGTCTGGTTCAGGCATCATCATCATCGGAGTCTGGTTCGGGCATCATCATCACCGGAGTCTGGTTCAGACATCATCATCATCGGAGTCTGGTTCGGGCATCATCATCACCGGAGTCTGGTTCAGGCATCATCATCATTGGAGTCTGGTTCGGGTATCATCATCATCGGAGTCTGGTTCGGGCATCATCATCATCGGAGTCTGGTTCGGGCATCATCATCATCGGAGTCTGGTTCGGGCATCATCATCATCGGAGTCTGGTTAGGGCATCATCATCATCGGAGTCTGGTTCGGGCATCATCATCGGAGTCTGGTTCGGGCATCATCATCATCGGAGCCTGGTTAGGGCATCATCATCGGAGCCTGGTTAGGGCATCATCATCGGAGCCTGGTTAGGGCATCATCATCGGAGCCTGGTTAGGGCATCATCGGAGTCTGGTTTGGGCATCATCGGAGCCTGGTTAGGGCATCATCGGAGCCTGGTTAGGGCATCATCGGAGTCTGGTTCGGGCATCATCGGAGCCTGGTTAGGGCATCATCGGAGCCTGGTTAGGGCATCATCACCGGAGTCTGGTTCAGGCATCATCATCATCGGAGCCTGGTTAGGGCATCATCGGAGTCTGGTTTGGGCATCATCGGAGCCTGGTTAGGGCATCATCGGAGCCTGGTTAGGGCATCATCGGACTCTGGTTCGGGCATCATCGGAGCCTGGTTAGGGCATCATCGGAGCCTGGTTAGGGTATCATCGGAGTCCATTTAACCATGAACGTTCATGTTTATTGAAGGAATCCTCCATCCACCCTCACTGTTCTTTCTCTCTCTCTTGTACTTTTTCATTTTACTCACATTTTGATTGAGACACCTCCCTTTATGAGGCTCCGGTGGTGTCTGAACCCCTCATGTCGTGAATGAACATGACATTACATTATTATGAATATTTATATCAAATGCAAATTGAAAGGTCGACTGCAGGGATTAATGTAAGAAACAAGTTTATGGATCAATGAATCGTTAGACGAGGCTTTCGCAAATGTAATTGCTCAGTCAGTGGTGACCTGGCTGCTGCTTGGGTCCCCAAATCCTTACACACACCTATTCTGGGCGCCACGCCTCCATTAGGCCACCACCATTCCTTCCAATATTGTACAAGTTGCTGATTGACACCTCATCGTACCCTTTGATAAAGACTTTATTACGCTGTGTTTGCAGTAAATAATATACTGTTTTACCGTCCTCCACCATTCCCACCTCTTTGGGGGTTACATCAAATGACCAGTCAGTCCTGACATTCCACTAGTGGTGATTTGTTTGTTGAGGGAGGAGTGGGGGGCAGGATTTTGTAATTTGTTCAGGATGCTGGTGATGATTTACCCCTTCTTCACAAAGAACACTGTGGGATATTTAACGTCTGCCAACTTATTTGTTCGAATGCAGCACAAGGCTGCGGGGTAGCTTCATTGGCCGTGGGTGTGGCTATTGCACTGATGCCCTCTGCTGGTCAGGGCAGAAATTTGTAATCTATTCGGGGTACCGACCATAGGTCGCCCACACTTCACGAAGAACACCATCGGGTGTTTAACATCCATCATCGAATGCTGGCAGACGGGACGCCCGGTTTAACGTCCATCCGAGGGACGGTACAAACATTGACGGAGCCTGTGAAACACCGGGGTTACGGTTTAGAACGGGGTCTGAATTTGAACCCAGGATAGACTGCTCAAAGCCCTCAGATGATGGAGGTATATGCATGTTATTCAACTTTTTACTCTATAATCGGGTATTTATCTCACACACTTCGGAACAGATGTTTATCGTTGTATTAGGTATTTCACCATTCCATCTTCAGAACTAGATGGCACTTTTGAAATGACATAATCTGCCACAGATTGCTCCACGTGCATACACAGAAACCCTTAGTAACAAAATCCATATTGTGACCTGGACGTGTATCACCTGTACCAGATAAGGATTGCAGCGTGAAACGGCTGAAAAAGCTTTTAAAGAATCTAAAAATACTTGGAAATGTACCTTTGAGAAAGGGGGGTGCCTCTGAATAACGAAGGATTTTGAGAACTTGCTGATCAACTCATCCAAAAAGTTGATATCTTGCATCCCGTACTGTAAAAACTCCCAACGATATGGGCCCGCGCAAGGCCCGAAGGTTCATAGATGGCCATGGTCTACCCAAACATTCGTGCCTCTTAAAACTTGATGGGATAGTCATATCTGGGGCTTGTCGATGCACAGGGTAAGTTAAAATGATGATTTTACTATAATCATGCGTTTGGGAGGACGAGGTTGAGAGTGGGAGTGGTATGTGCTGAGTGTTGTTTCAAATATATATATTTTTGTTTCGTTCCGGGGCCACAAGAAAAATTATACTAGATTTTTGCATCTATTGGTGAAAAGAGAAGTGTGTGTCATTGGTTGTTAACTCCATATGAAGTTTTAGCATGTGGATGGTGTGTGTGTGTGTGTGTGTGTGTGTGTGTGTGTGTGTGTGTGTGTGTGTGTGTGTGTGTGTGTGTGTGTGTGTGTGTGTGTGTGTGTGTGTGTGTGTGTTATATCCCCTGGCTTTGCTAGCTTGTATTAACAGGAAAGTGCACGAACTCGACACCTCTCATCCATGGATATTTCTCATATTTGCTGTATTTCTATGAGTCAGATTTGCATTGAAGAACAGAAAAGTTGTTGTTAGCCATTTTGAAATTCTCACTCTTTTGTTTGAATTCTGAAAATTATGTTTAAAACACGATTTGAATCACAGATTTTGCGCTAGCATCGGCAGGTTAAAAGTGCCCGTCGAGCAAAATCGAGTCGGTGTAAACACAGCGCATGCGCGCAAACAGCGCAAACACAGCGCATGCGCAAAAGGCTTCGTCAGCTTTCATGCGTCATTTGGAAAGTGCCATGCTGTGGTGCAGGTTCAGCAGCACTATTGATTGGGCATGACATCCCAGAGTGGTTTTAATTGGTCCAATTCGAGCCTCTGAGTTGGACACTGAAAATTGTCAATGCCGTTGTCGTCGAACCCATAACGAAGAAGGAGGTAGCGGGTAGCGGTGTGCGTTGTCATATGGGAGACCAAAGTAACATCCAGTGTAGTATTGCATTATAAGGTAGTGCCGTGTTGTCCAAAATGTCTCAATAAGATGCCTGTATAAATCACATGCTTTGCATTGTGGGTAATTAATTTTTACGTATAGATCCAAGTTTATCCTGGTGCTGGCTTAGCGGTTAGGGTGCCGGCTTGGGATCCTAGGATCTTGGGTTTGAATCCCGGTCGATCGCTGAATTAACACCAGGGGGGTTGACTCAGCCTGTCATCCTTCCGAGGTCGGCAAATTGAGTACCAGTTCACTGGTAATTCCATGTGTGTCGCAAGGGGCGACTAACACGGTTGACGGCAGGAAGGGCATCCGGCCATAAAACATTGCTTCAAAAAGGGGACCACAGTGCCCGAAAAAGGCCAACCCCTGCTCTGCGGGGAAAAAATGGCCTCTAAAGGTGTTTTATTATTATTTTTTTTTTTTTTATAGATCTAAGGCTCATGGAGAAACTTCCACAGTACATATGTCACATGAAGCAGGACAAAAACATTAGTAGAGAGCGGTGTACTTTTCCTTAAATTACAAGGAAATTTGTTGATAATGGACAAACAGGATACTGTTGGCCTATATGAGATTCTTGAAGTCTGCTTCCCTGCATCATGAGCCAAGGGTTTCAGATGGGAACACGACCAGGTATGCGTACTGACTTCATTTCAAGTTTGTCTGCTGTCCCAATACATTTGGTAGCGCGTTCCCTAATACCAGTAGGCTAGTATACAATTATGGACCCGGTTTGCAATCGGCCACGCTTAGTGATCTCCCAGGGCCCGTACTTGCTGGTCCCAAGGAGCCAGAACACCTCGCGCGGACGGACAGACGGACATCCCTCATCGCTGCACCTTTTTCTGGGTCAGCGCTCGCGCGCGGAAAGAGCACAAATTACTTTGGGAAACTTTTCGCTCCGAGCGATGATTCTGAGTGGCGACGACACGGCGCCTTCCGCTGTTAATGACTCACTTTTTCTGTAACAATTGCTTCCTTTGAAAGTTCTTGGTGATCTCTGCACGTCCTTGGCCTTGACACCGCACTAATTGGAGACTGCACGACCAGTGTCCTGTATGGGCCATTTGGTCCTGCTGTAGTGATCACGGTGGATGAACCTTTCGAGACCAAAATGGGTCGATTTTTGACAGTAAATTATAAACAAATACACGTGGTGGCCGGAGGTCTTACCTGAGGACCAGAGATTTGGATGCGGAGGTTTTACCCGAGGACTAGAGATCTGAATGCGGAGGTCTTACCAGAGGACCAGAGATCTGAATGCAGAGGTCTTACCCAAGGACCAGAGATCTGAATGCAGAGGTCTTACCCGAGGACCAGAGATCTGAATGCGGAGGTCTTACCCGAGGACCAGAGATCTGAATGCGGAGGTCTTACCCGAGGATCAGAGATCTGAATGCGGAGGTCTTACCCGAGGATCAGAGATCTGAATGCGGAGGTCTTACCCGAGGACCAGAGATCTGAATGCGGACGTCTTACCCAAGGACCAGAGATCTGAATGCAGAGGTCTTACCCGAGGACCAGAGATCTGAATGAGGAGGTCTTACCCGAGGACCAGAGATCTGAATGCGGAGGTCTTACCCGAGGACCAAAGATCTGATTGCGGAGGTCTTACCCAAGGACCAGAGATCTGAATGCGGAGGTCTTACCCGAGGACCAGAGATCTGAATGCGGAGGTCTTACCCGAGGACCAGAGATCTGATTGCGGAGGTCTTACCCAAGGACCAGAGATCTGAATGCGGAGGTCTTACCCGAGGACCAGTGATCTGAATGCGGAGTTCTTACCCGAGGACCAGAGATCTGAATGGGTCTTGAACGAGTGACAACCCCTGCCATTGCAATTTGTACACTGCCATGCTCATGCGGAGGTCCTACATTCGTCGGTCACTTCGTTCTTATTTATGAGAGCCATATATATGTATTACGTATGCACAGAAGGAGGAGGGGTCGATGTAATTGCTGTGCATGTAGGGTAAGTTGTACGGGGAGGGAATAGCAATTGTCCAAAAATAGGCCCTTCTCCCATTTTCGATTAAACCCAAAGGACAACTTTTGATGGATGAAAAATCCTATAAATTCCAAAATACATTACTCCAGTTAAAAAAAGTTTTAGACGTGTTATGATAAAACTAGGTGGATGTGTTGGGCAGGTGACAAGAACAAGCCGATTAGATTTGATTCAGGTCCGGATTCCAGATGTTACCTATCAGTGGGATACAAAACATAACCTGTTCAGCCTGGCAGGGGTGTGCGCTCTACCGAGTGCCATTCTAGTTACCTCCGCCACCGAAGAGGTTACGAGACTTGTAATGCCTGTGTCTGTGTGTCTGTCTGTCCATCTGTCTGTGGGTGTCCACCATTACAAATATTTGCTTAAATTTTTTCTCTGCAACTGCTTGTCTGATCAATACAAAACTTTAAACATAGGAGGAGGGACTCTCCATGGAGAATATTTTATTGCTAACTTTGACGTCATAGGTCACATGGTGCTGGGTTGTATGCAGCATGTCGCTGCTTGGTTGCATCCTTTTCTGGAGGTGCGGCCATGCCGCTGATGCAATGCTCCCATTACCAGTCAGTTGGCTCTCGTTTTGCAGACCCGTAAGGATGACAGGCTGAGTCAACTCACCTGGTGTTCATTCATCGGATTGACAGGGGCTCAAACTCAGGGTGTTAATATCTTAAACCTGCCACCTTAACCATTAGCCAACACCAGGCTGATTACATGGTAATGCAAATATATTGGATTAAAGGAAAAAAATTGGACATCTTCTCCAAAATCGCTCAATAAAAACAATTGAAACTTGACATATTTCATCACCTCCCTGTAGGGTATATGGGGTGATAACGATTACATCGTCGGTGAAGTGGTATTCCAGCCATAATTAGTCAAATCAAAATCCTTATCCGAAAAATGTGAAACTTCAAATATCTGACCCTTCACCTGATATGAGTGGATAATTAAATTTATGATGTCATCAGTCACGTGGTCTGGTGGCCATATTGGATCTATACAATAAAGCTGGACTGTCTGTTTGTCTCTCCGTCCTCGAACAACTCCCTCAGTTTTGGGGCTAACCCCGCCAAACATTCTGTGGAACCTTTTGGGGTCTCAGTCGGTGTCCAAAGGTGTGTTGGGGGTTTCATAAATTTCTCAATACAATTATGATTTTGTGTTTCCACCCGTACTATGCCGATCATTCTCCCTGATCTTCATCCACGTGTAAACACATTCACGGCTTCTGCAATTTCTCAATACAATTGAGATTCTGGCTCCCACCCGTGCGTAGGTACCTTGTATATAAAAATGTAAATATCTTCTTCTCCAGAACCGCTTAACAGATCGATGTGAAACTTCATACATATGATCGACTAGCCATGGGAAATATAGTTTGACATGTTTTTCAAATTTATCTTCATTGACGCAATTTAGGCTTAATGTGCAAAGAAGTAGTCGTTAAATATTCTATTAATCAATAAAGCTATGGATAATGGCAATGTATGTGTCATAATAGGGTGCATGGATGATACGGGTACATGGACCATAATATCAGTGGGCCATAATAGGGTGCATGGATGATACGGGTACATGGACCATAATATCAGTGGGCCATAATAGGGTGCATGGATGATACGGGTACATGGACCATAATATCAGTGGGCCATAATAGGGTGCATGGATGATACGGGTACATGGACCATAATATCAGTGGGCCATAATAGGGTGCATGGATGATACGGGTACATGGACCATAATATCAGTGGGCCATAATAGGGTGCATGGATGATACGGGTACATGGACCATAATATCAGTGGGCCATAATAGTCGAATGTTTAGTTAATGATGGTATTTTTGTTCAGTCTGTGCCTTCTACCGAGTGCTGTTGTCGTTCTTTATGGGATCTGAGGTTCAAGAAGGAGCTCATGCCAATGTGTCGGACAACGACTTGTAATATTCCGCTGTACTCCTACAGGATGTACAAGAACATTGGGAGTCGATGTACACATGAACACGCTATTTGGGATTTGTACTGGAGCATCGTGATGTAAGTGCTCAGATGGGAGCCTTTCCCTCTGATTCTGTCTCTTTCTGTCCTCTGAGAGTCGAGTTCAGGCCTCCAAAAAAGATGTTCTGGAGAATTTCTGCACAATTTTCATTTGATCATGAGGTCACGACCCCCATAATCACGTTATTATAATACGCTCGAGTCGAGTTCATTATCACATCAAGTGCATTAACAGAATGTGAACAATGTCTCAACTGAATGTACATTTTGATGATAACGACCTCATTTGATTATGTAACCGTGAATGCGTCACTCACCCAATGTGACGACCGTTATACCTGGTTATTTTTAATTCATTACAAATTGTAAGTCTTGAATGATGGTGCTCGAACCTGATGAGGTCTTGGCCCTTATTAAACACTTTGTCAAGATCCCTGTGTTTCTAATGATATTATACATTAGATTGCTGCATAATATGGAGGGATTTCACATGATGGGATTTTTATGAACATCGTGCGCATTATTTAACCGTTTAATTTATCATTCATTGCACATTAATTTAGGCCTTATGGTAAGATTTTCCCTGAAGTTTCTAAAGATTGTTTATTTTTATTATAACAGTGACATTTCTAATTACAAAAGCAATATTTTATGGTCGGTATATGAAATGTGCGACATTCATCTTTTCAATGATTTATTTCAGTCATTCTGAGTGGAATATGGGAGAGAAATGGAGGGGGAAAGATGTTGATGGAGGGGAGGGGTGGACATGGAGATGGAGTGGGGCAGATGGAGTGGGGCAGATGGAGTGGGGCAGATGGAGTGGGGCAGATGGAGTGGGGCAAATGGAGAGGGGACAGATGGAGTGGGGCAGATGGAGTGGGCTGGGGAGGGTGGAAGAGGGATGTAGAGGATCGGAAGGGCGTGGAGAGGGAGGAAGGGGCACAGATTGGGAGGAAGAGGATGGAGGAGGAGGGGCCTTCAAAGTGGAAAGGGGCGAGATGGAGGTGGAGAGGCAGGGAGAGAGAGATATGATGGAGGGAGAGTGGAAGGCGATGGGGGAGGGGGAGATGGATATGGAGGAGCAGGTGAGGGAGGGGGAGATGGAGAGAGACAGAGGATGTGGGATGGATGGGAAGAGAGGTGGGGGTGGGACAGATGGAGATGGAGATGGAGATGGAGATACAGAGAGAGAGACAGAGGATGTGGGATGGATGGGAAGAGAGGTGGGGGTGGGACAGATGGAGATGGAGATGGAGATGGAGATGGAGATGGAGATGGAGATGGAGATACAGAGAGAGAGACAGAGACAGAGACAGACAGAGACACAGAGAGACAGACAGAGACACAGAGAGACAGACACAGACAGAGAGAGAGACAGAGACAGAGAGAGAGAGAGAGAGAGAGAGAGAGAGAGAGAGAGAGAGAGAGAAAGAAAGAGAGATAGATAGATAAGTACCCGGCGTTGCTAGGTAACAATGAATTGCTTCCTGACGGGAATATGATGTACGCAATCTGTGTCCATCATCTAGAGCGAATTTTAAAAATAGATCGTACGTACAGTGGACTCTCATGCAGTGGAGTGACACCTGATCCCATGGAAGTTACACTCACAAACTGTTTACGAAGTACCAGGCTATGCTTCTGCAATTTAATAAACCATTCGTGTAGGACAATGACATTCTTTTGCTCCTTCAGCTGACAGTTTCGTTCAGTTTCAGTAACACACACAGTAACACACATGCACACAAACACACACACACACACACAGTAACACACACACACACATAGTAACACACACACACACACACACATATAGTAACACACACACACACACACAAACAGTAACACACACACACACACACACATAGTAACACACACACACACACACGCACATAGTAACACACACACACACACACACACACACACACACATAGCAACACACACACACACACATAGCAACACACACACACACACATAGCAACACACACACACATAGTAACATGCACACACACATAACACATATATATATGGATTATTTTGCTCTGAAAGAGGGATCAACAACTAAAGGAGGGAAGGAGGGTTGTGTGTGGTCAAGGGTTCTTATTATTTATTTTTACAAAAATGTTTAATCCCAAAAATCACATTTTCAGTTGTAATGAACCTATAACTTTGTTTGAGTTTACGTCGCACGACGCATATTGGGACCATGTCGTGATGTTCAACCACCCATAATGTGGAGGCTGCTTCCCTGGGTGAAATGGCCTAAAAGGTCGAGGATGCAATGTTCTCGTCCTGGAGACACCGCAGTAGGATCTCACCCTGCGGGAGGCTGTTCTGAACAGAAGCATTTGCTTTGTCAGCCGACAAATTGCCAAAGGAGCTAATAATCTTTTAATGTGCAGTTGTCCCAGCTGACTCCCCAGATCTGTTTTTTATGGATGATGGACAGGATGGTGTGTTGCAGACATGTCCCGTTGTTCAGGATCTATGTGCCAATAGCTGGTGCAGCACATGGTTCCAGTGTGCTACCATAACAGGGAAGGAATTTCGTGCTAGATAGAGAAACACTTGTCAACATCAGTCCTCTTCCGGAGACTTCAATCCTGCTCTTCCCTCCAGGGCTTCGAGCAAGCGGTATACCACCCACCATGTCATGTCATCTCCCATCCATACCCACAACATTTTATATGACCATTGACCCCCCTCAACCACCCTTTCACAACCCTCTTATTTGCAGGTTACTGTTTTCTCCCCTCCTCTTCCCTCTTTTCCTTTGTGTTATTTCCCTTGTTGTCTCCCACTGTTGCCCCATTGTTAATACGTTTCTTTTTTCCCTCCATCTCCTTGCTCTTCCATGAGCCTCAACCTTGTATATTAAAAAAAAAAGGATGCGAGACCTGCAATGCGGACATGTACACGCTCCATTGCTTCACTGTGAAAGTCGCTTTTATCAGGGACCATGCAGACCATGTGCAACTTGGTTCACCTCTAACCGCCTGGAGATACGGAGTTACACAAGCCTGCAAAAGTCCACGAGATCCAGGTAACCATTCTTATCATCACTTGTGTTTGGAGATGGCTGCTCATCTTGTAGGGTGTTTGAGGTCCGAGCACGGACAGTGGCTTGCAGAAGTATTTACCCCTTACCAACAATGCCACATTTGAATGAATTACAAATTATGTAGAAACAATTTTTCTATTCATAACTGAAGAGATCAAACTAAACTGTTATAGTTGAAGGAGGTCCCATGTCAGGAAAACCTGAAAAAAACATGTACAAAGCAAAAATCACTGGTTGAAAAAGTATTCAGCCCCTTCGGTCAGGACTTAGGAGAAGCACGTTTTGGAGAAATGACTGCTGCAAATATTTTTGGGGAGGTGGGTCTCTACCAGATTTTCACAGTGAGATGGTGAAATATTTGCCGATTCATCATGTGGGTAGGTCTCTACCAGGTTTTCACAGTGAGATGGTGAAATATTTGCCGATTCATCATGTGGGTAGGTCTCTACCAGGTTTTCACAGTGAGATGGTGAAATATTTGCCCATTTATCACACGAAAATTTATCTAGCTCTGCCAAGTTTTGATGGGGATCGTCGATGGACTGCAATCTTCAACTCTCGCCATAAATGGTCAGTTGGGTTTAGGACTTTGACTGGGCCACTCAAGAACATTTATTTTCTTCGTATTCAGCCACTCCAGTGTGGCAGAAAAAAAAGGTCTCGCGAGATCTCGGAGACGGTGGGAGGGATTTTCGAAGCTCCACACGGTCTCCACGTTTTTCGAAGTTGTCTGTTCACAATTGTATTTTGTCGAAACTGTATTTATCTTTCGGTGTGTGAAGTTATTGTGTGCAACTTTGGTTGTTTCTCGGTGTTTATCTTTCATAAATTGATCGTCTGTTTGCCATGTCGCGAGCAAGGCCTTTGCCGTGTCGCGAACGATTTGAAATCGAAGTTAAGTGATTGTTCCCATTTGTATTTTCATTAAAACTGTATTTATTTATGGTGTTGTACGTATATTGTGTCCCGACGAAGATTTTTCGGTGCAAATCTTTCATACCTGTATTGAAAATCGTGTTAATTCGTGTCGTGTCTTGAGGCCTTGTACAGTGTGCACTGTACAACCTTGAGGCTTTGTTTTTCTCTCAGCGGTCCGTCGTTTGTGATCCAATAACTTTCGTTCTCTGTATTCCCAGTCTTTTCACCCATAGCCTACTTCCTTGTGTAAATCTCAGCTCAAAAAAAATAAAAAAAAATAAAAAAAATTCCTTCTCTGTTCTCATTCGGTGATTCATTCTTATTCGTTCGTTCGTTCTTCGACCACGTGTTTCTCCCCCATTTCCCCAGATAGTTTTCACTCATTAACCTTCAATGTTTACACTTTCCCCTCAAGTTATGTATTCCGTCATATTTTATAACACATTTTTCTTCTTCTTCTTTAAAAGGCTGCTTTCGACTTGCTCACCAAATCAATTCATCCCAAAAAAAATATCCATCTCCTATAGTGCCTTTTTTCTACATTCCCTAAACTCTCTTGCACTCCATCCTCCATCCAGCGTCCTTAAACGTATTTTTAACTCGAAGGTCACAAGAAACTCATTTTGCAATAAATGTTCGTTTCCCATAAATCGTACACTTTCAAAAATCCAATCTCACCCCTCCCCTCCAAATCTTCCCCATAACCCCTCCCCTCCAAATCTTCCCCATCACCCCTCCCCTCCAAATCTTCCCCATCACCCATCCCTTTCAAATCTCCCCCCTTGCCCCCTCCCTCCTAAACTACCCCCTCACCCCTCCCCTTCAAATCTCCCCACCCTCATTGCTTCTCAATTTCCCCCCTCTCACTCCCCCTCCTCAAAGCGTCCTCCCCGCTTCTTCCCCCTTCAAACTCTCACCTCCATCTCCCCCAACCTTCTGCCTCGCTCTTCCCCCTCCTCAAATAACACCTCATTGTGGCTCACCCAATCACCATCAAACCTTTTGTCCGCCCCATCCTTCCCTTTCTCCGAGCTATTCTGAAATCTCTGACACACCTTCAACAGCTCTCCCTACCTCTTCCACCTCTTCCACATCTTACCCTACCCCTCCTCCCCCCTGTTCTGTATCTGATGCTCCCCCTTCCTCTTCATTAACGGTATGGACCTCAAACATCCGGGGCCTTCGTTCAAACTTAACTGATCTCTCCATACAGGTTGCTTCTGTCAAACCAGACGTGATCTGCTTAACAGAAACTTTCCTCCTTCATGATGTCTCTGATTCCATAGTATCTCTCCCGGGCTACTCCCTCCTCCGGTATGATAGACCTGAGCCTCGTCCTGGAGGCGGGGTTGCTATCTTTATCAAAAACTCTCTTCCTCACTCGCCCTGCACTGCACTCTCTCCACCTCACCCCCAGGAATACCTCTGGCTACGGCTTCCCCTTCGCTCCCACCTCTTGTTCATATGTGTGTTGTACCGTCCACCAAACAGTGATGACTCCATCTACATCTCGCTGTCTGATGATATGGACCAACTTCTATCTACTCATCCCAACTCTCTCTTCCTCATATGTGGTGATTTCAACTGTCATCATGCCAGTTGGCTGGGTGTGGGTACCTCTCTCACCAGCCATGGCTCCTCAGCAAAGGACTTCTGCGACTCACTGGGACTGACACAATCTGTCAATTTCCCGACCCGGATCTCAGTCAACGGAACATCTTCTCTTCTGGACTTGGTTATGACTAACTTCCCTGAAAATGTCTGCTGCTCTTCTGCTCCGATCGGATCATCTGATCATGTCCTTGTTAAAGTGGACATCTCTCTGACCATCCTCAGGGAGCCTGCTCAGCGTCGACGAGTCTGGCATTTCACTCAGGCCAACTGGCACGGTCTTCAAGCAGCAATCAATCATCTGGACTGGTCTCCCATCTCTACCACCTCTGACATCAACTCATCCTGGGAATTCTTCCAAAGTAAATTGCTTTCTCTCATGCACAGATTTATCCCATCTCGTCTTCAGTTGTCATACCCTTCCTCCCGTCCATGGTACACGGAATCTTGTGGTGAGGCTGTTGCCCAGAAACAACTTGCCTTCGTCTCCTGGAAAGCAAATCCAACGGAAGGAAATCTCATTTCCTTTCACAAAACCCGAAACAAGTGTGTGTCCACCCTCAGGAGAGCCAGGAAACAATATCTCTCCGTTCTCAAGACCGAACTCTCTTATCTGTCTCCCTCTTCCAAATCCTGGTGGCGTCTGGTCAAATCCGTTTCTGGTGTTTGTTCCCCCTCCATCCCCTCCCTTACCTCAAACGGCTACACAGCTGACTCCGCACGTGAAAAAGCTGAATGCCTCAACTCTGTGTTTGCCTCTAAATCTTGTGTCCCAAACCCATCCCTCTCTGTACCCACCATACCCAGTCGTACACTGCTGCTCCTGGACTCCGTGTCCTTTCCTCCTGACAAGGTGGAAAAGTTTCTGTCAACCCTCGACTCTGATTCTGCAACTGGACCCGACGGCATCAGCCCACGGGTCCTAAAATCCTGCTCTGCTGCTCTATCTCACCCTCTCTCTGTTCTCTTCACCCTCTCTTTTGCTCAAGGTCAACTGCCATCTGCTTGGAAATCAGCCAACATCACCGCTTTGCACAAAAAAGGTGCAAAAACAGATCCTAGCAACTACAGACCAATCAGCCTTCTCCCAATTATCAGCAAAGTCATGGAATCCATCATTGTTTCGGATATGAAATCTTTCCTCTTCTCCAATGGCTTGATCTCTGATCATCAATTTGGTTTCAGACCAGGTCACTCTACTCTGGACATGCTGCTTCTGCTGTCTCAACAATGGATGGAGGTCCTCAATGCCAAACAGGAAATTAGAGCTGTCTCCCTCGACATATCACGTGCCTTCGACACGGTCTGGCACCCCGCTCTGCTCACCAAACTCTCCTCCTTTGGTATCCATGGAAATCTCCACGCATGGCTGGCGGACTTCCTGTCTAGTCGTCGTCAACGTGTGGCCCTGAATGGGTTTCTCTCATCTCCTCTTCCTGTTCAGGCTGGAGTTCCCCAAGGCAGTGTTCTGGGCCCCGTGCTTTTTCTTGTCTTCATCAATGATCTCTCTGACTCTCTCGAAAATCCTCTCTATCTCTTTGCTGATGACTCCACTCTCTGCCGCTCCATTCCTCTTCCCTCAGATCGGCAGTCTGCTGCCTCCTCACTCTCTGAAGACCTGGACAAAATCACAGACTGGTCAAACAAGTGGAACATGTCTTTCAATCCTGACAAATCTCACACTCTTACGATGTCTCTCCGAAAAGATCGACTGGACAACCCTCCCATCTACTTTCTCAACAATCCTCTCCAAGAAGTTCTGTCGCTCAAGATTTTGGGTCTCACTATCTGCCATGATCTTTTTTGGGAAAACCACATTTCCAAGCTGGCCTCCAAAGCCAGTCGCCGACTGGGCATCCTCCGTCGTGCGAAGTCCTTCCTCGGCACACCTGAGCTCCTCACCACATACAAGGCTTTCATCCGCAGCTCAATGGAATACTGTTCTCCCCTATGGGCCGGTGCTCCTGCCTCACACCTAGCTCGGCTTCACGCTGTTGAAACCAAAGCTTTCAGAATTATTGGAATCTCCCACGATGAAGCTATCTCTGAGGGCCTTTCACTCACTCACCGCAGGCAGGTAGGTGGTCTTTCTGTCTTCTACCGACTCCTCTCCGGCCTTGCACCCCCAGCTCTCTCTGTGCTCTGTCCCCCAAATATTCCTACAGGTCGCACAAGATCTGCCAGCAACCCTCTGATGGTTAAACTGCCGAAATCTCGGCTCTCTGCTCACCTTCACTCTTTCATTCCTCTTTTCTCCCGCCTCTGGAACAAACTCCCTCACTCCCTTCAATCCCACTCCTCCCTCCAGGTCTTTAAAACAGCTGTTCACCACCATCTCTTATCTTCCCCCATCCAAAACCTTGATCTTTTCTACCCCCGCTAATTCACCCCAGATCCACCTTGTTTGAAATTCCAACTTCTTTCCTGGAAGTCCTGGCAGTGTCCATATGTTTTATACCTCTCCCACCGCCCCCTTCCCATGCCCCCCCCCCCCAAAGCCCTCGCCCTCTCTCAGATCTCTCGATGTCTCCATGTCTCTCGGTCCCTGCTCTCAAATGTTGTGTTTGTGTCCTTCCCCCTCTCTCCCCATCTTGTCTACCGCTCCCGATGTTATATGTTTTATGTGTCGGTTTGTCTTTCTGTGTGATTAATGTTCGCTCTTTCACGAGCCTCGATCTTGTATACAAAAAAAAAAAAAAAAAAAATTGTCGCGCTGTAATGTGAATCTCCGACACAGTTTCAGATTAATGGCCGAATCAAGCAGGTTTGCATCAAAGATTATCCTGTACTTTGCACCATCCATTATACAGGCTGATAAAAGCAGCCCCATAACATGATGCTGCCACCACCATGTTTGACAGTCGGGATGGTGTTGACGGGGTATGTGCAGTGTTAGGCTTGCATCAGACGTAACACTCTGAATTTAGACCGAAAGTTCAATTTTTGTCTCGTCTGACCACGAAACTTTTCTCCACGTACCTGTAGTAGCATTAAGATGATTGTCTAAACTATATACAAGCTTTTCGATGTGTCTTTTTCAGTAACGGCTTCTTTATTGCCTCCTGTCCATCGAGACCAGCTGTGTGAAGGGAACAGGATATTGTTGATTGATGAACACTGACCCCCATGTCGGACGTCGACCCTTGCAGATCTTTCAAAGTCATTGTTGGATTTACAGTGACATCCTGAACCAGTTTTCTGCTTGCCCGGGTGCTGAGTTGGATGGGTGACCTGATCTGGGTAGAGTCTGGGTGGTATGATGCATCTTCCACTTGTTGATGATGGATTTCACCGTACTCAAAGGGATATAATGAGTTACTTTGAAATCTTATAACCCTCTCCTGAACGGAGCTTCTCCACCACTTTATGTCTGACTTCTTTGGAAAGCTCCTTGGTCTTCATGTTTACCTTGACCAAGTGAGTTGCACCTTAAAACCCCTTCGATAAGTGGGCGAGATTCATTTTAAGTTAAACAACTAATTCATCATCGACTGTCCGTCGAGAGGTCGGCGAAGACTGTATGATGATGATGACGCCTGTGCTTGGATTTGTTGAAAGTGATGCAGAATCTGCACCGTCGTCTGCCGCACATACTTCACCCAACTTGCCTTATGCCCAGTGACAAGCCGTGCAAGATGACTTTGGGAAAGGTGGCTTACGGTGACGTGCCATTGGCTCATGATGACCTTTCACAAGTCTTGTTTTTAGTCTTGCTGGGTGTGTCACACACCCTCCTCACCTGGGCAAGCACAGGTGGGGGAGTCGGTTTAGTCGCCAACAACCTGGCCATGGGCAGGTAGTACTGGATTGCATGTTTACCAGAAGCATGATAGATAGACATGACCTGACTTAGAAACCACTGATTACATACAGGTGAAACCTATTACACTTATTTTGTCACCTTTCAACAAATAATTTGCTCCTGCAGTGATTTAGGGTTATTAGGTGAAGGGTTTGAATACTTATGCAACTGAGAATCATCTGATTTTCTCTGTTAATCTACTTTATTCACATTTTATCTGCATTTTTTAGCTTTATCACTTTGGAGTAGTTTGAGAAGACTCTATATATTCAGCTTGATTTGAAAGCCTCATGGAATAAGCTCAGCTGGCATCAAAATGTGAAAACCTTGGAGCGGGGTGAATACCTTTGCAGGCCACTGTAGATATGGAGTGGGTCGGTGTGGTTGTTGTATTGGTCTCTGAGAGGTTATGGGTTCAAATCTGGCTGATGTCGCAAGCATTATTAGGAAATTGTATTGGATGTTGCTGGAACTTGTAGTGGGGCAACTTAGCATAACAATTGTGCATTTTGTGAGGAAAGCACCAAATTTGGCACACTAGTAGACTATCATATTATGAAAAGATCTGGATTTTGGGCCATCTCAGATTCAGAGATTTGATTTTTGCAAGATTTCGATTCGATTGGGATCGAAGAGAACACCTTCTTCGTCTTCTGTACAGTGAAGTTGCCAGCCCTGAATTCTCTGGCTACATCTGGGTGCTTCATTGGGAGTGCAACCATGTCCCTCAGGTGAACAGGGACCCACCTGGCATAGTGTGTGTGGTCTGAGGCATGGAACCATGGGACCAGTTCCGTCAGGGCATCAAGGTACATCGTGAATGAAGCCTGCCGCAGAGAACGCACGTAGACCAGTACCAACATTTCTAGTTCCAGCACAGTTGCCCAGTACTGAAAGTTGGGAATGTCTTCTCCTCTCTGGTGACACCAGTCTTCGAACTCAGGCAGGTCTTCTGCATCATCAGCATACGTCATACAGTGGCGTTCATACGCACGGTGTTGCAGGATGTGCAGTGCCGCTGCAGTGATTTGATGAGCTCTTCTTGTGCGGGTGACGCGGGCAGCTCGCAGGAAGGAGTCGGCCGTCCCTGGCGTTGCAATCTCAGCTTGCAAATCTGCAAAATCTGCAAATCTTGCAAAAATCAAATCTCTGAATCTCAGATGGCCCAATATCCAGATCTTTTCATAATATGATAGTCTACTAGACTAGTGTGCCAAATTTGGTGCTTTCCTCACAAAATGCACAATTGTTATGCTATATTTAGCTTAGCTGCCGGACTATTGACCTATGAATCTCAGCAACATTCCCATCTTGCTATTTGATTGGTTTTTTTTGCACCTATCAAATGGGCTTTTATAGAAGGGGCAATCAACTTGTTTGTCTTGCTTGGTCTGGGTTACACATGTGATTCCAGTCCACTCTGGTTCTGGGCTGGCAGGATGGTCTCGATGTACACACACTCACCTTGAGCTATCTTACCTGGGTTTAAATCCAATCCCAGCTCTAAACTGTCATCACAGTGTTTCACATGCAAGGTGATTCTTCAATGTGTCTCGGATTTGTTGACGTTGTACTGGGCATCCCGTCTGCTGGCATTAGTTGACGGACGTTAAAGACCCCACGGTGTCCTTCGTGAAGAGTTGGCAAGCTCTACTTGGCACCATGAATAAATTAGAAATTGTCGCCCTGACCTATAGAGGATGTCCATGAGCGGCACAGCCACACCCCCAGTCAATGATGCTGCAGCCAAGTGCTCCATACCAAAGAAGAAGAAGATTGTGTTTTGAGTTCACCATGGAAATGCTGCCAATCACAAGGCATCACCACCCACGTCCACAATAAACGTGGTCACTTGCTTTGGAAGACCTTACAGAGTCAGTGACACCTTTATGGCTAGTCTGAATCCTACACCTGGCTGCCATTTGAGTGGGTTATAAATGACATGTAGGGTCTGATGAAGATGTCCAAGTCCCAAGCAATGCTATTGGGACTTGGACTGTTGTTGATACAAACGATTTAAATTCCTCGTGGCTTGTTAACACCACCCTTTTGTGTGATGGTTCTGATCCTGTTGAGATCTTGCCCACCACCATTGCATTCATCAATAGACGTATGGCGCCCTCTCCTGGTTTTATTGCGCATCGCACCCTGGATCTATTTAAGGTCTCTTTTTCACGGAATACTCAGCACGAGAATGCAAGGTGTGCACACCTTAGTCCTTACAGGTGTCTATCCATACGTACGTACTTGCAGATATTTAAGTCAATTTAATTGGTATGATCGCTGTAAGTGTTCATTTTCAACAAATATTTTCTATTCCTTTAATTTCCCTGTAAATATAATATTTGTTGTGTTTGATTTGTAAATGCAGACCGGGTAGTGCTTCTTCTGCCCTGCAACCCGTCTTGGGGGTCTCTTCCCTCTGACACCCTTTCCAACATCGGTCTGTTGGAATAATTATTCCACTCTCCCCATTAGTGCTTTTTAGCACTAAAAAGTGCTAAAAAACTAAAAAGTGCAAAAAAAAACTAAAAAGTGCTAAAAAAAACTAAAAAGTGCTAAAAAAAACCTAAAAAGTGCTAAAAAAAACTAAAAAGTCATAAAAAAAACTAAAAAGTGCTAAAAAAAACTAAAAAGTGCTAAAAACTAAAAAGTGCTAAAAACTAAAAAGTGCTAAAAACTAAAAAGTGTAAAAAAAAACTAAAAAGTGCTAAAAACTAAAAAGTGCTAAAAACTAAAAAGTGCTAAAAAAAACTAAAAAGTGCTAAAAAAAACATAAAAAGTGCTAAAAAAAACAAACTAAAAAGTGCTAAAAAAAAAACTTAAAAGTGCTAAAAAAAAACTAGAGTGCTAAAAAAAACTAAAAAGTGCGAAAAAAAACTAGAAAGTGCTAAAATAAACTAAAAAGTGCGAAAAAAAACCTAAAAAGTGCGAAAAAAAACTAAAATGTGCTAAAAAAAACATAAAAAGTGCTAAAAAAAACAAACTAAAAAGTGCTAAAAAACAAACTAAAAAGTGCTAAAAAAAAACTAAAAAGTGCTAAAAAAAACTAAAAAGTGCTAAAAAAAACTAAAAAGTGCTAAAAAAAACTAAAAAGTGCTAAAAACTAAAAAGTGCTAAAAACTAAAAAGTGCTAAAAAAAACTAAAAAGTGCTAAAAACTAAAAAGTGCTAAAAACTAAAAAGTGCTAAAAAAAACTAAAAAGTGCTAAAAAAAACATTAAAAGTGCTAAAAAAAACAAACTAAAAAGTGCTAAAAAAAAAACTTAAAAGTGCTAAAAAAAAACTAAAGAGTGCTAAAAAAAACTAAAAAGTGCGAAAAAAAACTAGAAAGTGCTAAAAAAAACTAAAAAGAGCGAAAAAAAACCTAAAAAGTGCTAAAAAAAACATAAAAAGTGCTAAAAAAAACAAACTAAAAAGTGCTATAAAAAAACTTAAAAGTGCTAAAAAAAACTAAAGAGTGCTAAAAAAAACGAAAAAGTGCGAAAAAAAACTAAAAAGTGCTAAAAAAAGAAAAAAGAAGTGCTTCCACTCACATTAATCACTCCCTTTAGTGCTTTTCCTTGTCTTCATCCTTTGGGACTATTTTCTGTATTGATGTCTCTTCTCCTAAGGTAAGTGGATATGTAAATATGTGGTGGTATGATATAGCCATGGTAGAGGGTGATGCCATGGTGTGATGTAGGTAGGCATGGTATTACATGATACCATGATGTGATGTATGTAGGCATGGTACTGGGTGATGCCATGGGGTGATGCAGGTAGGTATGGTACTGGGTGACGACATGATGTGATGTAGGTAGGCATGGTACTGGGTCACGACATGGTGTGATGTAGGTAGGCATGGTACTGGGTCATGACATGGTGTGATGTAGGTAGGCATGGTACTGGGTGACGACATGGTGTGATGTAGGTAGGCATGGTACTGGGTCACGACGTGATGTGATGTAGGAAGGCATGGTACTGGGTCACGACATGGTGTGATGTAGGTAGGCATGGTACTGGGTGATGACATGATGTGATGTAGGTAGGCATGGTACTGGGTGACGACATGATGTGATGTAGGTAGGCATGGCACTGGGTGACATGGTGTGATGTACGTTGGCATGGTACTTATGTGATACCATGGTGTGATATATTTATGCATGGTACTGGGTGATTTCATGGGGTGATCTAGGTAGGCATGGTACTGGGTAATGCCATGGTGTGATGTATTTATGCATGGTACTGGGTGATGCCATGGGATGATGTATATAGGCATGGTACTGGGTGATGACATGGTGTGATGTATTTATGCATGGTACTGGGTGATGCCATGGTGTGATGTATGTAGGCATGGTACTGGATGATGTCGTGGTGTGATGTATTTATGCATGGTACTGGGTGATGCCATGGTATGATGAATGTAGGCATGGTACTTGGTGATGTCATGGGATGATGTATATAGGCATGGTACTGGGTGATGACATGGGATGATGTATATAGGCATGGTACTGCGTGATGCCATGGGATGATGTATATAGGCATGGTACAGCGTGATGCCATGGGATGATGTATTGATGCATGGTACTGGGTGATGCCATGGGATGATGTATATAGCCATGGTACTGGGTGATGTCATGGTGTGATGCATGTAGGCATGGTACTGGGTGATGCCATGGTGTGATGTATTTATGCATGGTACTGGGTGATGTCATGGGATGATGTATATAGGCATGGTACTGGGTGATGACATGGTGTGATGTATTTATGCATGGTACTGGGTGATGCCATGGGATGATGTATATAGGCATGGTACTGGGTGATGACATGGTGTGATGTATTTATGCATGGTACTGGGTGATGCCATGGTGTGATGTATGTAGGCATGGTATTGGGTGATGCCATGGGATGATGTATATAGGCATGGTACTGGGTGATGCCATGGGATGATGTATTTATGCATGGTATTGGGTGATGCCATGGGATGATGTATTTATGCATGGTATTGGGTGATGCCATGGGATGATGTATATAGGCATGGTACTGGGTGATGCCATGGGATGATGTATATAGGCATGGTACTGGGTGATGTCATGGTGTGATGCATGTAGGCATGGTACTGGGTGATGCCATGGTATGATGTGTGTAGGCATGGTACTGGGTGATGTCATGGTGTGATGCATGTAGGCATGGTACTGGGTGATGTCATGGTGTGATGCATGTAGGCATGGTACTGGGTGATGTCATGGTGTGATGCATGTAGGCATGGTAATGGGTGATACCATGGTATGATGTGTGTAGGCATGGTACTGGGTGATGTCATGGTGTGATGCATTTAGGCATGGTACTGGGTGATGTCATGGTGTGATGCATGTAGGCATGGTAATAGGTGATACCATGGTATGATGTGTGTAGGCATGGTACTGGGTGATGTCATGTTGTGATGCATGTAGGCATGGTACTGGGTGATGCCATGGTGTGATGCATGTAGGCATGGTACTGGGTGATGTCATGGTGTGATGCATGTAGGCATGGTACTGGGTGATGTCATGGTGTGATGCATGTAGGCATGGTAATGGGTGATACCATGGTATGATGTGTGTAGGCATGGTACTGGGTGATGTCATGTTGTGATGCATGTAGGCATGGTACTGGGTGATGCCATGGTGTGATGCATGTAGGCATGGTACTGGGTGATGTCATGTTGTGATGCATGTAGGCATGGTACTGGGTGATGTCATGGTGTGATGCATGTATGCATGGTACTGGGTGATGTCATGGTGTGATGTATGATGTATGTACAAGCAAAATTTTGGGAGGGGTTGTTTTGGTTTATCAGTCGAGAAAAGATCATGGTTTTGGTTGGGCGACTACTTAAGATGGTGGTGAACAGCTGTCTTGAAGACGTGGAGAGAAGATTGAGATTGAAGAGATTGTGGAAGGTGGTTTCACGAGCGGGAAAAAGAGGAATAAATGAGTGGAGGTGAGCAGTGGTTTTGGATTTATGCAGCTTTACCAGGAGGGTATTGCATCCCGCAGATACCTGGGGGTTGGTGGGAGGAACAAATCACGGAGAGGGCAGCGTGTGCAAGACCAGAAATGAGGCGAAAGAAGACAGGGATCACCAACCTCTTGGTGATGGTGAAGTGGGATGCCCATAGAGTCAGCTGCATTACGAGAGATTCCATTAATCTTGAAGGCCTTGGTTTCCACAGTATCAAGCTGAACAAGAAGTGAGGCAGGCGAGCCAGCACAGAGGGGGGAGCAGTACTTTATCAAACTGTGGATGAAAGCTTTATGGGTGGATGTGAGCTCAGATGTTCGCACGACGGAGGATGCCCAGTTTAATGTGGCTTGCCATGTGGGGGTTTAAGGTCTGTTCGTCGGAGTCTTAACATCCATTGGTCATGTTCTGGTTTATATTTAAATTGGAATCTGTTTAATATCCATTGGTCATGTTCTGGTTTCTATTTAAATAGGAACCTGTTTAATATCCATTGATAAATAGGAACCTGTTTAATATCCATTGATAAATAGGAACCTGTTTAATATCCATTGATAAATAGGAACCTGTTTAATATCCATTGATAAATAGGAATCTGTTTAATATCCATTGATAAATAGGAATCTGTTTAATATTCATTGATAAATAGGAATCTGTTTAATATCCATTGATAAATAGGAACCTGTTTAATATCCATTGATAAATAGGAACCTGTTTAATATCCATTGATAAATAGGAACCTGTTTAATATCCATTGATAAATAGGAATCTGTTTAATATCCATTGATAAATAGGAACTTGTTTAATATCCATTGATAAATAGGGAACCTGTTTAATATCCATTGATAAATAGGAACTTGTTTAATATCCATTGATAAATAGGAACCTGTTTAATATCCATTGATAAATAGGAACCTGTTTAATATCCATTGATAAATAGGAACCTGTTTAATATCCATTGATAAATAGGAACCTGTTTAATATCCATTGATAAATAGGAATCTGTTTAATATCCATTGATAAATAGGAACCTGTTTAATATCCATTGATAAATAGGAACCTGTTTAATATCCATTGATAAATAGGAATCTGTTTAATATTCATTGATAAATAGGAACCTGTTTAATATTCATTGATAAATAGGAACCTGTTTAATATTCATTGATAAATAGGAACCTGTTTAATATCCATTGATAAATAGGAACCTGTTTAATATCCATTGATAAATAGGAATCTGTTTAATATCCATTGATAAATAGGAACTTGTTTAATATCCATTGATAAATAGGAACTTGTTTAATATCCATTGATAAATAGGAACCTGTTTAATATCCATTGATAAATAGGAACCTGTTTAATATCCATTGATAAATTTGAACCTGTTTAATATCCATTGATAAATAGGAACTTGTTTAATATCCATTGATAAATAGGAACCTGTTTAATATCCATTGATAAATAGGAACTTGTTTAATATCCATTGATAAATAGGAACCTGTTTAATATCCATTGATAAATAGGAACCTGTTTAATATCTATTGATAAATAGGAACCTGTTTAATATCCATTGATAAATTTGAACCTGTTTAATATCCATTGATAAATAGGAACTTGTTTAATATCCATTGATAAATAGGAACCTGTTTAATATCCATTGATAAATAGGAACTTGTTTAATATCCATTGATAAATAGGAACCTGTTTAATATCCATTGATAAATAGGAACTTGTTTAATATCCATTGATAAATAGGAACCTGTTTAATATCCATTGATAAATAGGAACCTGTTTAATATCTATTGATAAATAGGAACCTGTTTAATATCCATTGATAAATTTGAACCTGTTTAATAATAGGAACCTGTTTAATATACATTGATAAATTTGAACCTGTTTAATAATAGGAACCTGTTTAATATCCATTGGTCATGTGGAGTTAATATTTAAATATGAAACACACACACTTGGCACATGGTGCCCTCTCCTGGTCCTCGTGTGTTCAAACCCCATGTGTTGCATTCTCCGCAATCAACATGAATTATTTATCGCCCGCTTGGTCCGGTGTTGTTATTGATTATGTTTTGTTTTATTGTTGATTATTTTGACTCACAAGGCTGTCACTCTGTTTGTACTTCTAAAATCAAAGTTACCTTGAATAATAATAATCTTTATTGTCCGGTATCCAGGGAAATTCCTCTTTGGTGAGACCATAAGTTCAAACCATAAAAAACCCATAAAACATCAAAAGGAATCGGAAAACGGTAAAGAATATGGAAGATGGACGGAACAGCAAAATGGCTAAGAATTTGAATTGAACACTTGAATTTCACATGGTACAAGTTACTTTTTGAAAATGTTCTTCTTCATCCGCCTAGCACGAAATCGCTTCCTGATGGCAGTTTTTCGAAAAGTCAGTTCAAGAGTGACTTTCATCGGTACACACCTGCATCGACTTCCTTTTCAATGCTCAGAAAAGAGACTCCATACTGGTTGAAGGCCCATCCACTTGTAATGACCTCAGTTGTGACTTATTCCGCACAGTTAGTGGATAACTTTACCAAGAAACCAAATTAAATGACAAAACACTAATCAGCAATGAATTCGTTAACATCCGCATAACACTTAAGATAACACCAAATTAATTCAACTTTCTGAGAAGATACAATCTTTGCATTGATTTGTTGTACACATCAATGGTATTTTCATCAAAACTTACCTTGTTATCAATTAAGTTAGCTTGTTAGCTTGTTGAATTTGTCAACTATTTCCACATTATCACCATTTCTGGTTACAGGTTCATGATTGTGACCTTTTCAAAAATCCAAAATCATCTCTTTAGTTTTGCACACATTTAGAGTGAGACAAAATCCCGCACACCTCTTATTGAATGTGTCAATCTCATCGAGGTAAAGGTACAAAGGACGATTTTTTTTTTTTTTTTTTTTTTTTTTGGATACAAGATCGAGGCTCGTGAAAGAGCTAACATTAATCACACAAAAAGACAAACCGACACACAAAACACAAAAAACAAGGGGAGCGGCAGACAAGATGGGGAGAGAGGGGGAAGGACACAAAAGAGAGGGGGAAGAGGGGAAAGGACACAAACACAACATTTGAGAGCAGGGACATCGGGAGGACTTGGGGGGAGGTGGGAGAGGAATAAAACATATGAACACTGCATGGACTCTGGGGTGAATTACCGGGGGTAGAAAAGATCAAGGTTTTCGATGGGGGAAGATAAGAGATGGTGGTGAACAGCTGTTTTAAAGACCTGGAGGGAGGAGTGGGATTGAAGGGAGTGGGGGAGTTTGTTCCAGAGGCGGGAGAAAAGGGGAATGAAAGAGTGAAGGTGAGCAGAGAGCCTAGACTTTGGCAGTTTAACCATAAGAGGGTTGCAGGCAGATCTTGTGCGACCTGAAGGAATATTGGGGGGACAGAGCACAGAGAGAGCTGGGGGAGCAAGGCCGGAGAGGAGTCGGTAGAAGACAGAAAGACCACCAACCTGCCTGCGGTGAGTGAGTGAAAGGCCCTCGGTGTTGACTACATCGCAGGAGATTCCAATGATTCTGAAAGCTTTGGCCTCAACAGCGTGAAGCCGAGCAAGGTGTGAGGCAGGAGCACCAGCCCAGAGGGGGGAACAGTATTCCATTGAGCTGCGGATGAAAGCCTTGTATGTGGTGAGGAGCTCAGGTGTGCCAAGGAAGGACTTCGCACGACGGAGGATGCCCAGTCGGCGACTGGCTTTGGAGGCCAGCTTGGAAATGTGGTTTTCCCAAGAAAGATCATGGCAGATAGTGAGACCCAAAAGCTTGAGCGACAGAACTTCTTGGAGAGGATTGTTGAGAAAGTAGATGGGAGGGTTGTCCAGTCGGTCCTTTCGGAGAGACATTGTAAGAGTGTGAGATTTGTCAGGATTGAAAGACATGTTCCACTTGTTTGACCAGTCTGTGATTTTGTCCAGGTCTGCAGAGAGTGAGGAGGCTGCAGACTGCCGATCTGAGGGATGAGGAATGGAGCGACAGAGAGTAGAGTCGTCAGCAAAGAGATAGAGAGGATTTTCAAGAGAGTCAGAGAGATCATTGATGAAGACCAGAAAAAGCACAGGGCCCAGAACACTACCTTGGGGAACTCCAGCCTGAACAGGAAGAGGAGATGAGAGAAACCCATTCAGGGCCACACGTTGACTACGACCAGAGAGGAAGTCCGCCAGCCATGCGTGGAGATTTCCATGGATACCAAAGGAGGAGAGTTTGGTGAGCAGAGCAGGGTGCCAGACCGTATCGAAGGCACGTGAAATGTCAAGGGAGACAGCTCTAATTTCCTGTTTGGCATTGAGGACCTCCATCCATTGTTGAGAAAGCAGAAGCAGCATGTCCAGAGTAGAGTGACCAGGTCTGAAACCAAATTGATGATCAGAGATCAAGCCATTGGAGAAGAGGAAAGATTTAATATCTGAAGCAATGATGGATTCCATGACTTTGCTGATAATTGGGAGAAGGCTGATTGGTCTGTAGTTGCTGGGATCTGTTTTTGCACCTTTTTTGTGCAAACCGGTGATGTTGGCTGATTTCCAAGCAGATGGCAGATGACCTTGAGCAAAAGAGAGGGTGAAGAGAACAGAAAGAGGGAGTGAAAGAGCAGAAGAACATGATTTTAGGACCCGTGGGCTGATGCCGTCAGGACCAGTTGCAGAATCAGAGTCGAGGGTTGACAGAAACTTTTCCACCTTATCAGGAGGAAAGGACACAGAGTCCAGGAGCAGCTGGGTACGACTGGGTACGGTGGGTACAGAGAGGGATGGGTTTGGGACACAAGATTTAGAGGCAAACACAGAGTTGAGGCATTCAGCTTTTTCACGTGCGGAGTCAGCCGTTAAGCCGTTTGAGGTGAGGGAGGGGATGGAGGGGGAACAAACACCAGAAACAGATTTGACCAGACGCCACCAGGATTTGGAAGAGGGAGACAGATAAGAGAGTTCGGTCTTGAGAATGTTGAGATATTGTTTCCTGGCTCTCCTGAGGTTGGACACACACTTGTTTCGGGCTTTGTGAAAGGAAATGAGATTTCCTTCCGTTGGATTTGCTTTCCAGGAGACGAAAGCAAGTTGTTTCAGGGCAACAGCCTCACCACAAGATTCCGTGTACCATGGACGGGAGGAAGGGTATGACAACTGAAGACGAGATGGTATAAATCTGTGCATGAGAGAGAGCAATTTACTTTGAAAGAATTCCCAGGATGAGTTGATGTCAGAGGCGGTAGAGATGGGAGACCAGTCCAGATGATTGATGGCTGCTTGAAGACCGTGCCAGTTGGCCTGAGTGAAATGCCAGACTCGTCGACGCTGAGGAGGCTCTCTGAGAATGGTCAGAGAGATGTCCACTTTGACAAGCACATGATCAGATGAGCCGATTGGAGCAGAAGAAGAGCAGCAGACATTTTCAGGGAAGTTTGTCATAACCAAATCCAGAAGAGAAGATGCTCCGTTGACTGAGATCCGGGTCGGGAAATTGACAGATTGTGTCAGTCCCAGTGAGTCGCAGAAGTCCTTTGCTGAAGAGCCATGGCTGGTGAGAGAGGTACCCACACCCAGCCAACTGGCATGGTGACAATTGAAATCACCACATATGAGGAAGAGAGAGTTGGGATGGGTAGATAGAAGTTGATCGGAAAGACAGCCAACGATGGCGTAATAAAGTTCCACGCTTCTTTGAGGGTCACACATCCTTTGGTGTACAAACTGAACAGTACAAGTGACAATACACCACCTTGAGGAGAAACCAGTATTCATGATTGATGACTTTGATAACGACTAATGCAAGCAGACCGAAAAGTCAGCTTCACGTGTATCCAAGGGACGGCGCACTTTGTGATGCTCGGTCCTGCATCCGAATCACCAATCCGAGTTTATAGTCGGGTCGGGAATCGTACCTGGACTAGACACCCAAAAGGTAGGTGTGGATGTTTTCCCCGCCGAGTGCATGGATTACCCGGTGTGTGCATGGATTCCCCGGTGTCTTGATGGATTCTCCGGTGTGTGCATGGAATCTCCAGTGTGCGCATGGATTCTCCAGTGTGTGCATGGATTCTCCGGCGTGTGCATGGATTCCCCGGTGTGTGGATGGATTCCCCGGTGTGTGGATGGATTCCCCGGTGTGTGGATGGATTCCCCGGGGTGTGGATGGATTCCCCGGTGTGTGGATGGATTCCCCGGTGTGTGGATGAATTCCCCGGTGTGTGGATGAATTTCCCGGTGTGTGGATGAATTTCCCGGTGTGTGGATGAATTTCCCGGTGTGTGGATGGATTCCCCAGTGTGTGGATGAATTTCCCGGTGTGTGGATGAATTTCCCCATGTGTGGATGAATTTCCCGGTGTGTGGATGAATTTCCCGGTGTGTGGATGAATTTCCCGGTGTGTGGATGAATTTCCCGGTGTGTGGATGAATTTCCCGGTGTGTGGATGAATCTCCCGGTGTGTGGATGGATTCCCCGGTGTGTGGATGGATTCCCCGGTGTGTGGATGGATTCCCCGGGGTGTGGATGGATTCCCCGGTGTGTGGATGGATTCCCCGGTGTGTGGATGAATTCCCCGGTGTGTGGATGAATTTCCCGGTGTGTGGATGAATTTCCCGGTGTGTGGATGAATTTCCCGGTGTGTGGATGGATTCCCCAGTGTGTGGATGAATTTCCCGGTGTGTGGATGAATTTCCCCGGTGTGTGGATGAATTTCCCGGTGTGTGGATGAATTTCCCGGTGTGTGGATGGATTCCCCAGTGTGTGGATGAATTTCCCGGTGTGTGGATGAATTTCCCCATGTGTGGATGAATTTCCCGGTGTGTGGATGAATTTCCCGGTGTGTGGATGAATTTCCCGGTGTGTGGATGAATTTCCCGGTGTGTGGATGAATTTCCCGGTGTGTGGATGAATCTCCCGGTGTGTGGATGGATTCCCCGGTGTGTGGATGGATTCCCCGGTGTGTGGATGGATTCCCCGGTGTGTGGATGGATTCCCCGGGGTGTGGATGGATTCCCCGGTGTGTGGATGGATTCCCCGGTGTGTGGATGAATTCCCCGGTGTGTGGATGAATTTCCCGGTGTGTGTATGAATTCCCCGGTGTGTGGATGAATTCCCCGGTGTGTGGATGAATTCCCCGGTGTGTGGATGAATTCCCCGGTGTGCGGATGAATTCCCCGGTGTGCGGATGAATTCCCCGGTGTGTGGATGAATTCCCCGGTGTGTGGATGAATTCCCCGGTGTGTGGATGAATTCCCCGGTGTGTGGATGAATTCCCCGGTGTGTGGATGAATTTCCCGGTGTGTGGATGAATTCCCCGGTGTGTGGATGAATTCCCCGGTGTGTGGATGAATTCCCCGGTGTGTGGATGAATTCCCCGGGGTGTGGATGAATTCCCCGGTGTGTGGATGAATTCCCCGGTGTGTGGATGAATTCCCCGGTGTGCGGATGAATTCCCCGGTGTGTGGATGAATTTCCCGGTGTGTGTATGAATTCCCCGGTGTGTGGATGAATTCCCCGGTGTGTGGATGAATTCCCCGGTGTGTGGATGAATTCCCCGGTGTGCGGATGAATTCCCCGGTGTGTGGATGAATTCCCCGGTGTGTGGATGAATTCCCCGGTGTGTGGATGAATTCCCCGGTGTGTGGATGAATTCCCCGGTGTGTGGATGAATTTCCCGGTGTGTGGATGAATCTCCCGGTGTGTGGATGAATTTCCCGGTGTGTGGATGAATTTCCCGGTGGGGGTGTTGATGGATTCCCCGTTCGTGCCAATTAAAGGAATGGACAAGCAGTGTGAGGAGGAGGCAGGAGAGGGACAGGTGAGGAAGGGACTGGAATGGGGTTCATCACCTTTTCGTCAAATATATGCTGGTGTATGTGCCGTTCATGACGGTTCTGAGTTAAGTGTGATGCCGAGCAGGAAGAAGAAGAAGCCGTACTACCAACGTCGTACACTTCCGGAATTGTTTGATGTATTTGTGTTCAAATGTCTGGTGATTGTATTGTATTTATTTATGCGAATGTTTACTTGTATATAACTGTCATTAATTTAAAATGTCTTCGGTACTATTGAGCGATTTTTTTTTTTAATCCAAAAAAAAAAACTTTTTCTTTTTCAATTTTCTCTTTTTTTGCCTAAAACACACCCAGGCACTCACTGATGAACCTCTGATAGTTTGACGAAGATCCGTTCAGCCAACTCTGAGAAAAATGGTGACACACAGACACACAGACACAGACAGACAACTCTCTTATATCGTCGATGTGTGTGTGAATTTATAGTCACGTGTGGTCATACGGTGGTTAGATGCTTGCTGACAATCCTCCGTCTCCGTTCGCCCGACGAACATGGCGAGCATGGCGAAACGGGGGGAAATGTGGATGTTCCACCGAGATGCAGCCAATGCTCCCCAGAAGCTGGTCGAAGGTCTCGGCCGCCATGAAATGTTCATTTTAGGAGATGAAAATACCGAGGTGACCAGAGCGGTGGTTAAACCAAATAAATAATCCACTGGCAAAAAGCGATCTAAAATGGCAGGAAAAAATATAACCCCGGGAAGTAGAATTTTTTTTCTAGTTGTCTTGAAACGCGAGCAGGTGATGAAGTAGCACTGTACTGATAGTGTCATGGGGCAGCTCAGGTGAACAATGATTAAGTAGTCCTTGTGCCAGGTATTAGCTGAAGGGATTTATTTCAGCCATTATAGGCCAATCAAATGAGTGGGAAATGAAAACCCTGAGGTCAATCTCTGAAAGTCAATACTTTCACCCCGTCGTCCACGTGATATCTCAGTAACTGTGGGAACAACGGCCTCGTTTGGCCTGGCGCGGCCTCACCCTGCAACTCACGTTCCATGCAGTCAGCACCCACCGGCTTCCTTCCACGTCCACACTGGTCCCGTCTCCAAAGGAAACCCTCAAGCGTGGCTGGCTGATTCAGCAGAGCGCATCCCACGCGCTTCCACAGGCAGCACCTCGTCCGACCGCTCGCGCCCGCCCTCCTGCTTCTTCCGCTTACTGCAACATCCCTTGCAAACTTTAAATGCTGTTTAACATTAAACTGAAAGAAATTCGGAGAAATTATAACATCAGTCAGGCAAATTTTACTTATGGAACTGGCTGAAGATCTACTGCAATCTATATACTCCACACGGAGGTAATAAAATGACCCTTCCTGCCCCTCCTGCAGAGAACGGAGGCGCGTGCGATTTGGTCTCTTCCGAAGACAGAAGCCTCTTCCGGAAGATTACTTTGCGCCGAACAGGCAGAAGAGAAGCAAGATGGCGGCCAAACATTTATTACTCGCGCTCATGATGGAAGAATTAGACAAAGATGACACTACATCACAAGTTGATGCAAATATCCAGATTGTGTTTTCACTTGCAAGTTTTGCTGCCTAAGTATAGCCAGCAGCGTTTCTCCGTGACTGAAATTATGGGTGAAAACTGCGTATATATCACTCCCATATCGCTCACTAATTACCGAGAAAACAACAAATAAGTAAAATAGAACTCGTGATTAAGTGAGTTAAGCCTGTTAAGCAAACTTGCCATACAGCTGTAATATCAACGTGTCATATATGACAAGGTTCTTTCAAAGTAATCGGCGAGGCCATTTTGTTTTCGAAGAGCCCGCGCCTCTTCTGCTGGATAACGGGAAGAGGCAGAAGAGCTTCCGAGAAGAGAAGAGAAGAGAAGAGAAGAGAACAAATCGAACGACCGGAAGAGAGGTCTTCTTCTTCCAGAAGTGCAAATCGCACGCGCCTCCGTGTATCTCGCCACTCACAAATGGTTTCCTGTTTTTCATATTCACTTTCTGACATTTCCATTTTATTATATCATCTTCATCATTGAATGTTTTTTTGTTTTTTTTCCTCTTCCTTCATTTAGTCCAGTATGCCAAAATAACGGTGTACTCGTTGGCTATGTTATCCCCTTCCCGACAATAGTCACAAGGGACACCAAAGAAGAGTGAAATACAGTATTTATACGCTCTACGTAATTGCGCCTTTTAGCTCAAAACCCCTCAAGAGTCCCAAGTCCACTTAAAACATCTTCTTCTTCCTCTTCACACTCGTGCTTCGTCCTCACATACTCAGCGTTGACTGGTTGTTCCTGGTTTTAAACCACGCCCCACTAACCAAACAGTTGCGAGGAGCACGTCAGTATGTGATGAACGAGCTTGGTGAATTGATTCTGCCTGCACTGTCTGTTCATGGAGAAAATGATGCATGTAAAACGAGACGTCACCACAGTCTCACAGGTCTGAGTCCCTGTAGTAGTGTAGTGGATTGAAAACAGGATGTTTATGATGGTCATGATGATGATTGATGATGATCGTGGAATGATCCACCACGTGCAGTTTGGTCATTCAGACTGATCCACTCCTGGTCTTGATTCTCCCCTTGTTCTACAACGATCGTAAACCCTCACCAGAACTTGTTTTGTGTGCTTTTTATGTGATGCACATGTTTAAAGATGTACTCGATTCTAATTGTACAGTAATACTTTATAGACGTAATCACATTCTGAATGTACCGTACATACTTTATAGACGTACTCAAATTCTGATTGCACCGTACATACTTTATAGACGTACTCAAATTCTGATTGCACCGTACATACTTTATAGACGTACTCAAATTCTGATTGCACCGTACATACTTTATAGACGTACTCAAATTCTGATTGCACCGTACATACTTTATAGACTTACTCAAATTCTGATTGCACCGTACATACTTTATAGACGTACCCACATTCTGATTGTACCGTTATACTTTATAGACGTAATCACATTCTGAATGTACCGTACATACTTTATAGACGTACTCAAATTCTGATTGTACCGTTATACTTTATAGACGTAATCACATTCTGAATGTACCATACATACTTTATAGACGTACCCACATTCTGATTGTACCGTTATACTTTATAGACGTACCCACATTCTGATTGTACCGTTATACTTTATAGACGTAATCACATTCTGAATGTACCGTACATACTTTATAGACGTAATCACATTCTGAATGTACCGTACATACTTTATAGACGTACTCAAATTCTGATTGCACCTTACATACTTTATAGATGTACTCAAATTCTGATTGCACCGTACATACTTTATAGACGTACCCACATTCTGATTGTACCGTACATACTTTATAGACGTACTCACATTCTGATTGCACCGTACATACTTTATAGACGTACCCACATTCTGATTGTACCGTACATACTTTATCGACGTACTCACATTCTGATTGTACTGTACATACTTTATAGACGTACTCACATTCTGATTGTACCATACATACTCTATAGACGTACTCACATTCTGATTGAACATACTTTAGGACTTAGGTACTGGTTGAAAAAGATAACACCTACTAGTTACATATCTTATATTCAGTTGTATGCTGATGACGTAATTGATGCAGCCAATGGCAAGTGCCGCATTTCACATGCATGGTGTGCTCACCGGGTGCTTGCGTTGTGTGTGTGCTCACCGGGTGCATGCGTTGTGTGTGTGCTCACCGGGTGCATGCGTTGTGTGTGTGCACACCGGGGGCATGCGTGGTGTGTGTGCTTACCGGGGGCATGCGTGGTGTGTGTGCTTACCGGGGGCATGCGTTGTGTGTGTGCACACCGGGTGCATGCGTTGTGTGTGTGCTCACTGGGTGCTTGCGTGGTGTGTGTAGTCACCGGGTGCATGCGTGGTGTGTGTGCTCACCGGGGGCATGCGTGTTGTGTGCGCTTACCGGGTGCATGCGTTGTGTGTGTGCTCACTGGGTGCTTGCGTGGTGTGTGTAGTCACCGGGTACATGCGTTCTGTGTGTGCTCACCGGGTGCATGCGTTGTGTAGGTGCTCAGCATGCGTTGTGTGTGTGCACACCGGGGGCATGCGTGGTGTGTGTGCTTACCGGGTGCATGCGTTGTGTGTGTGCTCAACCGGGCACATGCGTTCTGTGTGTGCTCACCGGGTGCATGCGTGGTGTGTGTGCTTACCGGGGGCATGCGTGGTGTGTGTGCTCACCGGGGGCATGCGTGGTGTGTGTGCTCACCGGGGGCATGCGTGGTGTGTGTGCTCACCAGGGGCATGCGCAGTGTGTGTGCTCACCGGGTGCTTGCGTGGTGTGTGCGCTCACTGGGTGCATGCGTGGTGTGTGCGCTCACTGGGTGCATGCGTGGTGTGTGTGCTCACCGGGTGCTTGCGTGGTGTGTGTAGTCACCGGGTGCTTGTGTGGTGTGTGTGCTCACCGGGTGCTTGCGTGGTGTGTGTAGTCACCGCGTGCTTGTGTGGTGTGTGTGCTCATCGGGTGCTTGCGTGGTGTGTGTGCTCACCGGGTGCTTGCGTGGTGTGTCTGCTCACCGGGTGCCATTGTTGGGCACGGTTTAAAGACAGCTTGACGAACTGGCACCTCCATTTATTCATTATCACGAACGTTACACTGCAGGTGACCACTAGGTGGCGTTTGTGGCCTATGTTAACAAGTTCTGTACAGACACCAACGGACCCAAGTGCAATAACCTCTCTTCTGATGGAGGTAACAGGAATAGTAGACTTTCAGAACCAAAAATGGTGCGTCTCCCCCGCCACACCCCATCCACTTTGATACCTAGGAACGCTAAAGGAGGACCCTGCATCAATGTTCACCTGCTTTGATCTGCACCTGACTGCAATAAGGAAAAATTACCTCCACCACAAAAAGTGGGCGGAAGTTATGTTTTCACCTCTGTCTGTCTGGCTGTGAACAGGTTATCTCAAAAAGTTGTGGACAGATTCGGACAAAATTTGGTGGAGAGGTTGGGGGTGTGACAAGGACGAACTGATTCGATTTTGGTGAAGATCTGAATCTCCAGATCCGAGATATTTTAAATTTCTTAAGTGAGTCTACACTCTACGTCTACACAATTGAAAGAACAATATGTATGAAAACAATGAAACAGGAGTGTCTGTCCGTCTGTCTGTCCGTCCCCAACCTACTCCCTCAGTTTTTGGGCCTAGCTCCGCCAAACCTTCTGTGGAAGGAGGTTTCACAAGTTCCTCAATAAAATTGTGATTTTGAAATTAACTCCATACCAAACTGCCCCGAATCCGGAAGTGAACACATGACGATAATGAGCTGGTTTGATGATATCTCAATACAATCGTCATTTAACACAGTATTTTGTTAAAGTATCAATTTATGATTGGAACTAGAACGCCACTCAGTAGAGCGCATACTCCCGCCGTGGGTTTAGTTGGAATAATACGTTTTGTTTAACATCCCCTCTCCCCAAAACAATAAATGAAAAAGAAAGTAGGCCCTAACTGTCAGAGAATTAATTTTGATATATCTCGGAATTAGAGGAGAAAAACATCATTTAAGAATAAGAATAAAAGCTTTCATGCAGTAAAACAGAAAAAATCTTTCCCAAAAAAATTTCCAGAAAAATTTCCTGGATCCGGAATAATATCCTGAGCTTCACCAAAAACTAATGAATTCTTCCTTATCCCAAGGGCAATCATCCCACCAACTTTAATCCAAATCCGTTTAGAAGTTTTCCAGATATCTTGTGCACGAACATACGAACGCACACACACACGGACGGACACTCGAATGCGTTACTCCCTGGCGGGAGTAATAAACCTGAAAATCGCAGAGCCAGAATTATTTATTTGGTCTGGGAAGCCCAGGCGAGGTTTCTTCTTCTTCAGCCTCTCACAACCCAGGATGAATATGTGATCTTTTTTTTTTTAAGTTGGAATTTTGCCAAATCTGTTTTATTCGTTTGTTAATATACCTCCGCCATTGACAAATCTGAAACTAAGTCTTTATAAGTTCATCAAATACTGACACCGCGAATGACATTCGCTGAGCTAAACGTTGATATCTCTTCTGAGGTAAAAAAAAACAAAACAAAAAAAACAAACAGTTTTAAAGCATTATACGTATCGAACGATACATTTTATGAAACGGCGAAACCTAATACACACTTTGGTGGTTTTAAAATGACAGAATATGTCTTTATTAGAGAAAAAAAATGAACATTGAAGACGACGCTGCTAAAAACATACACCGCTCTAACGCATAACCACGAGTTTAAACTACATTTACAACAAATATGAAAACTATTTTCATATCACAATGTTAAATATAGAATATATAGAAGATAATGTTAAAAAAAAACGAGCCCTATCTTCCAATGGTAAAAAAAATCCTTCAAAAAATTCCTGGATCCGGAATAATATCCTGAGCTTCACCAAAAACTAATCAAATCTTCCTTATCCCAAGGGCAATCATCCCACCAACTTTCATCCAAATCCGTTCAGAACTTTTCCAGATATCTTGTTCACAAACACACGAACACACACATGCACACACACACACGGACACGATCGAATGCATTACTCCCGTGCTGTTTAGAATTGAGTGAATACAAATATGATTTTGAATTTCCAACTGTACGGAACTGCTCCATATCTGGATGTAACGTCAGCACGGATTTAAATATTTGTTTATGTCACAAGTGTTGGTAAAAAAAAAAAATATATGTATTATTTTTAAAGTATATATATTTTTTATTAATGGTATTTAATTTGTGATTGGAGTTATGCTGTTTGGAAACGAGTTAATCCAATTATGATGTTGAATTTCCAGCCGTATATACATAAACTGTATATATATATATATATATATATATATATATATATATATATATATATATATATATATATATATATATATATATATATATATATATATACGTATATATATATATATATATATATATATATATATATATATATAGTTGCGGTTTTGAGAACCCCTCACTTGTAAATACTTGTAAATAATTCTTGTAAATAATTCTCTTCATTTAATAAGGTCGCACCCATAGTTAGTCCATGAGCAACACGTAGGACACCATAGGACGTTAGTTATTTCCTTAGTCTGTGTTTAGGTAAGGCTGTGTTCCCAATAGTTGCATCTGCGTTGTGTTAATTAAATAAGATAGGTTCCATTCAATTCCATTCATTTTGCGGCTTGACTCTCTCCAAATTTTGGTACACGCCTGGCCAGCAGCGTTCGCTGCCTCGCTGAGCTTCCGCCCAAGCGCCGCCATTCGCCATTACGCACGCGGTCAAGCTGGAGAAGAAGGGCGGAGCGCCGAGAGGAGGCGTGGCACCCTGTCAACTCGTCATCAAAGGTGGAGCCAGCGAGCCCTCGCCAACCAACCAGGGCTGAGGTGAGCTCGCTGGTGGGCGTAGCCCTATGAAGCGCGGCTTAATCAACGCCCGCGTTAAATAACGGCGAGCGGAAAGCCCTTTCACGGATTGCGGATGGGGACTGAAGCTGCGCCACGCTCTCGTACGAACTGCGTGCTGGGACTCGCATGGACTTCTTGGGATTCGGATTCACATGGCCTTGGTGAAAGAGCGCACTGAGTAACATCTGCGCGAGGGTACCCTCTGAGATACGAACAGTACGAAAGAGAGAGAGAGAGTTGAGAGTACAGGTATTATGTACACATCCCAGTTTCCCCCGCTATATTCTTAAGGTCCGGTCGCGCGGAAACGACACGAAGGCGCCTACCATTCTTCACCGCGGACCTGGAGCTTGGACTGAGGCCCGATCTCGTCGCCTGGAACCATCTACTTGGACCTTCCTCCCCTGCCATCTGCCTGGACCTTCTCCTCCTACCACTACCCTCCCGTGTAAGTCTGTTTGTTCGTCCTGGGGTTAAGTAAGACTGCATAGGTAAGGTTGCCCTGTGTCCTGCTTCTTCTTCTTCCTTTGTACATTCTTCCCTTTCGTTTCCTCTTTGATTGTTGAAATAAATCCTGTGTTCTTCCTTACCCTTTTGGTTTCTTCTCCATTCGATCGCTTTAGTCTTTTCTCTCCATTGGGTACCTGCGGCACGATTTGGCCAACCGCTCAGTATCGGGTTTAGTTCCTTTGTTAATGGCTCGGACTTCGGATTGCGAAACCTCTCGGCAATTACCATCACATCCGTGGTTCGAGCGGGAATTATCTCCCTGCTTTGCGGTCGGATTGGCACTCAGGTATTTGGGACTCCATTGACCAATCACCCTGGCCAATCTCGACCGGAAAGGAGCGTTATAATTTCCAGGATCGGGGGGGGGGGCAGCTTAAAAGACAAGGGGATTAACCCCCCCTTGATAAGGGGAGCGCCGACCCCAAATCAGCAACAATATATATATATATATATATATATATATATATATATATATATATATATATATATATATATATATATATATATATATATATATATATATATATATATTGTTGTGGATCTCCCGAAGCCCGTTCCCGTTACAAAGGGGGGATTAAACCCCTTTTCCCCCTGGGTCTTCGGATCTGCGAGGCCAAATCGCCACTTCCGGGCAAACGTGAAAAAGGGTTTCGGGACAAATTCGCACGTACCTTTGGTACCCACGCTGCCACGAAATCCGGGATCGAGCCTCGCACAAGCCACGCTTAATCGAGTATGCCCGAGCGGAATGCGTATCATGTGACTCGTGCTGTTACTTTTATTGGAACCCGATTCGAGCGGTTTTATTCGTACCATGCGAAGCCAATGGATGGAAGGGGACAGTACGGTCAAATCAGAGGAAGAACACAATTTATTATTTATGTGCAATGATCAGAATGAAATGAAAGGGACACAGAGCAGAGCTTAATCAGTTTAACTAAATCCCAGACAAATGGGCCCAATCACTCACACGGGGTAATGGAAGAAGATCAGCTTCGCGCGCCAAGCGTGCTTTGCCGTCGGTCGCCCCGGGGCAGCTCACCCGGCGTGGCTCTCCGATGTTCACGGCACGTATCCAGGCGAAAGCAGGCAGGAGGAAATCCTGACAGTTTTCTGGAAGCAGACCCAGAGACTTGGGAAGACCGAGACGATTTTAAGGCAGCGTGTGAGACTGTGAAGGCCATGAAAGTGGTAAATGACCATGCAGAATGAGGAGTTGCACTAATTCAGGAGTTCAGTGGAATGCTGACACAAGATGAAGATCAATTTCAGTTCCTGCTGCAGGTTGAGCAGGATCACAGGAAAACATTCCTTGACAGCAACAAGAAGACCCTAACTGGAAAAGCCTGAATAACCAGCTGGTAGATGTGTTTAGAATTTGTATGTACTGTATGTGTAATTTGTGTATTGCGTTATATACCAATTTCACCTATATAGTGTTACGTAAGACTGTATAGGACTGTATAGTATAGTAATAGTATAGTATAGACTGTATAGTAAGACTGTATATTTAAGACTATAAATACTGAAATTTCAAGTTAGTTGCGCTACCTCTAACTATTAAGATAGATCCCTTAAGCTTCACATGCAGTGTTTTTATGACCAAAGGAACAATTTTGGATGGTGAGAACATTAAAAAGTTGTTACACATTTTTTTCTCGACTATACATATGTAATCGGTATTTTATTTTTTTTGTATACCGAATCGAGGCTCGTGAAAGAGCTAATATTTATCACACAAAAAAATCAAACAGACAAACAAAATATATAAAAAGAGGGAGCGGTAGACAAGATGGGGAGAGATGGGGAAGCACACAAACACAAAATTTGAGAGCAGGGACATCGGGAGATGTGTGGGAGGGAGAGGGCTTGGGGGGAGGAGGCGTGGGAAGGGGTGGGGGGGGGGGGGTAGTGGGAGAAGTATAAAACACAAGGACACCAAGGATTTCGAGGAAAGAAGTTGGTATTTCACAAAAGTGGATTTGGGATGAAATTAGCGGGGGTAGAAAAGATAAAGGTTTTGGATGGGGGAAGATAAGAGATGGTGGTGAACAGCCGTTTTAAAGACCTGGGGGGAGGAGTGGGATTGAAGAGAGTGAGGGAGTTTGTTCCAGAGGCGGGAGAAAAGAGGAATGAAGGAGTGAAAGTGAGCAGAGAGTCTTGATTTTGGCAGTTTAACCATAAGAGGGTTGCAGGCAGATCTTGTGCGACCTGTAGGAATATTTGGGGGACAGAGCCCAGAGAGAGCTGGGGGGGGGGGGGGCAAGGCCCGAGAGGAGTTCGGTAGAAGACAGAAAGACCATCAACCTGCCTGCGGTGAGTGAGTGAAAGGCCCTCGGAGTTAGCCTCATCGTGGGAGATTCCAATGATTCTGAACGCTTTGGTTTCAACAGCGTGAAGACGAGCCAGGTGTGAGGCAGGAGCACCAGCCCAGAGCGGAGAGCAGTATTTTATTGAGCTGCGGATGAAAGCCTTGTATGTGGTGAGGAGCTCAGGTGTGCCAAGGAAGGACTTCGCACGATGGAGGATGCCCAGTCGGCGACTGGCTTTGGAGGTCAGATTTGAAATGTGGTTTTCCCAGGAAAGATCATGGCAGATAGTGAGACCCAAAAGCTTGAGTGGCAGAACTTCTTGGAGAGGATTATTCAGAAAGTGGATGGGAGGGTTGTCCAGTCGGTCTTTTCGGAGAGACATCGTAAGAGTGTGAGATTTGTCAGGATTGAAAGACATGTTCCACTTGTTTGCCCAGTCTGTGATTTTGTCCAGGTCTGCAGAGAGTGAGCAGGCTGCAGACTGCCGATCTGAGGGATGAGGAATGGAGCGACAGAGAGTAGAGTCATCAGCAAAGAGATAGAGAGGATTTTCAAGAGTGTCAGAAAGATCATTGATGAAGACCAGAAAAAGCACAGGGACCAGAACACTGCCTTGGGGAACTTCAGCCTGAACAGGAAGAGGAGATGAGAGAAACCCCTTCAGGGCCACACGTTGACTACGACTAGAGAGGAAGTCCGCCAGCCATGCATGGAGATTTCCATGGATTCCAAAGGAGGAGAGTTTGGTGAACAGAGCGGGGTGCCAGACCGTATCGAAGGCACATGATATGTCAAGGGAGACAGCTCTAATTTCCTGTTTGGCATTGAGGACCTCCATCCATTGTTGAGATAGCAGAAGCAGCATGTCCAGAGTAGAGTGACCCGGTCTGAAACCAAATTGATGATCAGAGATCAAGCCATTGGAGAAGAGGAAAGATTTCATATACGAAGCAATGATGGATTCCATGACTTTGCTGATAATTGGGAGAAGGATGATTGGTCTGTAGTTGCTAGGATCTGTTTTTGCACATTTTTTGTGCAAAGCGGTGATGTTGGCTGATTTCCAAGCAGATGGCAGATGACCTTGAGCAAAAGAGATGGTGAAGAGAACAGAGAGAGGGAGCGAAAGAGTGGAAGAACAGGATTTTAGGACCTGTGGGCTGATGCCTTCAGGTCCAGTTGCAGAATCAGTGTCAAGGGTTGACAGAAACTTATCCACCTTGTCAGGAGGAAAGGACACAGAGTCCAGGAGCAGCTGGGTATGACTGGGTACGGTGGGTACAGAGAGGGATGGGTTTGGGACACAAGATTTGGAGGCAAACACAAAGTTGAGGCATTCAGCTTTTTCACGTGCGGAGTCAGCTGTGCAGCTGTTTGAGGTGAGGGAGGGGATGGAGGGGGAACAAACACCAGAAACAGATTTGACCAGACGCCACCAGGATTTGGAAGAGGGAGACAGAGAAGAGAGTTTGGTCTTGAGAATGGAGAGATATCGTTTCCTGGCTCTCCTGAGGGTGGACACACACTTGTTTCGGGCTTTGTGAAAGGAAATGAGATTTCCGTCCGTTGGATTTGCTTTCCAGGAGACGAAAGCAAGTTGTTTCTGGGCAACAGCCTCACCACAAGATTCCGTGTACCATGGATGGGAGGAAGGGTATGACAATTGAAGACGAGATGGGATAAATCTGTGCATGAGAGAGAGCAATTTATTTGGAAGAATTCCCAGGATGAGTTGATGTCAGAGGCAGTGGAGATGAGAGACCAGTCCAGACGATTGATGGCTGCTTGAAGACCGTGCCAGTTGGCCTGAGTGAAATGCCAGACTCGTCGACGCTGAGGAGGCTCTCTGAGAATGGTTAGAGAGATGTCCACTTTAACAAGCACATTATCAGATGAGCCGATTGGAGCAGAAGAAGAGCAGCAGACATTTTCAGGGAAGTTAATCATAACCAAGACCAGAAGAGAAGATGCTCCGTTGACTGAGATCCGGGACGGGAAATTGACAGATTGTGTCATTCCCAGTGAGTCGCAGAAGTCCTTTGCTGAGGAGCCATGGCTGGTGAGAGAGGTACCCAGACCCAGCCAACTGGCATGGTGACAATTGAAATCACCACATATGAGGAAGAGATAGTTGGGTGGGTAGATAGAAGTTGGTCCATATTATCAGACAGCGAGATGTAGATGGAGTCATCACTGTTTGGTGGACGGCACAACATACATATGAACAAGAGGTGGGAGTGAAGGGGAAGCCGTAGCCAGAGGTATTCCTGGGGGTGAGGTGGAGAGAGGGCAGTGCAGGGCGAGTGAGGAAGAGAGTTTTTTTTTATAAAGATAGCAACCCCACCTCCAGGATGAGGCTCAGGTCTATCATACCGGAAGAGGGAGTAACCTGGGAGAGATACCATGGAATCAGAGACATCATGAAGGAGGAAAGTTTCTGTTAAGCAGATCACGTCTGGTTTGTCAGAAGCAACCTGCATGGAGAGATCAGTCAAGTTTGAGCAAAGGCCCCGGATGTTTGAGGTCCATACCGTTAATGAAGAGGAAGGGGGAGCATCGGATACAGAACAGGGGGGGGGGGGGAAGGGTAGGGTAAGATGTGGAATAGGAGGAAGAGGTCGGGAGAGGTGTTGAAGGTGTGTCAGAGATTTCAGAATAGTTTGGAGAAAGGGAAGGATGGGGTGGACAAAAGGTTTGATGCTGATTGGGTGAGGCACAGTGAAGTGTTATTTGGGGAGGGGGAAGAGTGAGGCAGAAGGTTGGGGGAGATGAAGGTGAAAGTTGGAAGGGGGAAGATGCGGGGAGGACACTTTGAGGAGGAGGGGTGAGATTGGAGTCTAGGAGGGGAGGGGCGAGGTGGGGTCTCGGAGGGGAGGGGTGTGGGGGGAGTTTAGGAGGGAAGGAGCAAGGGGGGAGATTTGCAAGGGATGGGTGATGGGAAGGATTTGAAGGAGAGGGGCAAGGGGGAAGATTTGAAAGGGATGGGTGATGGGGAAGATTTGGAGGGGAGGGGCAAGGGGGAAGGTTTGAAAGAGATGGGTGATGGGGAAGATTTGGAGGGGAGGGGCAAGTGGGTATTTTTGTTGGGGAGGGGTGATGGGGAAGTTTTGGAGGGGAGTGGTGATGGGGAAGATTTGGAGGGGAGGGGTGAGATTGGATTTTAGAAAGTGTATGATTAATGGAAAACGAACATTTATTTCAAAATAAGTTTCTTGTGACCTTCGCGTCAAAAATACGTTTGAGGATGCTGGAGGAGGGGTGGAGTCCAGGAGAGTTTCGGGAATGTAGAAAAGTGGAACTGTAAGAGATGGAATTTTTTTTGGAATGAATATATTTGGTGAGCAAGTCGAAAGCATCCTTTTATAGAAGAAGAAGAAAAAGGTGTTATAATATATTATAGTATACAGTACTTCAGGTGAAAGTTTAAACATTTTTAAATTGAGCAGTGAAAACCATCTGGGGAAATGGAAAATGGAAATTGCGGTGAAACACATGATCGAAGAACGAGCGAACAAATAAGAACAACAAATTAACGAATAAGAACAACGAATAAGAACAGAGAAGGAAATGTTTTTTTTGGTTTTTTTTGTTTGGTTTTTTTTTAGTTGAAATCTTAAACAAGGAAGTATGGGGTGAAAGACTGGGAAAAACAGAGAACGAAATTAATTGCAGCACAATCGACGGACCGCTGAGAGAAAAACAAATCCTCAAGGTCGGACACGGCAGCCCACTAGGCCTCAAAATATGTGACACGAATTAACCGACGATTTTGCATACAGGTATGAAAAATTAACAGCGAGAATCTTACTAAGGACACACTGTAGGTACACACACCAAAAGATATATACAGTTTCGACAAAAACACAATTGTGAAAAATTACCTAACTTCGAAAGCGTGAGCGCATGGACAGCTTCGAAAAGACGTGACCTCGCCGACCTCGCCGTGACCTCACTGATATACAGTCACGTGAAAAAGTAAGTACACCCCATGTAAAGTTTTGACTTTTTCAACATATTTCAACATACATCTATTTGATCTTCATTTCAACAATGTTGATAGATAAAGGTGATATAATATAACAAATATCATGAAACATTTACATTTTGTAGTCCATTGTGTCATTTAAATAAACATAAATGCAAATTTCGCATGTGGAAAAAGTAAGTACACCCTTGGCTCTAATAGGTGGTATTGCCCCCTTTGGCAGAAACAACCTCAAGTAGGCGTTTCTTATAACTGTCTACCAGTCTCTGACATCGACTGGGAGAAATTTTTGTCCACTCCTCCATGCAGAATTATTTCAGCTGTGCGATGTTTGAGGGGTTTCTTGCATGCACAGCTCGTTTCAAAACCCCCACAACATCTCGATGGGATTTAGATCCAGGCTTTGACTTGGCCATTCCAGAACCCTCCATTTCTTACTTTTCAGCCATTCCTTGGTGGATGTACTGGTATGTTTAGGGTCATTATCATGTTTCAAGGTCCACCCTCGGTTGAGCTTCAACTTTCCGACAGATGGCCTCACATTATCCTCAAGCACCCTCTGGTACAATGAAGAATTGATAGTGGATTCTATGATGGTGAGCTGCCCAGGCCCTGATGCAGCAAAGCTGCCCCAAACCATAATATTACCACCACCATGCTTTACAGTTGGTATCAGGTTCTTGTGGTCAAATGCTGTCTTTGGTTTTCGCCAAACATGTCTTCTGGTACTGCGGGCCAAATAGCTCTACCTTTGACTCATCTGTCCAGAGCACATTGTTCCAGAAGTGCTGGTCTTTACCCAGGTGTTCATTGGCAAACTTTAGTCTTGCCCTGATGTTCTTTCTGGACAGCAAAGGTTTCCTCCTGGCACACCTCCCATGTAGATCAAATTTGTGCAGCCTCTTTCTAATGGTAGACTCGTGCACCTTGACATCAACAGTGGCAAGAGCTACCTGAAGGTCCCGTGATGACATTCTGGGGTTCATAAAGACTTCTTTCAGCATCTTGCGGTCTGCTCTCGGGCTGAACTTGCTGGGGCGGCCTGGCCTGAACAAGTTGGCAGTTGTTTGGAATCTTCTCCACTTGTAGATGATCTTCCTGACAGTCGAATGATTGAATTGAAATTGTTTGGAGATCTTTTTAAATCCCTTCCCAGACCCGTAGGCATCTATAACCTTCTTTCTGAAGGCCTCAGAGAGCTCTTTTGATCTAGGCATGGTGACGCCACACACTTCAACAACAAAGAACAAACCAAACGAAATGTCTGAGGTTTAAATAAGCCAGGTTCCTCCAAGATCCTCTCTAATGATGTTCTAATCATTTGCACCTGAGCTGGTGCACCTGATTCTAATGTTAGGTATTTGAAGTAGTGATAAATGTAGGGGTGTACTTACTTTTTCCACATGCGAAATTTGCATTTATGTTTATTTAAATTATACAATGGACTACAAAATGTAAATGTTTCATGATATTTGTTATATTATATCACCTTTATCTATCAATATTGTTGAAATGAAGATCAAATAGCTGTATGTTGAAATATGTTGAAATATGTTGAAAAAGTCAAAACTTTACATGGGGTGTACTTACTTTTTCACGTGACTGTATTTGTATAGATATATATATATATATATAGGGTGGGCCAAAAGTAACCATACATCGGGAAAATAAACACTTTTATAAAAAACCGTTTTCATTCATGGAATATGCTCGACATGGTTGCATTGTTTTCAAAGCAGATTCGAATACGTCTCCGCCACTCTTGCTGAACACGCATTAGCACAGCTGGTGTTATACTTGTACTGGCATTTTGAATACGTTCCTTTAGGTGATTTATGTCTCGTATCTTTTCCTGATAAACCACGGCCTTCAAGTGCCCCCAAAAATAAAAAATCAAGGGGAGTGAGATCTGGGGATCTGGGAGGCCACTCCACAGGACCACGCCGACCAATCCAGGAATCCGGAAACTGCTGATCCAACCACTGACGCACGGGAATACCATAATGAGGTGGTGCCCCATCTCGCTGGAAATAAACCGGGAAGTCGCCGTCCTCGTTTATCAGGGACGGGATAATCGTTTCTTGCAACATGTTAAGATACTTTTCAGCATTAAGATTTCCGCTGATGTAAAATGGTCCAATAATTCTGTCACCCCATATCCCGGCCCACAGCATCGGTTTTCCGGCACCTTGCATCTTCGTCGGACTCATCCAGTGCGGGTTAGCATTACTCCAATAACGTAAGTTTTGCCGATTCACCTCTCCATTGACGTAAAAATTGGTTTCATCGGTAAACAAGATCCCAGATGAGAAGTTTGCGTCATCGTTCAATTTGCTTAATACCCATTCACAAAATTCCATCCGTGTATCCGGGTCGTCTTCACTCAGATGCTGCGCCATATGCAATTTGTATGGATGCCATTTGTTTGCTTTCAAAATGCACCTGATACTCGATCTGCTGACACCGCTTTCTGCAGACAACCGTCGTGTACTTTTTAGGGGACTCCGTGTAAGCGTTGTTAGTATTCTGTCCGTTGTATCTTCATCTGTGGCTGAACGTCTGCGACCACTTTTTTGTTGATCTGCAACACTTCCAGTTTTTTGGAACTTTGTAATAAGTTTTGCCAAAATGTCGTGTGTGATGTTCTTTCCATGTTTTCTGTTGAATTCCATTGCAACCTTGCGACTGCTTCCTGACCCGGCCATCAGTATGATCTCAATTCGTTCTTCTCTTGACAAACGCATCTTTCAAGGGTATCTGAAAATAAAAAAAGAACATGTTAAAAACCCTATGTATGGCTACTTATAGCCCACCCTGTATATATATATATATTGTGAAGCACAAAGGGGTAAGTAAATAAGGGGTAAGGGAAGGGTTAAGGGGAGTGTTGGCCCATTGATGAATAAAACAGGAGAGTTGGTAGATTATGAGGGTGAGATGGCAGGATTATTAAACAGTTTTTGGTTCCACGTTTACATTTACACGGAAACAGTCAAGGGAACCTCCAATAGCGGAGACGAGATACAAGTACACAGCTGGGGTCACTCGTCCAGTCACCCCGCTGTGTCCTTGTATCTAGCTTGTTCATCCCACTGTGTCCTTGTATCTAGCTTGTTCACCCCACTGTGTCCTTGTATCTAGCTTGTTCACCTCACTGTGTCCTTGTATCTAGCTTGTTCACCCCACTGTGTCCTTGTATCTAGCTTGTTCACCCCACTGTGTCCTTGTATCTAGCTTGTTCACCCCCACTGTGTCCTTGTATCTAGCTTGTTCACCCCACTGTGTCCTTGTATCTAGCTTGTTCACCCCACGGTGTCCTTGTATCTAGCTTGTTCATCCCACTGTGTCCTTGTATCTAGCTTGTTCATCCCACTGTGTCCTTGTATCTAGCTTGTTCATCCCACTGTGTCCTTGTATCTAGCTTGTTCACCCCACTGTGTCCTTGTATCTAGCTTGTTCACCTCACTGTGTCCTTGTATCTAGCTTGTTCACCCCACTGTGTCCTTGTATCTAGCTTGTTCACCCCACTGTGTCCTTGTATCTAGCTTGTTCACCCCACGGTGTCCTTGTATCTAGCTTGTTCACCCCACTGTGTCCTTGTATCTAGCTTGTTCACCCCACTGTGTCCTTGTATCTAGCTTGTTCACCCCACTGTGTCCTTGTATCTAGCTTGTTCACCCCACTGTGTCCTTGTATCTAGCTTGTTCACCCCACTGTGTCCTTGTATCTAGCTTGTTCACCCCACTGTGTCCTTGTATCTAGCTTGTTCACCCCACTGTGTCCTTGTATCTAGCTTGTTCACCCCACTGTGTCCTTGTATCTAGCTTGTTCACCCCACTGTGTCCTTGTATCTAGCTTGTTCACCCCACTGTGTCCTTGTATCTAGCTTGTTCACCCCACTGTGTCCTTGTATCTAGCTTGTTCACCCCACGGTGTCCTTGTATCTAGCTTGTTCACCCCACTGTGTCCTTGTATCTAGCTTGTTCACCCCACTGTGTCCTTGTATCTAGCTTGTTCACCCCACTGTGTCCTTGTATCTAGCTTGTTCACCCCACTGTGTCATTGTATCTAGCTTGTTCACCCCACTGTGTCCTTGTATCTAGCTTGTTCACCCCACGGTGTCCTTGTATCTAGCTTGTTCACCCCACGGTGTCCTTGTATCTAGCTTGTTCACCCCACTGTGTCCTTGTATCTAGCTTGTTCACCCCACGGTGTCCTTGTATCTAGCTTGTTCACCCCACTGTGTCCTTGTATCTAGCTTGTTCACCCCACTGTGTCCTAGTATCTAGCTTGTTCACCCCACTGTGTCCTTGTATCTAGCTTGTTCACCCCACTGTGTCCTTGTATCTAGCTTGTTCACCCCACTATGTCCTTGTATCTAGCTTGTTCACCCCACTGTGTCCTTGTATCTAGCTTGTTCACCCCACTGTGTCCTTGTATCTAGCTTGTTCACCCCACTGTGTCCTTGTATCTAGCTTGTTCACCCCACTGTGTCCTTGTATCTAGCTTGTTCACCCCACGGTGTCCTTGTACCTAGCTTGTTCACCCCACTGTGTCCTTGTATCTAGCTTGTTCACCCCACGGTGTCCTTGTATCTAGCTTGTTCACCCCACGGTGTCCTTGTATCTAGCTTGTTCACCCCACTGTGTCCTCCCTCCCCTTATTCTCTCATTCTTCCTCCACGTGTCCTCATGTTGTGTTCAACCCTGTTGTTCGTGGGTTTTTTTTCCACTTTTCACTGTTCTACTTGTTCTGTTTGATTTCGTGATTTAACTCTTCTTCTGTGAGCCTCGACTTTGTATAACAATAATAATTTGGGAATGCTAAATATCCCATTGTGTATTTTACAGAGAGTAGGCAAGTTATCACCGGTATCCAGCAAGATACAAACTCTTGCCCTGATCATTCGTCTCTGTCACTCTTTTCGGTCACTCGTTTCAATCATTCATTCTATCTCTGATCTAAAATGATTAAATGTGTGTACACCTGGTTCTTTCACCACGGTGCACGATGGTTGTGCGTCCGGGGGTCCGGGATCAAAACCCCACAGAGGACATTTATCTGGTGGTTGTTTCGTGTTTCGTGTCAGTAAAGTGCAGACTCATGACCTGGTAGTTGACCGAGCGGTGTTTGTAACCCCAGGTAGTTACAGTGTTTGTATTTATTGAACGTTTACATCTTGCTTATTGATTAAGAGTCTGGAATCCGGTCGGTCTTACACAAACCATTGTGGCAATTACAGCGGGATGGATTCGAACGTGGACTTCGCTCGGTCCGCCATGTTTGCCGCAGCTTGGTAAGTGTGAAGAAGATCCGTCGTGTTGAGAAAGAAAAAAAACTTTGAAACGTTGAAAGCTGCAGGTAAGAAGGGGAGAGGTTTGGGGTTCAGGACCTGATCATCCACCTGACGTAACAAATGCTGGACAGGTACACAATTTACACAGGTGTCTGTGCTTCATAATAACCTTAACGACTCTGCAGGTGGATGTGACACGAGGATGAGCGATAAGGATCATGAGATATAAAGAAAAGCATGAAAATGTTGGGAAAAGGACGGGAGTTTAATGACGTGGGATCAAGAAGGAAACCCGCGCCCCCCGCCCCCCACCTGCACCCCTCCCCCCGCCCCCCACCTGCACCCCTCCCCCGCCCCCCACCTGCACCCCCGCCCCCCACCTGCACCCCTCCCCCAGCCGCACCCCCCTCCCCCAGCCGCACCCCTCCTCCCCCAGCCGCACCCCTCCTCCCCCATCTCCTCCCTCTCCCTCCCTCGCCCCTCCATCTAATTGTCTCGATCGCTCGAGGATGCCGCAGTGCCGATCCAGGCAAAGTCTCGGTCTTGGAGGGGAGGAACTCCTGGGACTTGCTGACTCGGCTCGTGCAAAACGCCTCAGAAGGAGGAGGCGACGAATGAATAAGAGGAAGAGGCTGCGAGGATCTGGGGATGGGCGGGAATATAAGTGCACGAAGCCGGAGGCGGACACTAACATTTGAAGGGTCAACTTGACCGTGTCTGTGATCACTGAGGCTTGAGGACCATGAGCGGCCGCTCTAAACGCCGCTGCTCCCGCCTGGTACGGAGCCTCTTGCGAACATTCCTGCATCTAATCTCTGGCAGGCTCACGCAAGGTGAGCACTCTGTCGACCACTACATACGGCACTGACTAACCTCGGTACACTTTAATAAACTCTCCGTACTCTCACTAACCTCGCTATATGCTTAATAAACTCTCCGTACTCTCACTAACCTCGCTACATGCTTAATAAACTCTCCGTACTCTCACTAACCTCGCTACATGCTTAATAAACTCTCCGTACTCACTAACCTCGCTATATGCTTATTAAACTCTCCATACTCTCACTAACCTCGCTACATGCTTAATAAACTCTCCGTACTCTCACTAACCTCGCTACATGCTTAATAAACTCTCCGTACTCACTAACCTCGCTATATGCTTATTAAACTCTCCATACTCTCACTAACCTCGCTACATGCTTAATAAACTCTCCATACTCTCACTAACCTCGCTATATGCTTAATAAACTCTCCGTACTCTCATAACCTCGCTACATGCTTAATAAACTCTCCGTACTCTCACTAACCTCGCTACATGCTTAATAAACTCTCCGTACTCTCACTAACCTCGCTACATGCTTAATAAACTCTCCGTACTCTCACTAACCTCGCTACATGCTTAATAAACTCTCCGTACTCTCACTAACCTCGCTATATGCTTAATAAACTCTCCGTACTCTCACTAACCTCGCTACATGCTTAATAAATTCTCCGTACTCTCACTAACCTCGCTATATGCTTAATAAACTCTCCGTACTCTCACTAACCTCGCTACATGCTTAATAAACTCTCCGGACTCTCACTAACCTCGCTCTATGCTTAATAAACTCTCCGGACTCTCACTAACCTCGCTACATGCTTAATAAACTCTCTGTACTCTCACTAACCTCGCTATATGCTTAATAAACTCTCCGGACTCTCACTAACCTCGCTACATGCTTAATAAACTCTCCGTACTCTCACTAACCTCGCTATATGCTTAATAAACTCTCCGTACTCTCACTAACCTCGCTATATGCTTAATAAACTCTCCGTACTCTCACTAACCTCGCTACATGCTTAATAAACTCTCCGTACTCTCACTAACCTCGCTATATGCTTAATAAACTCTCCGGACTCTCATTAACCTCGCTATATGCTTAATAAACTCTCCGGACTCTCACCAACCTCGCTACATGCTTAATAAACTCTCCGTACTCTCACTAACCTCGCTATATGCTTAATAAACTCTCCGGACTCTCACCAACCTCGGTACACTTTAATAAATTCTCCGTACTCTCACTAACCTCGCTACATGCTTAATAAACTCTCCGTACTCTCACTAACCTCGCTACATGCTTAATAAACTCTCTGTACTCTCACTAACCTCGCTACATGCTTAATAAACCCTCCGTACTCTCACTAACCTCGCTACATGCTTAATAAACTCTCCGTACTCTCACCAACCTCGCTACATGCTTAATAAACTCTCCATACTCTCACTAACCTCTGTACACTTTAATAAATTCTCCGTACTCTCACTAACCTCGCTACATGCTTAATAAACCCTCCGTACTCTCACTAACCTCGCTACATGCTTAATAAACTCTCCGTACTCTCACTAACCTCGCTACATGCTTAATAAACTCTCCATACTCTCACTAACCTCGGTACATGCTTATTAAACTCTCCATACTCTCACTAACCTCGGTACATGCTTAATAAACTCTCCATACTCTCACTAACCTCGGTACACTTTTTAATAAACTCTCCATACTCTCACTAACCTCGCTACATGCTTAGTAAACTCTCCATACTCTCACTAACCTCGCTACATGCTTATTAAACTCTCCATACTCTCACTAACCTCGGTACACTTTAATAAACTCTCCATACTCTCACTAAACTCGCTACATGCTTATTAAACTCTCCATACTCTCACTAACCTCGCTACATGCTTATTAAACTCTCCATACTCTCACTAACCTCGCTACATGCTTATTAAACTCTCCATACTCTCACTAACCTCGGTACATGCTTAATAAACTCTCCATACTCTCACTAACCTCGGTACATGCTTAATAAACTCTCCATACTTTCACTAACCTCGGTACACTTTAATAAACTCTCCATACTCTCATTAAACTCGCTACATGCTTATTAAACTCTCCATACTCTCACTAACCTCGCTACATGCTTTTTAAACTCTCCATACTCTCACTAACCTCGGTACATGCTTAATAAACTCTCCATACTCTCACTAACCTCGGTACATGCTTAATAAACTCTCCATACTCTCACTAACCTCGGTACACTTTAATAAACTCTCCATACTCTCACTAACCTCGCTATATGCTTATTAAACTCTCCATACTCTCACTAACCTCGCTACATGCTTATTAAACTCTCCATACTCTCACTAACCTCGGTACATGCTTAATAAACTCTCCATACTCTCACTAACCTCGGTACACTTTAATAAACTCTCCATACTCTCACTAACCTCGCTACATGCTGAATAAACTCTCCATACTCTCACTAACCTCGCTACATGCTTAATAAACTCTCCGTACTCTCACTAACCTCACTACATGCTTAATAAACTCTCCGTACTCACTAACCTCGCGATATGCTTATTAAACTCTCCATACTCTCACTAACCTCGCTACATGCTTAATAAACTCTCCATACTCTCACTAACCTCGCTATATGCTTAATAAACTCTCCGTACTCTCATAACCTCGCTACATGCTTAATAAACTCTCCGTACTCTCACTAACCTCGCTACATGCTTAATAAACTCTCCGTACTCTCACGAACCTCGCTACATGCTTAATAAACTCTCCGTACTCTCACTAACCTCGCTACATGCTTAATAAACTCTCCGTACTCTCACTAACCTCGCTATATGCTTAATAAACTCTCCGTACTCTCACTAACCTCGCTACATGCTTAATAAATTCTCCGTACTCTCACTAACCTCGCTATATGCTTAATAAACTCTCCGTACTCTCACTAACCTCGCTACATGCTTAATAAACTCTCCGGACTCTCACTAACCTCGCTCTATGCTTAATAAACTCTCCGGACTCTCACTAACCTCGCTACATGCTTAATAAACTCTCCGTACTCTCACTAACCTCGCTATATGCTTAATAAACTCTCCGGACTCTCACTAACCTCGCTACATGCTTAATAAACTCTCCGTACTCTCACTAACCTCGCTATATGCTTAATAAACTCTCCGTACTCTCACTAACCTCGCTATATGCTTAATAAACTCTCCGTACTCTCACTAACCTCGCTACATGCTTAATAAACTCTCCGTACTCTCACTAACCTCGCTATATGCTTAATAAACTCTCCGGACTCTCACTAACCTCGCTATATGCTTAATAAACTCTCCGGACTCTCACCAACCTCGCTACATGCTTAATAAACTCTCCGTACTCTCACTAACCTCGCTATATGCTTAATAAACTCTCCGGACTCTCACCAACCTCGGTACACTTTAATAAATTCTCCGTACTCTCACTAACCTCGCTACATGCTTAATAAACTCTCCGTACTCTCACTAACCTCGCTACATGCTTAATAAACTCTCTGTACTCTCACTAACCTCGCTACATGCTTAATAAACCCTCCGTACTCTCACTAACCTCGCTACATGCTTAATAAACTCTCCGTACTCTCACCAACCTCGCTACATGCTTAATAAACTCTCCATACTCTCACTAACCTCTGTACACTTTAATAAATTCTCCGTACTCTCACTAACCTCGCTACATGCTTAATAAACCCTCCGTACTCTCACTAACCTCGCTACATGCTTAATAAACTCTCCGTACTCTCACTAACCTCGCTACATGCTTAATAAACTCTCCATACTCTCACTAACCTCGGTACATGCTTATTAAACTCTCCATACTCTCACTAACCTCGGTACATGCTTAATAAACTCTCCATACTCTCACTAACCTCGGTACACTTTTTAATAAACTCTCCATACTCTCACTAACCTCGCTACATGCTTAGTAAACTCTCCATACTCTCACTAACCTCGCTACATGCTTATTAAACTCTCCATACTCTCACTAACCTCGGTACACTTTAATAAACTCTCCATACTCTCACTAAACTCGCTACATGCTTATTAAACTCTCCATACTCTCACTAACCTCGCTACATGCTTATTAAACTCTCCATACTCTCACTAACCTCGCTACATGCTTATTAAACTCTCCATACTCTCACTAACCTCGGTACATGCTTAATAAACTCTCCATACTCTCACTAACCTCGGTACATGCTTAATAAACTCTCCATACTTTCACTAACCTCGGTACACTTTAATAAACTCTCCATACTCTCATTAAACTCGCTACATGCTTATTAAACTCTCCATACTCTCACTAACCTCGCTACATGCTTTTTAAACTCTCCATACTCTCACTAACCTCGGTACATGCTTAATAAACTCTCCATACTCTCACTAACCTCGGTACATGCTTAATAAACTCTCCATACTCTCACTAACCTCGGTACACTTTAATAAACTCTCCATACTCTCACTAACCTCGCTATATGCTTATTAAACTCTCCATACTCTCACTAACCTCGCTACATGCTTATTAAACTCTCCATACTCTCACTAACCTCGGTACATGCTTAATAAACTCTCCATACTCTCACTAACCTCGGTACACTTTAATAAACTCTCCATACTCTCACTAACCTCGCTACATGCTGAATAAACTCTCCATACTCTCACTAACCTCGCTACATGCTTAATAAACTCTCCGTACTCTCACTAACCTCACTACATGCTTAATAAACTCTCCGTACTCACTAACCTCGCGATATGCTTATTAAACTCTCCATACTCTCACTAACCTCGCTACATGCTTAATAAACTCTCCATACTCTCACTAACCTCGCTATATGCTTAATAAACTCTCCGTACTCTCATAACCTCGCTACATGCTTAATAAACTCTCCGTACTCTCACTAACCTCGCTACATGCTTAATAAACTCTCCGTACTCTCACGAACCTCGCTACATGCTTAATAAACTCTCCGTACTCTCACTAACCTCGCTACATGCTTAATAAACTCTCCGTACTCTCACTAACCTCGCTATATGCTTAATAAACTCTCCGTACTCTCACTAACCTCGCTACATGCTTAATAAATTCTCCGTACTCTCACTAACCTCGCTATATGCTTAATAAACTCTCCGTACTCTCACTAACCTCGCTACATGCTTAATAAACTCTCCGGACTCTCACTAACCTCGCTCTATGCTTAATAAACTCTCCGGACTCTCACTAACCTCGCTACATGCTTAATAAACTCTCCGTACTCTCACTAACCTCGCTATATGCTTAATAAACTCTCCGGACTCTCACTAACCTCGCTACATGCTTAATAAACTCTCCGTACTCTCACTAACCTCGCTATATGCTTAATAAACTCTCCGTACTCTCACTAACCTCGCTATATGCTTAATAAACTCTCCGTACTCTCACTAACCTCGCTACATGCTTAATAAACTCTCCGTACTCTCACTAACCTCGCTATATGCTTAATAAACTCTCCGGACTCTCACTAACCTCGCTATATGCTTAATAAACTCTCCGGACTCTCACCAACCTCGCTACATGCTTAATAAACTCTCCGTACTCTCACTAACCTCGCTATATGCTTAATAAACTCTCCGGACTCTCACCAACCTCGGTACACTTTAATAAATTCTCCGTACTCTCACTAACCTCGCTACATGCTTAATAAACTCTCCGTACTCTCACTAACCTCGCTACATGCTTAATAAACTCTCTGTACTCTCACTAACCTCGCTACATGCTTAATAAACCCTCCGTACTCTCACTAACCTCGCTACATGCTTAATAAACTCTCCGTACTCTCACCAACCTCGCTACATGCTTAATAAACTCTCCATACTCTCACTAACCTCTGTACACTTTAATAAATTCTCCGTACTCTCACTAACCTCGCTACATGCTTAATAAACCCTCCGTACTCTCACTAACCTCGCTACATGCTTAATAAACTCTCCGTACTCTCACTAACCTCGCTACATGCTTAATAAACTCTCCATACTCTCACTAACCTCGGTACATGCTTATTAAACTCTCCATACTCTCACTAACCTCGGTACATGCTTAATAAACTCTCCATACTCTCACTAACCTCGGTACACTTTTTAATAAACTCTCCATACTCTCACTAACCTCGCTACATGCTTAGTAAACTCTCCATACTCTCACTAACCTCGCTACATGCTTATTAAACTCTCCATACTCTCACTAACCTCGGTACACTTTAATAAACTCTCCATACTCTCACTAAACTCGCTACATGCTTATTAAACTCTCCATACTCTCACTAACCTCGCTACATGCTTATTAAACTCTCCATACTCTCACTAACCTCGCTACATGCTTATTAAACTCTCCATACTCTCACTAACCTCGGTACATGCTTAATAAACTCTCCATACTCTCACTAACCTCGGTACATGCTTAATAAACTCTCCATACTTTCACTAACCTCGGTACACTTTAATAAACTCTCCATACTCTCATTAAACTCGCTACATGCTTATTAAACTCTCCATACTCTCACTAACCTCGCTACATGCTTTTTAAACTCTCCATACTCTCACTAACCTCGGTACATGCTTAATAAACTCTCCATACTCTCACTAACCTCGGTACATGCTTAATAAACTCTCCATACTCTCACTAACCTCGGTACACTTTAATAAACTCTCCATACTCTCACTAACCTCGCTATATGCTTATTAAACTCTCCATACTCTCACTAACCTCGCTACATGCTTATTAAACTCTCCATACTCTCACTAACCTCGGTACACTTTAATAAACTCGCCATACTCTCACTAACCTCGCTACATGCTGAATAAACTCTCCATACTCTCACTAACCTCGCTACATGCTTAATAAACTCTCCATACTCTCACTAACCACGCTACATGCTTAATAAACTCTCCATACTCTCACTAACCTCGCTACATGCTTATTAAACTCTCCATACTCTCACTAAACTCGCTACATGCTTATTAAACTCTCCATACTCTCACTAACCTCGCTACATGCTTATTAAACTCTCCATACTCTCACTAACCTCACTACATGCTTATTAAACTCTCCATACTCTCAATAACCTCGCTACATGCTTATTAAACTCTCCATACTCTCACTAACCTCGCTACATGCTTATTAAACTCTCCATACTCTCACTAACCTCACTACATGCTTATTAAACTCTCCGTACTCTCACTAACCTCGCTACATGCTTATTAAACTCTCCATACTCTCACTAACCTCGTTACGTGCTTAATAAACTCTCCATACTCTCACTAACCTCGCTACATGCTTAATAAACTCTCCGTACTCTCACTAACCTCGCTACATGCTTAATAAACTCTCTGTACTCTCACTAACCTCGCTACATGCTTAATAAACTCTCCGTACTCTCACTAACCTCACTACATGCTTATTAAACTCTCCATACTCTCACTAACCTCGCTACATGCTTATTAAACTCTCTGTACTCTCACTAACCTCGCTACATGCTTATTAAACTCTCCGTACTCTCACTAACCTCGCTACATGCTTATTAAACTCTCCATACTCACTAACCTCGCTACATGCTTATTAAACTCTCCATACTCTCAGTAACCTCGGTACACTTTAATAAACTCTCCATACTCTCACTAACCTCGGTACATGCTTAATAAACTCTCCATACTCTCACTAACCTCGCTACATGCTTAATCAACTCTCCATACTCTCACTAACCTCGCTACATGCTTAATAAACTCTCCATACTCTCACTAACCTCGGTACACTTTAATAAACTCTCCATACTCTCACTAACCTCGGTACATGCTTAATAAACTCTCCATACTCTCACTAACCTCGCTACATGCTTATTAAACTCTCCATACTCTCACTAACCTCGCTACATGCTTATTAAACTCTCCATACTCTCACTAACCTCGCTACATGCTTATTAAACTCTCCATACTCTCAGTAACCTCGGTACACTTTAATAAACTCTCCATACTCTCACTAACCTCGGTACATGCTTAATAAACTCTCCATACTCTCACTAACCTCGCTACATGCTTATTAAACTCTCCATACTCTCACTAACCTCGCTACATGCTTATTAAACTCTCCATACTCTCACTAACCTCGCTACATGCTTATTAAACTCTCCATACTCTCACTAACCTCGCTACATGCTTAATAAACTCTTCATACTCTCACTAACCTCGCTACATGCTTATTGAACTCTCCATACTCTCTCTAACCTCGCTACATGCTTATTAAACTCTCCGTACTCTCACTAACCTCGCTACATGCTTATTAAACTCTCCGTACTCTCACTAACCTCGCTACATGCTTATTAAACTCTCCATACTCTCACTAACCTCGCTACATGCTTATTAAACTCTCCATATTCTCACTAACCTCGCTACATGCTTTATAAACTCTCCATACTCTCACAAACCTCTCTACATGCTTAATAAACTCTCCATACTCTCACGAACCTCGCTACATGCTTAATAAACTCTTCATACTCTCACTAACCTCACTACATGCTTATTAAACTCTCCATACTCTCACTAACCTCGCTACATGCTTATTAAACTCTCCATACTCTCACTAACCTCGCTACATGCTTACTAAACTCTACGTACTCTCACTAAACTCGCTACATGCTTAATAAACTCTCCGTACTCTCACTAACCTCACTACATGCTTATTAAACTCTCCATACTCACTAACCTCGCTACATGCTTATTAAACTCTCCGTACTCTCACTAACCTCGCTACATGCTTATTAAACTCTCCGTACTCTCACTAACCTCGCTACATGCTTATTAAACTCTCCGTACTCTCACTAACCTCGCTACATGCTTAATAAACTCTCTATACTCTCACTAACCTCGCTACATGCTTATTAAACTCTCCATACTCTCACTAACCTCGCTACATGCTTATTAAACTCTCCATACTCTCACTAACCTCGGTACACTTTAATAAACTCTCCATACTCTCACTAACCTCGGTACACTTTAATAAACTCACCATACTCTCACTAATCTTGCTACATGCTCAATAAACTCTCCATACTCTCACTAACCTCGGTACACTTTAATAAACTCTCCATACTCTCACTAACCTCGGTACACTTTAATAAACTCTCCATACACTCACTAACCTCGCTACATGCTTAATCAACTCTCCATACTCTCACTAACCTCGCTACATGCTTAATAAACTCTCCATCCTCTCACTAACCTCGCTATATGCTTATTAAACTCTCCATACTCTCACTAACCTCGGTACACTTTAATAAACTCTCCATACTCTCACTAACCTCGCTACATGCTTAATCAACTCTCCGTACTCTCACTAACCTCGGTACATGCTTATTAAACTCTCCGTACTCTCACTAACCTCGCTACATGCTTAATCAACTCTCCGTACTCTCACTAACCTCGCTACATGCTTATTAAACTCTCCATACTCTCACTAACCTCGCTGCATGCTGATGTCGTGGAAGTGTAGTGAGACTCAAGACTCCAATGATGTCACAGGTTTACAAAAGATCACAACTTTATTAACTGGTTGTTCACTTCACTCCAATACCAAATAACTACCGTTTAACTCAATGGACCAGGTAACTCTATCCGCATAGTCCCTCTTTCGTGGCTGATGTCTTCTCTGCAGCGCCGTACTCGTGGTACGCGTTCATTCCGTCGGGCAGGGCTTCTGAGGATGAGTGCTCCTGAGTCAAGGAGATGTTCACTCTTTTATGGGCACCGCAGTATTAATCCTTCCTCCGCTAATCCTAATCCGTTCTCCGCAAACGATACTCGGTCGCCTCACTGGCACCAGCTCGCTCCCCTCCTGCTGCGAGTTCCATTTACCAAACAATAGGGGGGTGCTCCAGCCTGGGGCTGTGACCAGGTGGACAAGAGATTACCATGTTCGTGCACATTCCTGACATTCATTGACGAAATCGTCTATCTGCTTCGTTACCAGTCCCAATCAATGAGTTACCAGTCCCAATCAATGAGTTACATTTACACAATTCCCTCATCTTTTTGTTTTTGTTTATATTAACCATTAATCTAAACATCAATATAAGTAAACAATCAATCACTGCAAGTAAACATCAATACAAGTATAAGTAAATAATCAATATCTACAAGTAAATATCAATACAAGTATTCAAACCATAACTTTGGTAATCAAATTCCCTTAGGCATACACCGTCATCCTGCAAGAATCACAAAACATTTCGTTGGTCATTGACTCCTTCCATATTGTTCAATCTATTGCATTTGCATCACAAATATCTTTTCAAAACAACACTTCACCATCACCAAGATACAACAATTTCACTTCATTTTCAAGTTTTGTAAAGCATCTGCACCATCTGGCAAAAAACGTTTGCCTCCACACAAATGTTGACTTTGTTTGAAAGGAAGGGCTGATCACTTGTGTTTGAATCCAGGTATGAAACATTTTCTCCTAATGTCTTCATAGCACCTGCACTACTTCGTGTAGGATTTCGCTGTTGTGGTAACATTGCGGAGTCATAGACTGACCCTGCTCTCCATGTAGCATTCTTGCCACTTTTTGCTGTAAACCATAGTAATTCCTGAACAAGGCCTTCACCCAGTTGTAGTCGACTTGCCTCCTCCCTCATTGTGAGTGGGCAGCAAGTATTGGTGTGACGTTGATTGGCCAGAAAGATGTGGAACAGGGATGCCGGATGCATCCACAATGATGTTGGGACCATGGTGTTCAGGTCATTCATGGTCCATACCAGGAGCAACCAGCAGAATCTTGCACAGCTGTTGTGACAAGGGCACAGCCGTTTTTTGCAGCTCCATGCTGGTTCCCCGGACGTTGGTGAAGTAATAACATATGTCCCCGCATTTCACAGAGGTTGCAGGTAAAATGTCGTTGTCCTGCAACTTCTGATGTGGTGAATGTTCGAAGCCTTCGAACAAGAGTAAGTGATCGCCTTTCTTTCATATTGTTACAGACGCGGTGGTGGATGTTAGTTTACCGAGCGGTTTGGTATGACCACGTCTGCACAGTTTACCCGATTATGCTCGAACGTTGACTAGTCGCGCTACGCTAGGTCAATGAAGGAAAAGACACACGGCTGGGATTAAAATGACACGACACCAGGGATACGGTTCTCAAGACCTCCGGAGGAGATTATATTAAGGCGGAAGGTTAGATTACAACTACAAGAGGGACATCATAGAAAGACAGGCACTTAGACACACTTATATTAACCCCAACAGACGACAGATAAACGGGACAAGGCTGACTCACACGGGGATTGATGGCAAGGAAAGGCGGGTAGCGATGGCTCCAGGTGCACCTGGGCTCAGGGCAGAATCGACCCGGTCCGGTCCAGAGATGCGGGAGGTTTCACAGCGCTCGAGGTGGCGTCTTGTCGTCTCGAGCTGGGGGCGCATCTGACGTCACGTCCGGTGAGTCGCTTCGTATATCCGGCGGGGAGTGACACGCCCTCGGCTCGTTAGCTCCGCCCCAGATGGAATCGGTCCGCCCTTCTTATTGGGTGCGGGGGGGGTTACCAGGCTCTGCCCTTGATGAGGAGCTGACAGCCAGCCCCTTCGTGGTAACCCCGTCGGAGCGCATGGTCATGGCGGCTAACCGAGCCGGTGTGAGGACGCACACTCCCCGCGCCGTCGCCGCGCCGCCCCCCTCTGCTGTTGTAGTTGTTGTTGTTGTAGCTTCTTCATGGGGAAGAGATGCGGGGAGGTATGGGAAGGTCCTAAACTCACTACTGGTGCCATACAATCACATTCTGGTGCAACGAAGAGTCATAATTAATGGAAACGAGTCCTTAACTGACATAGACTAAGAATAACTAGCAAGATGTCCGAAAGTTGTCTACGTGAGATGCGGTGAACCTGGGCACGACATTTAATGGGGGAAAAAGGGGAAGGTCGGTTCTACTGAGTGTTGTTTACAGACAATGGGACTAGGGAATGGGGGATTGGGGATAGTTGGGGAGTATTGGGGAAATAGGGGAATATTTACAAGCGGATATGGAGGCCAAATCCCATATTCGCAACAATATGTTGCAGTGTGATCCAGGCAAATGGTCACATAAATTTCCTTGGTGAAGGTAAGCATCCATCTCCAAGTTACACGGGAGAATGTCTTCATCATTCTTTGAGAAAGAGGGTGTATGCCACGATTAACTTCATTTTTTAGCCACAAATTTTCTTTCTCGAACTTCTTCCCAATTCCGTTAGCACTCCCTTCAAAATGTGATCTCGTCTTATCCTTATGCTCAGTCACATCTGAATCTGCTTTCCACACACACTGAATCAGATAGGGTACATCTTACCATGAAATCAGCATAATCATGTATATCTTCCGACAGTTTCACATTCAACAATTTGTTGTTTTCCCTTACAACATTCAAAAAGTTATATTCATTTATATGCATCACACAAATAATATTCAATCAGGTATGTATTTCACTACTAAACTAAGAATAGCATCCACAATTGCTTTCAGGTTAATATAGTTCAAAAATTAACTCGTGCAGGTATTTTAGCACTACTCTAAGAAAATAAATTGTATATGATTACAATCACAAACAGGAATATCTAATTCCCAACAAAAATTTTCCCAAACCAACAAATTAAGCATAATGTATTATTACCATAATTCCTCCCCACTTTTCCTTTTCCTTTTTTTTTTTTTTTTTTTTTTTTTTGCTAACAGTGTGTCACTCGTGGTGATATGAGTTCACTGATCTTGTAATTGACACAACTCATAACATTGTCGTTATGTCATTATCTTAATTCTACTGTATTCATTTGCAACATCACTTGATTTAATCTTTTAATCTCAGTATTTATGTCGCCATAAAAGTCTTCCTCTTGTGGTTCCACATTTCTTTCCTCATTTGTCACTTCATGCGTTATCATCGTGTTGTTGGTTACCTTATTCAAATACACCGTCACTAAGGCTTTCAAGCAAGCCACCACTAAAACAATTGCCAATATAACTACTAAACCAACAAACAAGTCTGCTACTCCTTGTATATATTCATACCTATGACATAATTATATGTCGATGACATTCAACATTATATACCAAACTAACAAGCTTCCTAAAAGGTAAATAAAGAAAATCCCTTAATATGTAACATAAATCAGATTATTTGTCTTACCCTGATCCCCCTATCTCCCGGGGTTGAACTCAATCCCCTGATCATGAGTGTAGTTGTGATACATTTTTCACTCATGTTGTATTAATATCAGCAGGTAATTGTATGTCATGTAGGCAAATAAATGTCACTATCCCAAGTAGGAATATCACATGTTGAAAATGTAATGTTTATCAATGCAAGGGGTGTTAAAATGTAATTCAAATGACTGTAAATCACGACTATCATTTATCTGCCACTGAATGTTCTGCTGGGCTGCTAGGTGCAGCCTCATTTTCTGTGGGATCGTCCACCTTAGCCCCATGTGTTTGTTTGCAATGAGGGGCATGAATCCAACTTTCTATTTTGGGTCCATTTTTTTTTTCCCTATTCTTATCAATCTCCTATGGTTTATCATTTCGTTCCAAGATACCGCAACCAAAGGTTTTAACCAAAGCTCTACCAAACTATTTCCAATTTGAACAAAAAATGCCAGTGAAACAATGATTCGAAGAATTAACTTCAAGGGGTCAATAAATTTATTCTATAGCCAGATCTAATTTTCCCATCCAATAGTTTGCCTTGCCACATGTCACATGTCATATTATAACACTTTAATAAACCTTCGAAAAATGTTTCCCATCTCAACAAATTTCCTTTTTACAAATAGCCATGTGTAACTTACGTATTTAACTACAATTTCCTCTCAATTTGTTTGGCCTAACTGGCCGCAAAAGTGGCTGCCAGCATGCAGTACCGTTTTTTATCTACCAAGGAAGTGTTCGTCCACACAAGACCTCTACCAAAATGTTGTTTGTAAAAACAAATCTGGGATTTCCGATTACATGGATGCACTCTCAGGACATTTTCAGGCTGCTGTTAACAATCCACTATGATAAATTAATTCCTTTACCCACAATCAAATAATTAGTACAAATTGAGGATATTATCCATCTGACATTCATTTATAGATTCATTATGTTGGATCTAATATATATATATATTTTTTTCCCAATAATTTCGCACTGGTGTAAGGAAGAACAATAGCTCTCATAAGTCTTAGTAATATCGTAGTTAATTTACCCAGCATCGAAGAATTTATTTACTATCCATTCTCATCTGTTAACCAGTGACTTTGTTTGAACTCCAGAACTCAAAACTCACAATAGTTCAAACCAGCAAAATTTCCTTTACTATTTTCCCATATCATCTATGCCTTATACACATCCATACATACAGCCCAATTTATATTCTGATAAAATTCAAGTTTATATATATATATAAAATCCGTGAGCAGAGTACTCTGGGAAGTCAGTGGAAGACCTCTCCAAAATTTGGCTAATTTTGTACTCCCACATTTTTTTATGAAGCTCATATCCATAAATAGCTTTGATTCTCATATAAATTCTATCACAATGGAATCCCAAGATTACTTCCAATTTTTTACTATTAATGAATAGCTGCTCATAACTCAGCAAATCAAATCTTTATTCTCCATCTCCCTTGACAAAAGTGATAATTTTCATAATCAAATTATATTTCTATTTTTTATTTTACGAATTCTCTCGATATGCGATCCCATCCCCATGGAACTATCTATTTTCCAGACAAGGCACACTGTCGGTGTCAACAATCTTGTAAGATTGATACACAAAAACAAAAACACTGACACACAAAATACCCACACACACATGCATTATGCGTATTTGTTTGCGTTGGAACCCTTATTTACAGATCCGGATGGGTGTCAACTTTATTTCAATTTCTCAAAATTTGTCCTTCAATTTTATAAGCGCTAATACACAAATGGACCAAAAAGTTTATTCTTAGAAAACCCCTATGACGTCACATTGACATTACCCTTTCAGTTCCCACAATAATTTATCCAAATTTGACTACCCACCCATTTGTATGTCAGTCGACCACTGACCTATCAATCGTGCGGAACAATAGTCCGAAATTCCCACCTGATCATCATGTGACTCTTGTCACTTGGTTTGCCAAAAAAATTGCAAAGCAATTGTTCCAAACTTTGTAAATTTAAAATTTTGTGCCCAACATAAAAGATCCAATTTCGGCATTTGATCAATTAATTATCAATTTGCTTACAAGCAAAAGAAAAATGAATAATTCTTGCTCCGAAAACTTTTCAGACCCAAGAATCATCGACAGTTATTCATGTTTGTCCAGTAATCTAATTTGTTGAGGCCAATCGTCATTTGGGATTTGTCGCAATGAAGGCCTAATCATTGTCTGAGGTATCGGTCAGCACTGGTACCCTTGATCTTGGTTTACCCTATGAACTTGTTTTCCTTTTGGTATACGGACATCCTCTTTTCCAATGTCCCATCCGTCCACACTTGAAACACCGGTTTCTGTCGTTGCCTGGTTTGTGCACCTGTGCACTTGTATTGCTGGGCTGCATCTCTACATCCCTGAGTTGCCACTGCAATCTCTCGTTATCTCCTGAAACACGAAAAAATTCTCTGTACCGTCCTTTTTGGGGAGACAACTGGAAATCAGATGGGACAACTGTCACTTTCATTCCTAATTTCGAGGGCAGTTGTGCATTTGTCTCCTCCACTGTATCCTGTATCCTTTTTATTTTAAGTTCTAGATCCGTTATCCGTTCTTGCTGTTCTCGTTGTCTGGATTCACCATCCCAAAGATGGAATGCAAGCCAGTCTACCGTTAGATTCTGTCTCTTCCTGGCTTTCAATCTTTGTTCCAATCTTTTCAATCGACTTCGCTCAAATGTACCATCTCTTGGAAACTCCTCATCATGTCCCTTTGTCCACAAATACCAATTCTCGACCTGCCTTATAGCTTCGGCACCATAACGGTCGTACATATGATGTGTACAAGTACCTTTTTGTTGAATCTCTGGTTGTCCTTGTGTATTCTTGCAGGCTCCATTTCCCATTTTGCCTTTTATCAAAGTAGCGTTGGATGTGTTGTAGTTTGTTCCTCTAAAGCTTCACTCGTGCCTCCAGGAAGGATCTCTCCACCTGTTCAAACGGTGATTTCCAGAGAATCTCTCTCACCTGTGGCTTTTGCACAATCCAATCTCACAGATCAGTATTTGCAGATGAGCCAGAGGGTCAGTATGAAATGGGTGAATCCTCAGGTGTCCGCTCTGTTGAAGGGGAAATCACACAATGGTAACCGCACATATATATCTATATATAACTCACCACCTTGCTCAATTTTCCAAGGTTGTCTTCACATTGATAATATCTCACAAAGATATCAAAGCTTCTTTCTTGAGACCGCATTTTCATCAATCAAACAATCAATATATTCAATTCAATTTATTCAGTTCAATTTATTCAGTTAAATTTATTCAATTAAATTTATTCAGTTCAATTCAATTATTCAATTTCAATTAATTTATCAATATTCATCAATAAATCAAATTAATCATTTTGGATGACTCCTTGCATAAGCCCTTTCCCCAATGATGTCAGGACAGGTCCATCTATTAACTGAGATCGAAGCTCATCGGTCGTCACCTCTGGTTCATACCTCATGTCAATTGACGAATCACTGTTCTGTCCTAGGGTCATATCTGACCTATTTTTCCATTTTGCCTGGTCTTCACAAATTTTCTTTGCAACCACTAAAGGCAACTCATCCTTCATTCGTGAGACCGCCAAAATGGATGGCAGATATTAAAGTTCTTTGGGAAAAATATCTCATCATTTTTCTTTTAATAGTACCCAAATCTCTTGGCAATATAAATTTCGTAAAACTCCTGAAATAAGACTGTAAAATTCCTTCAATCATGCTAAATTTTGAAACTCCATCGCTTGTAACACCCAATTTATCCCATAGGGCTTGAAAGTTCTTTCCCAAGTTCATGCAATCATTCTGCATTTGAACCCTATGATATCATTCATAATAATCATCATGATTTTATAGTCATGGTCCTATCATAATCATCTATTTAAAACGAACATTTCCTTTATCACCACAGCTATGTGGTATAATCAACAATAGAATAAAACTGTACATAGCAACAGGCTACCTCATGGCCACTTAGTATACCTATTGACAATAAGTCATAACAATATCGAATAATCATTGAACAATTAAAAAATCGCTTCCACTGCTCCAGCCGCAGCATTCGTCATTTTGTCTGCTCATCCGCGTGACCAAAACGAAATAAAGGGAGCTCAACCATGACACAGCGCTTTTAATGGCGCATGCCATAGGAACTCAACGCAATTTCGACTCGGCCAGAAAAACGAGCAAATTTTGCAGGATGTTAACTGGAATTAGCCGTGAAAATATATACAAAATACACAAAAATACACACCCACAAAAATAAACAACAAAACCCAAACAAACCCAAGGTCGACCATCTTACACAGTAAATTACATCATTTCAGCATCGTATTGATTGCTGAAATATTCCAGGGTTTATACACACCTTAAAAGAGGTATGCGTGGTGTTGCCCCCTCCCACTTTTAATTACTCATTAAATTGCTCATTAAATTACTCATTAAATTACTCATTAAATTACTCATTAAATTACTCATTAAATTACTCATTAAATTACTCATTAAATTACTCATTAAGTTACTCATTAAATTACTCATTAAATTAACTTACATAGTTTCAGCATTGTATTGATTGCTGAAATATTCCAGGGTTTATACACACCTTAAAAGAGGTATGCGTGGTGTTGCCCCCTCCCACGTTTATTCCAGGGTTTATACACACCTTAAAAGAGGTATGCGTGGTGTTGCCCCCTCCCACTTTTAATTAAATTACATCGTTTCAATTAAAAACATCGCTTCTACTGCTCCAGCCGCAGCATTCGTCACTTTGTCTGCTCATCCGCATGACCAAAACGAAATAAAGGGAGCTCAACCATTACACAGCGCTTTTAATGGCGCATGCCATAGGAACTCAACGCAATTTCGACTCGGCCAGAAAAACGAGCAAATTTTGCAGGATGTTAACTGGAATTAGCCATGAAAATATATACAAAATACACAAAAAATACACACCCACACAAATAAACAACATTTATTCCGTTCAACAGAACAAACATTTCCTCTATCATGACATGCATGTCTTCAAAATTATATGACCAAGAGAAAAAGTAAAACTAATTAAAACTGCGGGCAGTGATGATCCGGGGACCATACCGCTCCATCCTGATTGGACGGGTGCGTGCTAGAGTCGTTAACAACGACAGTCCAGATCCGATTGTTCAAAATTTCAACTCAATCGATCGAAAAATGAACGCAGGGATGCATTTTAAAGGTGCAGTGGCACTAACTGAGTTGCCACGAATATGGCCACGAAATTGCCAATATGGCCATCACAAAATATTTTCCTTAATCAATTGGTTCATAGCATAACCAATCTGCAAGTATTTCATCCGAAGATGTATCTCTGAGGAATTTTAATTAAATAAGTCATTTATAAATCAGCGAGTTAATTTATTAAATGATTAATCAATAAATCAAAATTTTCCTTGACAGCCACATCACTTGGTCAGTGTCATGTCCAAATATCAGCTTCCTTACTCAAAAGGTGCCTGAGTTAATGTAATGTAATTACTGTAATAAG